>NC_079190.1:494888128-495205628 GCF_029499605.1 Hyla sarda | reverse complement strand
TCATATACTCACGTTTTCCATATGGTCTTCTTCCCGGTCTTCTCCTCGCTTTTCTCTCCGGCCGGAAGCTGGGTCTTTTGATGACGCTCGACCTGTATTTCTTCTTGATCCGCCGCCATCTTTGCCTGGTGACTCATTGCTCCCATGAGTCACTGCGGGCTGTGCCGGCCTCCCCGCCCGGAGTCGGCTACTCCCCCAAAGTTAATTTATTCTGCGCATGCGCAGTACTACGCAAATAGCGTAGGGCTAACGCTAGGCTCCTAACGCTGCTTACGTTAGCCCTACGCTATTTGCGTAGTGCTGCGGCATTCTTGTGACACCGCTCGTGCAGTGTTTCCCAATCAGGGTGCCTCCAGCTGTTGTGAAACTGGCATGCTGGGAGTTGTAGTTTTGCAACAGCTGGGGACAACCTGGTTGGGAAACACTGCGCTAGTGGGCACATGGATCAGTGGGCACATGGATGGGTGGATCAGTGGGCTAGTGGGCACATGGAGAGGGCTGATGAGCTGGGAGGGGGAGGATGGGAGGAGATAACCACAAGGGAAGGAGCTGTGGGCGTCACTTTATTATAATTTATTATAATTTCCTGGGAGGAGGGGGAGAGAGCAGCAGCTAACAGGAAGCTGGTGCAGGGAGTCATGGGAAATGTAGTCTTTATGACATGGCTGCTTACTGCTACAGGTGGCAATTACAAGAGAATGGCTGGGCCAAATTTGACAAATGAGGTATCGTTGGAAAGGTCTTTGAAAGAACAGGTCTTTTGAAAGAAAGGTCTTTGAAATCAGATGAGGGAAACTTTTTTTTTAAGTACCAGCGCTCCGGACTACTCCTTTAAGGCCATTATTAGCAGGTTGTTGTATTTTATATTACATTTGTATTATATATTGCTGTATTTATTGTGTTCTTACTGTATTTTTATATTTATATTCTATATTATATCCACATTCATAATGACATTTTGTACCCTGACACTATTATAACAGTTATATTTTATGATGTTTTATCACTTTTATACATGTATTTATTCTATTTGTTTATCCATGTATGCATGAGCTGTGTGTGTGTGTGTGTGTGTGTGTGTATATATATATATATATATATATATATATATATATATATATATATATATATATATATATATATTGTGGCAGTGTGGCAAGGAAAGGGTGTATTTCCTTGGCTCACCCTGCAGAAGCTCTCACCTGCTTCTTAAGTAATGAGGCAGGAAGGAAGGGAGGTGTATATGAGATGGAGACTCAGTCTAATCTAGGCTCTTCCTAGGAGACAGCATGTGGGCTGTAGGGAAGAGACAGAGGCTGCTGAGGAGTACACAGCCCGAGCTATGAGGGGCTCTAAGAGAGTGACATTGTGAGTAGAAGGTTGCAGGGGACATAAGTTTAACCGGCTGAGGGAAGCTCAGCGGTTGTTAGTCAGGACAAGCTGATCTGTTTAGTCAGTGACCAGACGGTCTAGGATTTTGTTTTGTTCCTGCTTTTTGTTTATTTCTTTCCCTGCAACCTGTCTAATAAAACTGGCAAGGTGCCAGATTTGCATTATAAGCGTTTGTTTGCTGATTTATTGAGAAGAAACGCATCCTGTGGCGTGGTCCAGGACGATCCCAGAGCTAATCCCCAAGACGGATCGTCACATTTTGGTGGAGGATGCGGGCACGCCGTTGCTAAGGGCAACCCATTGCCAAGGGCAACCAACAAGCGAGTTGGAGAGGAGCTGTTGCTAGGAGCAACCCCCTGCAAGATTGCAAGTCGGAGGAGCCCAGCAGAGGAGTTCAAGCACAGTTTGGTGTCTGTGGAGGAGCGTTGCTAGGGGCAACGGATCGAGAATTTTTTTCCAAGAAAATGGGACAACCTCGAAAGGCCGTTGCTGGGAGCAACCGACGTGGGCCACAAGCTGTGGTCGCCAAGACGAAGCCGAGGTCCCGTGAGTTGTCGGTGGGCGGAATCCCACTGTGGGTGGACTTGGATTGTTGCCAGACTGTATCTCGGATTATGCCAGAAATAATTCCCTTTGTGAAGTCCCACCCGGAGCCCGGTAAGACTGTTCAAATTACCTTTGATACATGTTTTGGGACAGTAAGCCATATGATGGAGGTATGTGCCGAACTTACAGTGGAAATTGTACTGGGCAGAGACTTTCCGTATTTCTGGCAGCTGTGGGATGCTGAGAGTGCACCTGAGAGTTCGCACACAAAGGTTCCGGAAGGAGTGAGGACTGGGGGGTCTCTACTGGACTGTGTGAATGGTGCTGTATATTGTGATCCCATGCAGGCTGATAATGTTTTTCTTGAAACACTTATGTTAATGTGTTCTGATGTAAAGAGTTCTATTCCCACCTCTCGCAGGACAAAAGAAAACCTGTGTGAGCTGGAAATAGAAGGTAAAAAGATGAATGTTTTGTTCCAAAATGTGTAATAAGTCTGGTAAAGACCAGCTGCAGAAAGCCAGACCCCGCTATAGTGTCTATACAGGCCGGTATTTGGGGTTATAAAACAGTCAATGTGTGTCTTTCTACTCCCTATGGTACCATAAGTCACAAGGTTGCAATAGAGCCTACCTTAGAGTATGAAGTAGTGCTGGGGAAGGATTTTCCGTTTTTTCAGCAGTTGTGGGAAGATAGTCAGGTGACTAGAGCAGGAACACCTGATAGGCTCACAACACTTGGTTTTCACCACATAGCAGGGGACAGTAACTCAGCTGAGGACAGGGAGTGTCAGCAGACCCTAGGTATATGTCAGGTGGGAGTGTGCCAGACCACTAGGGGAGCTGAAGAACAGTCTGCGAGTCAAGTTAAAGTGGTGACTGGAATAGAAGCTCCAGAGATGGCTGTGGAAAAACCAAAACTCCAGAAAAGAATACCAGTGGAGCTGGGGGCTGCACTTACGGTCACAGACAGAGTCCTAAGTGAAGGAGACTGTGACAAGACAAAAAAGTCTGCCAAGAAGCCGAGAGACAGTTCAGAGGAACTGATCAGGAATCTTCCTGACTCGCTGGTACCAAGAGCCATTGAAGTTGTTGCTAGGGGCCACAAACTAACCGCCAAGGGATTGCCAGTCGGACAGGAGTGTTTAGCAAGAGTCTCCAGAGTTGCCAACATGGTGGGAGAGGAAGAGTGCCAGGTGTCAGTGGCACCTGTTGTGGATGATAATAATGAGGCACAAGTGGCCGCAACCCCGGAAAAGGGGGAGACTTCATCTAGAGATGGAGAAGAGCTGGGTCGAGTGTCTGACAGAGGACCAGAGGATGTCTCAAGGTCTAACAGCGAGAGTGAGGAGACCGCTGTCAGTAAAAGGTCTCGGAAAAGACGAGCTGGCCTTGGGAAAAAACTGGAGCAGATCCAGAATCTGGAAGAAACCCTGCAGATGGTTTCTGTGAAGTTGTTGGAGAAAGAAAAAGAGGTACATCGCTTGACAGAGGAGAGGGACAAATCACTTGCTGACTTTAAAAAAGAGCAAGAAGTGAGGCTTCAGCTGGAAAAAGTCATGGAGCATCACAGAAGTGAGTTTGTGGCTCTGCAGGATGAACTGTCCCGCTCCCAGGGTCTTGTGACCAGCAAGGAGAGTGAAGTGCAGAGTCTGGCCAAGCAGATGTCATTCCAGGAAGAAAAAGTGAGTCTTCTACATGGTGCATATCAGGCTCTGCAGAGTGATCACAAGGCTAGCCTGCTAGCCATGGAAAAAATAGAAAAAGAGAAGAATGAAATGAAGATGGAAGTTGATGATCTTGCCAGCAATCTGGGGAGTGTCTCTAAAGCTAAGCGACAACTTGAGGAGGAAGTCAAGGTGAAGAATGCCCTTGCACATGCTCTTCAATCTGCTAGTCATGACAATGACTTGCTCCGTGAGCAGTATGAGGAGGCCCTGGAACAAGTTGAGACTCTGCAACATGAAAACAAGAACTTGCAACATGAGATCTCAGATCTATCTGAACAGATTGGTGAGAGTGGAAAATCTATCAATGAGTTAGTGAAGTCCAAGAAACAGTTGCTGGACAGTGAGAAGATGATCTCCGCACAACTCAAGAGTGAGCAGCTGAGATATATAAAGCTGGAAGATGACATGAAGATCTTAAAAGAGAGCCTGGAAAAGCAGAACGAAACGCGCAGAAGGTCCCACGTAGCTGCCTTGGTTTTGCTGGGAGCGCAAATCTACGAGCAGGTGGCTGTGCTGGCGGACAATGAACAATTGAGGAAACAATTGCTGTCTTCGGAAGATACTGTCAGGGACTTGACAGAGTTACTTGACAGTGAGAGGATGAAGTCCGCTAAGCTCCAGTGTAAGCTGCGAAAATGTGAGAAAAAGGAAGAGGACCAGGAAGTCCTAAAAGAGAGCAGAGACCAAGATATGGCGGAATTGGCTCAAGAAAGGCTTCTGGGGCAGAAGTTACGGGATACAGGGATGCTTTCTCTGAATGCCAAAAAGTCCTCTAAAGCTAAGATTGAGGTGAAGTCTTGTAAGAAGTCCCCTGAAGCTAGGACTGAGCTGAAACCTGGTGGGAAATCCTCTGAAGTGGAGACTAAGAAGAGAGGTGGGAAATCCTCTGAACCTGAGCAGACCAAAAATTCTGAAGGTAATGCTGATGCAGAGAAATCCTCTGAAGCAGAAGCTAAACCAGAGTCAACCTCAAAAGCTGTGAGTAAAGAGAATGGCACAACTGAAGCTACAGGTGAAGAGAAGAGTAAGCCTGAAGAAGCTGCAGTAGTAGAAGCTGATTCTACACAAGAATCTGAGGGAGCCAAAGACTCTGAAGCCAAACCTGAGGAAGCTAGTGCTCCTGAAGAGAAAGCTTTAAGGGATGAGGTGAAACCATGTGAGAAATCCACTGAAGTCAAGACTGAGGTGAAACCAGGTGGGAAGTCCTCTAAAGTTGAAACTGAGATGGACCCGTGTCAGAGGTCCTCTGACGGTACAGAGAACAAGACAGTGGTTGGTGAAGCCACTGAGGCCGAAAGATTCTCTGAAGCAGAGGCAGCGGTCCGGCAAGCCAGAAGAAGACAAAGGTTAGAAGCATCGGTCCTCTCACTCCTTAATTTCAAGAACCCTGCCCACACCAGGGTGAAGAACCTGGTACTGGAGAGGTGTGACCGAGAGACTTGCAATTGGTGGCTGGTAAAAGTCCGGAAGAAAAAAGTCAAGGACTTCAGAGACTGTGGGACAAAAGTTGTCCAAGAGAAAGGAAAGGCAGATGGTTTCTGCCTTTCAAATACATGTGCTCCTTCCCGGTGGTCTGAGCAAAGGGGGGGGATATGTGGCAGTGTGGCAAGGAAAGGGTGTATTTCCTTGGCTCACCCTGCAGAAGCTCTCACCTGCTTCTTAAGTAATGAGGCAGGAAGGAAGGGAAGTGTATATGAGATGGAGACTCAGTCTAATCTAGGCTCTTCCTAGGAGACAGCATGTGGGCTGTAGGGAAGAGACAGAGGCTGCTGAGGAGTACACAGCCCGAGCTATGAGGGGCTCTAAGAGAGTGACATTGTGAGTAGAAGGTTGCAGGGGACATAAGTTTAACCGGCTGAGGGAAGCTCAGCGGTTGTTAGTCAGGACAAGCTGATCTGTTTAGTCAGTGACCAGACGGTCTAGGATTTTGTTTTGTTCCTGCTTTTTGTTTATTTCTTTCCCTGCAACCTGTCTAATAAAACTGGCAAGGTGCCAGATTTGCATTATAAGCGTTTGTTTGCTGATTTATTGAGAAGAAACGCATCCTGTGGCGTGGTCCAGGACGATCCCAGAGCTAATCCCCAAGACGGATCGTCACAATATATATATATATATATAATGTGTGTAATTGATATAGTTAAGTATCTGTATTTATCTGTATAGGTATTTTCTTGATCTATTTTCCATATTTACTCATTTATTAGTTTTCCATATGTCCAATCCCTCCTCCATATCTACCTTTACGTCAATATATATTTATAGACTAGTTGTACATATAACCTAACCTATTTTTATATTTTTTATATATATATTTTTTTTATATTCTTCTATATTTATTTAATATCCATTGTACTTCCCATTTCCCTACCAATCACCTGTAATCCAGTCCAAGACTTACACCATACTCAAAATGGCTACCAATCAAAGCAGAAAGACTATTTAAACCCCGAACTAACATGGGGTACACTATATACAGCTACTGAAGAAGGGGTCTCTCCGAAACGCGTTTAGCTAACTCATTGATACTATACAGACCACCTATACAAAGACTATTACCTCCGTTTATGCACATTTGCGACAGCTGGAACCCCCCTATATCGGGACCACTGTACAGGCGCGCGCGCGCCTAGCCACGAGGACGCCGCCTGGCAGCACTACGGATCATTTGCACCTATCCACCGCTCCAATCATCACATCCTTACAACTATCTATTTTGCCGGGTGCATCCCGTGCTATACCTGGAGGTCACCGGGAATCCATCCATTTACCGCGCGGACATCTACACCGAGCCGGCTGCCCAGCCATGCCAGTCTGCAGCACGAAGCTCCACTATCTACGCTAAGCTAAGCACCAGTTCTAATTCTACATACTACTCTGTGGAACACCAGCAATTGCAACATTGTATTTATTAAAGGGGTATTCCAGGAAAAAACTTTTTTATATATATATATCCACTGGCTCCAGAAAGTTAAACAGATTTGTAAATTACTTCTATTAAAAAAATCTTAATCCTTTCAGTACTTATGAGCTTCTGAAGTTAAGGTTGTTCTTTTCTGTCTAAGTGCTCTCTGATGACACCTGTCTCGGGAACCGCCCAGTTTAGAAGAGGTTTGCTATGGGGATTTGCTTCTAAACTGGGCGTTTCCCGAGTTTTTCAGCACGATTTTCAGCCATCGGCTGTCCGGGCATCCTGAGAGTTGTAGTTTTGAAACCTTGGGAGGTCTGCAGGTTGAAGACCACTGTGGCCTTCGTCATCATCCAGACCCCCCCCCCCCCTTTTGTTTTGTACTCACCTCCCCTTGGTGGGAAGGAAGGGTGAGCTGGTCCGGGCCATCTATGCTGCAGGGACCGTCCGGTGTGGAGGGTTAGTCGTTCCGGGCTGTCCATTTTCACCGGGGGGCCCTCTTCTCCACGCTCCAGGCCTGCCCCGGACTAGTGACATTGCCTTGACGCCGCACAGAGAGAGGGGGGGGGGGGGAATGATGACGGGGGTCTGGATGATGACGAAGGCCGACGTGGTCTTCAACCTTCGGACCTCCAGAGGTTTCAAAACTACAAATCCCAGCATGCCCGGGTGGGAGTCCACAGCATGGTGGGAGTTGTAGTTTTGCAACATCTGGAGGTCCGCAGGTTGAAGATCACTGATGAAGGGTTTGACAGGCGGTGATGATGAAGGGGGGGGGTGATGACGGGGGTCTGGATGATGTATTTCCCACCCTAGGCTTATAGTCGATTCAATAACTTTTCCTGGGTTTTTGGGGTGAAATTAGGGGCCTCCGCTTATATTCAGGTCGGCTTATACTCGACTATATACGATATATCTCTTGAAGAATGTATTGTATTTTCTCAATTTATTCCTATTTTGGCACGTGGGTTACATGCAACACAGTAACCTCGATATATATATTTATATATATATATATAGTGTGAGCCCCCCGAATCTTATTAAAACATTATAATTTTTTATACAGAAATATAAGTGTAAAATACACACATTAACCCCTTCCATATTAAAAGTTCAAATCACCCCCTATTCCTATATAAAAAAAAATGTAAACATAATAAAAATAAACATATTTGGTATCACTGGGTGCGTAAAAGTCACTATATATTGTTTTGGGACAGAATCGGGATATATCGTATCGTCATACGTGTATTGCGATACATATCGTGTCACTAAATTCTTGCCGATTTACACCCCTAGTAGTAAGGGGATGCATGAGGAAGGGGGTGTTACTGTGTGTGATCCCAGTAGTAATGAGATTACATGAGGAGGAGGTTTGTTACAGTGTGTCACCCCAGTAGTAAGGAGATTACATGAGGAGGAGGTTTGTTACAGTGTCACCCCAGTAGTAATGTAGACTACGCACACTGCTATACACATGGGGGGGGGGGGGATGTGCAGACTGCAGAGCTTTGCACCCTAGGGACTTCTATAGACCTTAAGCCTAGGGTGCAATGCTCTGCAGTCTGCACATACCCCCACTTGTATAGGAATGTACACTACACACACTGCTATACAGATGGGGGTATGTGCAGAGCATTGCATCGGTCAGTGACCCAGGGCCTCTGAGTCAGCATAGTCACTGCAATTCACATCTGTACATACACTAGAGTGCAATGCTCTGCACATACGCCCCCTGTATAGCAGTGTGTGTACTACACACACTGTTATACATGGGGAATATGTACAGAGTATTGCACCCTAGTATCTGTACATTATTATGTTAGCGGACGGGATTGGACAAAAAATCATCGGGAGTGGGATTGAAAAAACCAGTCCCGCGCAGGGCTCTACTACATAGTAGGGGTGTAGGAAAAAATTGATTCAGTCAAGTATCGCGATATTTCATTAGACGATACTGTATCGATTCAAAATATTTTCGAATTGATCTTTTCAGGGATGTGGAATTCCTATCTCCCGACGCCCCAGACATGCAGTTCTGGGCGCCGGGCAGGTGAAATTTCCGGCCCTTAGTCCTGCTTCGGGCAAGCAGGGTGGCGCTCAGAGGGGTGAATGGAGAAGGCTCTGGACTCCTGCCCTCTCCGTACTATGCAGCCCCCAACTGATTTCAGTAGCTGGGGGACACCGCTAATAGCCAGCATGCGGCGATCGCAGAGCCAGCCTGGCTCGCAGAGCACACAGATCAATGGAGTTCAATAGAACTCTATTGATCTGTATGAGGAATCTAGTGATTCCTCCTGAAAGTCTAATAAAGTGTAAAACAAAAAATGTTTTAATAAAAGTTTAAAAGACACACATTAACCCCTTCCATGTTAAAAGTTCAAATCACCCCCTATTCCTATATAAAAACATGTAAATATAATAACAATAAACATATTTGGGGTATCACTGAGTGCGTAATTGTACGAACTATTAAAATATAACATTATTTATCCCATACGGTAAATGAAGTAAATGTTAAAAATAAAATAAAAACACAGAATTGCAATTTTTATAATATCCCAGAAAAAAAAGATAAGAGATTAAAAAGTCAGATCAATACCAAAATGGCACCAATACAAAAAACAGATTATGGCGCAAAAAATTAGCCCTCATACAACCTCATTATGCGAAAAAAATCGCAATATATCGTCTTTGAGACAGAATCGGGATATATCGTATCATCAGACGTGTATCATGATACGTATCGTATTGCCAGATTCTTGCCAATTCACACCCCTACTACATAGTGTATAAGGAGAACAGCAGGCAAACTCCAGTAATCCTTCTTCCTCTCTGTGTAACATGTGCAGCAAAAAACCACAGAGGAAAGGGTTACAAAGCAGAGTGCAGTGATTGGCTGACAGCTCAGTGACACAGTGAGGGAGGAAGTTTAGTCATGTATAGTGAGGGTAGGAGAGGGACACGCCCCCTGCCTGAGAGAAGATGGAAAATCAGTGTGATCTGATATAAGCTGATTTTAAAAGAAATACAGAAGCTAGACATATGAAGTTATATGTATATGATCAGGATGAGGCACTGAGCAACAGATAACTTTTTTTTTTTTTCTGAGATATGATAGGTACGCTTTAAGGTCCCTGCATAGTCAGTGTGCATATACAGTGGTCCCTCAACATACGATGGTAATTCGTTCCAAACGAGCCATTGTTTGTCGAATCCATCGTATGTTGAGGGATTCGTGCATTGTAAAGTATAGGAAGCTGTACTCACCTGTCCCCGCCGCTCGAGATGGTGTCCCCGCCGCTCCCGATGGTGACCCCGGCCTCCGCTGGGCTCTCCGCTGTCTTCTCCGGTCCTCCGCTGTCTTCTCCGGTCCTCCGCTGTCTTCTCCGGTCCTCTGCTGTCTTCTCCGGTCCTCCGCTGTCTTCCGCAAGGCCTTACTGGGCCTGTGTAGCGACGTCATTACGCCGCTGCGTACGCCATTCCTATTAGATGACGTGCGCAGCAGCGTATTGACGTCATCGGAGAGGGCCGAGAAGACACCGGAAGACCAGCGCTGGACCCTGAGGGCACCCCGGAGCATCGTGGAGGGGTAAGTAATACTCACAGCACCACACTGGGAACATTAAGCTGCTATCCGGCAGCAGCTTAAGCATTTGGCGCTGCCGGATAGCACTTTATGCGATGGCCCGACATAAAAAAGCATCTTATGTCGATGCTGACATCGACATGCGATGGCCTCTGAGAGGCCATCGTATGTCGATTTGATCATATGTCGGGGCCATCGTAGGTCGGGGGGTCACTGTATTGTGAATAGTAGACCCCACCAGGGGCGGACTGACAACACTCGGGGCCCCCAGACCAAATGAAGCAAGAGCCCCCAGTCAGCCCCTGGCCACACCTCTGCCCCACCCCTCTTCTACACAAATCCCTCCTCATGCACCACTTCTACATATAAAATGAAATATATTTATAACGTAGGTAAGAATTTTTCACCACCAATAATACCTGTACACAAGAAGGAAATATATACCACTACACAATAACTGGATAATACCAACATACTGTACTGAAATAAACCACTATACAGTGGTCCCTCAACATACGATGGCAAACCGTTCCAAATGAACCATCGTTTGTTGACACCATCGTATGTTGAGGGATCTGTGCAATGTAAAGTATAGGAAGTTGTACTCGCCTGTCCCCGCCGCTCCGGACCATCACCGCTGCCCTGGATGTCGCCCTCCATCGCTGTCGCCACGTCCCCGTGGTGTCCCCGACGCTCCGGACGTCTCTTCTTCTCCGGGATCGTCGCTCTCACGTCGCCGTCACTACGCACAGCGCTCCTATTGGATGACGGGACGGCGTGTGTGGCGACGTGATGACGACGATGGAGAGCGCCGGCGATGCAGGGGATCGTGAAGAGGACGCTCCGGGTGCCTCGAGGACAGGTAGGAGACCATCACCGGAGCACACGGCGCACCGTAAATGGCTATCCGGCGGCAGCTGAAGCAGTCAGCGCTGCAGGATAGCCGTTTATGCGATGGCCCCGACATACAAAAGCATCGTATGTTGATGCTGCCTTCAACATGCGATGGCCTCTGAGAGGCCATCGCATGTTGAAATTATCGTATGTCGGGGCCATCGTAGGTCGGGGGGTCACTGTACACACACCATTATTCCCCCATACAGTTCCCTTATAGCAGTATATACCAGCTGTACACAGGATCTGTATACCATATAAGTGATTATATACAGGGCCACTTAGATTCAACAACATTGAATCTAAAGGGTTAATGTCGGGCTTCAGCCTGATTGGTGATGTCTGGCATTAGCCGAGGGTTCCAGCTAATGATTTATACAACACAGTGGGAGCAGGCACTGTGCGTACATGTACGCCTTGTGTCTAGAGATGAGTGAAGTTACAGTAATTCGATTCGTCAGGGACTTCTCGGCTCTGCATTTGCTGACTTTAGCCTGCATTAATTAGTTCAGCTTTCAGGTGCTCCGGTGGGCTGGAAAAGGTGGATACAGTCCTAGGAGACTCTCTCCTAGGACTGTATCCACCTTTTGCAGCCCACCAGAGCACCTGAAAGCTGAACTAATTTATGCAGGAAAAGTCATCAACTGCCGAGCCAAGAAGTTCGTGACAAATCGAATTGCTGGAAGTTCGCTCATCTCTACTTGTGTCCTTAGGGCTCACTTACAAGGACAGATCCGCAGCATATTTTATGGTGCGAATCTTCCGACAATGGACCCTACAGTACTGCCTCCATCTGTGCCTGCTCATAGCGGCAATCCGCTGCTACGAACAGACACTCTTCGATGTGTATTAGGGATTGACCGATTATTGGTATGGCCGATAATCTCGATTTGGGGCATTATCAGTATCGGCAATTACCTTGCCGATAATGCCCCGCCGCCCGCACCGCGACCGCCCCCGACCCGCCGCACCGCGTTGCACCCCCCACCGCACCGCCCCCATTGCCTCCCCCATCCCCGGTTTTATAATTACCTGTTCCCGGAGCCCACGCTACTTCTTGCTCCTGCTGCGTCCTGCGTTACGCTGTGCGCAATGACGAGTGACCTGACGTGCGCGACGTCACCGTCAGTGCGCACAGTGACAGTTCAGGAGGACGCCACTGGAGCCAGAGTGTGGAGCCAGGTAATTATAAAACCGGGGATGGGGGAGGCAATGGGGCCGATGCGGTGCGGGGGTCGGTCGCGGTGCGGTGGGTCGGGGGGGCGGGTGCGGTGCGGCGGCGGTCGCGGTGTGGTGGGGGGAGCAGTGGTGGTGATAGGTCTCAGGACCCTCGGACAGGCAGGGGGAGAGAAACGGGTGGCGGCGGCGGCCTGTGGCACCGCAAAGGCCACTGCTGTGCATTGATTTAAAGCGCCCGCTTTAAATCAATGATCTGCAGCGGTGTCGCGGGGGGATAAATAGCCGATAACTTATACCGGAATATCGGTATAAGTTATTGGCTATCGGCCCTAACCACCACCGATTATCGGTATCGGCCCTAAAAAAAACGATATCGGTCGATCCCTAATGTGTATACTCGCACACATTGCTGCTGCTCTTGGCCTAGCTCAGGGAGCAGAAGGAGCGGCTGCGATGTGTGCGAGTACACTGCACATGCACATTGAAGCGTGTCTGCTCGTAGCGGCGGATTGCCACTATGAGCAGACACAGATGGAGGCAGCACTGTAGGGTCCATTGTCGGCAAATCTGCAGCGTAAAATACACTGTGGATCCGTCCGTGTGAATGAGCACTTAGGGTAAGTTCTCAAGTACAGGATCTGCTGTATATTTTCTGCAGATGATTTTGCTACCCATTGAAGCTAATGGGTTGCAAAATCAGCTGCACAAAATATGCAGCAGATCATGTACATGTGAATGTACCCTTAAGTGGTTAATGATAAATAAACAAGCAGTGTGTCCACGTGTTGTCGTCCCAGTGGGGTCACTTTCCCTCCTCCAGTGTCCACAGGTCACGAAAAGGTCACATTACAAGAACAATTTTGGGAAATTTTTTCCCCCAAATTGTTCTTGTAATGTGACCTTTTCGTGACCTATGAACACTGGAGGAGGGAAAGTGACCCCACTGGGCGGCTACTATACACATCAACCAGCCCCAGGATATACTGCTGATCAGAGGGGAGAGAGGCAGGACACAGGGACATCTCTCACCTCACATGAAGCTGCTCTGTGTTCCTGGGAGGCCTGTCAGCTCTCGGCCCCGTCCTCTTCCTGTGCTAGGGGCGGAGCCATCAATCAGGTCCTCTTCATCCCATATTTATATAGAGAAAGTAATCAGCTGAAAGTAGTGCTTGTCTGACTGGGGATCCGGGCCCTTTACCCGGCCGGGCCTTCAGACCACAGCCGAATGAACCGGCAGTCAGTCCGCCCCTGGACCCCATCTTCATATCTCAGTGAGGTTCAGGGCGGCACTGCCTGCTGTAATCCATGGAATACTCACCTAGAGTCGTCCTCATGTATTGTCATTTTCTGTCATGTTGAGGTCTCGTTCCTCTTTGTGTCATAAACCTTCTTTATATGTGCAGGAAATATGGAGGTTTGGTCTGTGAAATCCTTATAACATGTTGTATGTGATATAATATGGAGAATTACATCTATGTGAGATAAAGATGGAGAGTCCTGTGTATGGTGTCATGTCTGGAGGTGGAGGGACACAAGACATCATGGTTCCCAGTATACATGTTGTTGTGCTCTCCCCCTCCCCCACCTTTTCCCCACAGGTTGTTTCTGTACTTATGGTAGTTATTCTGCCCAGCAACAACTGTTCTGATAAGAGATGGATTCCTGGTTCTGATTGGACGTCCAGATTCTGCCCGGCAACCGAGATCTTCTGCCCAGCGATGCTTCTGCTCCCCAACAGCATTCTGATTGGCTACAGGCCCAACGGCGGGAACAGGTTTTCCGCCTAAATACAGGACTCTGGTGTCTCCAGCTCAGTCAGCCTGTGGTGAAGATTAGGAGAAGGGAAGTCTTGTGTGGACATGTTTATTATTATAGTTCTGGTATTTAATTTGGTTTGAGTATTTGGTATTTTGGTCAAAATTATTAAATTATTTAATCTTGGCGAATTAAATTTTTTGATTAAATTATAATTTATTTAACCTTTAGTAATACATTGTGAAGGATTTTATCCACCAGCTCAGTTGTGTATTTATTTTAGAGAAAAGTTGGGTGGGACCTATGGGGCAATGTTCCTCATCAGGAGAGAAAATGCTGATTGTTTCCCCTGATTATCATATGAAAAGGTCTCGGAGTATCCCCAGTATCTCTTACAGATGTAAATAGGGGTGTGACCAATATGTCTCCACCCTACAATACAATGTGTAAATGAAGGCTGATCCCAGGAGGCCATAGAATGCTAAAACTGGTTGGACAGGTTCTGGCCCCATCATTCTTACTTTACATATTGTAGGTGGGGGAGGGGAGGCCAATCTGATGGTGAAAAGGGTATAAAAGACCCCAGCATGGCTCATATTGGGGAATATACCAGGATAATATACTTGGGACACTGGAGACACTGACTGGAGATAGAGACCTGAGTGTGTGGAGGGTCCATGTATGGTGACTAGAACATCTCTGAGGTGACTGGAAGTAGAAGGAATTATAAGATATTGTAATTGTTTCATAGGCTGCTTTCACACTATGAAGTTCACCCGTTAATAAACGTATGTTATTATGTATTATTAACAGACGTTTAACCCCTTAAGGACCGGAGGTTTTTCCGTTTTTGCATTTTCGTTTTTTGCTCCTTGCCTTTAAAAAATCATAACTCTTTCAAATTTACACCTAAAAATCCATATGATGGCTTATTTTTTGCGCCACCAATTCTACTTTGTAATGACGTCAGTCATTTTGCCCAAAAATCTATGGTGAAGCGGGAAAAAAAATCATTGTGCGACAAAATTGAAAAAAAAAACGCTGTTTTGTAACTTTTGGGGGCTTCCGTTTCTACGTAGTACATTTTTCGGTAAAAATGACACCTGATATGTATTCTGTAGGTCCATACGATTAAAATGATACCCTACTTATATAGGTTTGATTTTGTCGGACTTCTGGAAAAAATCATAACTACATGCAGGAAAATTAATACGTTTAAAATTGTCATCTTCTGACCCCTATAACTTTTTTATTTTTCCGTGTATGGGGCGGTATGAGGGCTCATTTTTTGCGCCGTGATCTGAAGTTTTTAACGGTACCATTTTTGCATTGATAGGACTTATTGATCACTTTTTATTCATTTTTAAATGATATAAAAAGTGACCAAAAATGCACTATTTTGGACTTTGGAATTTTTTTGCGCGCACGCCATTGACCGAGCGGTTTAATTAATGATATATTTTTATAATTCGGACATTTCCGCACGCGGTGATACCACATATGTTTATTTTTATTTTTATTTACACTGTGTTTTTTTTTTTATTGGAAAAGGGGGGTGATTCAAACTTTTAATAGGGGAGGAGTTAAATGATCTTTATTCACTTTTTTTTTTCACTTTTTTTTTGCAGTGTTATAGGTCCCATAGGGACCTATAACACTGCACACACTGATCTTCTATGTTGATCACTGGTTTCTCATAAGAAACCAGTGATCAACGATTCTGCCGGATGACTGCTCATGCCTGGATCTCAGGCACTGAGCAGTCATTCGGCGATCGGACAGCGAGGAGGCAGGTAGGGGCCCTCCCGCTGTCCTGTCAGCTGTTCGGGATGCCGCGATTTCACCGCGGCTATCCCGAACAGCCCACTGAGCTAGCCGGGATGCTTTCGGTTTCACTTTAGACGCGGCGTTCAACTTTGAACGCCGCGTCTAAAGGGTTAATAGCGCGCGGCACAGCGATCAATGCCGCGCGCTATTAGCCACGGGTCCCGGCCGTTGTTAGAGGCCGGGCCCGACCCGCTATGACGCGGGGCCACGCCGTGGCCCCGCGTTATAGATCGGGAGTGGACACATGACGTTCCAGTACGTCATGTGTCCTTAAGGGGTTAATAACAGGTGAATTAAGGGATGCTACAAAACATCCGTCATGTACAGACGTTTTTACACCTCTGCCTACAGACTCCCACAGCCGGGACTACTACTACTCCCATCATGGAACAGACTTGTTTCCATGATGGGAGCAGTAAATCCCTAGCAGCGGGAGTTTGCTGGTGGCTGGGGAGGCTACATTAGTGTTTGTACTACTACGCCCATCATTGAACAGAGTCTGTTCCATGATGGGGGTTGTAGTACAGGGGCTGAGGGATTGATCGCGCTGGGTCTCACTTCTGACACCCGATGCGATCAGAAGTTATTAAGCAGGGGAGCGGGCGGCATGGTCCTCAACCCTGCTATCACTGATGTATTTTTTATAAGTATATATACCCCCCCGCCAGCGCATATAAGTATATATCTATACCCCCCGCCAGCGCATACTGTGACCCCGCCAGCGCATTAGTCCTAATTTTCTATTGCAGCGCTATAAGTGACAACCAAACCTATCAGAACGTATTCAGCAGCCGCCCCGCCAGATGATCCTGACAGATAGACTATTCATTCATATCGCGGCAGCTGTATATGTATATAGATGTGCTAGAGGGCAGACATATAGCGTTATCTGCCCCCACAGCGCTTCTATATACATATGCAGCTGCCGCGATATGAATGAATAGTATACCTGTCAGGATCATCGGCCGAGCGGCTGCTGGATGCGCTCCTGACATATATACTTGTCATATATAGCACATTTGTACAGCGTTATATATGACAAGTATATATGTCAGGAGCGCATCCAGCAGCCGCTCGGCCGATGATCCTGACAGATATACTATTTATTCATATCGCGGCAGCTGCATATGTATATAGAAGCGCTGTGGGGGCAGATAACGCTATATGTCTGCCCTCTAGCACATCTATATACATATACAGCCGCCGGCACTATGAATGAATAGTCTATCTGTCAGGATCATCTGGCGGGGCGCTGCTGAATACGTTCTGATAGGTTTGGTTGTCACTTATAGTGCTGCAATAGAAAATTAGGACAAATGCGCTGGCGGGGTCACAGTATGTGCTGGCGGGGGGTATAGATATATACTTATATGCGCTGGCGGGGTCACAGTATGCGCTGGCGGGGGTATAGCTATATACTTATATGCGCTGGCGGGGTCACAGTATGCGTTGGCGGGGGTATAGATATATACTTATAAATGGGCTGGCGGGGGTTATATTTTTACTAATTAATGCGCTGGCAGGGGCTAGATATATAGCGCTCTATGCCCCCCCAATAAACACTTATTATACATATGTCCCCTCACATTGTCCATTTTTAAAACCCCATGGGAGCCCTGATTGGCTCCTCAGTACCGGCCATTCAGGGCTCCCCGCGGGGAATTTAAAAATGAAAGTAAAAAATACATCGGTGATAGCAGGGTTGAGGACCATGCCGCCTGCTCCCCTGCTTAATAACTTCTGATCGCATCGGGTGTCAGAAGTGAGACCCGGTGCGATCAATGCCTCAGCCCTTGTACTATAACCCCCATCATGGAACAGAGTCTGTTCCATGATGGGGGTAGTAGTACAAACACTAATGTAACCTCCCCAGCCACTGGCAGACTCCCGCAGTGGGGAATTACTACTCCCATCATGGAAACAAGTCTGTTCCATCATGGGAGTAGTAGTAGTCCCTCAGCACTGCAGTAGTCTACTGATGTCACCTCTTCTGAGCATGCTCAGTAAAAATAATGTCCGTTATAATAACGGGCATTAACGGGTGTATTTTCTAACGTATGTCGGCCATAGACTTCAATGTTAAAAATAACATACGTTAATATACCCGTTTCTTGTGACGTGCGAAAAATTTGTGCACGTCACGTTATTTCTCCCGTCACAACTAACGTACGTTAGTCATGACGGGCTATAACGTGTGACAAAGGGTAAACGAAAAACCCATTGACTTTAATGGGGTTGTTTAACGTGTGTTAATAATTATGTTTCAAACGTACCTGTATTAACGGGAGAACCTTATAGTGTGAAAGCAGCCATATTTGTTGTTTATGTTGTGTGTATATTGTATGTGGGCTGGTAGGGTTGTGTCCAGGGTGGCTTTTTAGTCCCAGTCTGGCCCTGTCTGCGGCCATCACTGAACCCCACAATAATTGTAGGAAAGAGACTGGGATGATTGTGGATCCTATGTGATCACCACTTGAGGAGATCCTTGTGCAGATTGGTTCATACCTTCTAGGGGGGATGTAACGCTCACCTGGATAGAAGATAAACTAAGGTTCCTTTATGTTTTTTTCCTCAGGTCTATAATATGGAATCTTTACAGGAAAGTTCTGGAGGAACAATGAGTGGACTAGAAAACCCCATATCAGAGAATGGTAAGAGCCTTTCATACATCTGATGTTTTATTCTGTCATTATAAATTGCAGACTGAGGTTCCTTAAGATATTTCTTCCTGCTTTTTAGTGGTGGAGATATATATTGTATTGATAGTGCTCATCATAGACAGGGAGTGGGCGCAGTGTAGAACACAGGTCAGGAAGATAAAGTGACGCGTTTCAGGTGTTCAGATCGCCCTTAGTCATACTAAAAACTATCTGGCTGCAGCCATGTGTATATAAAGATCACATGACCTCCTACCAATAGGATTGGAAAGCATGTTTACCCTTTACATCCATGATCATAAGAGAGGAATGTAATATAACATTATAATTGTAACAAGAGAGAAGTCGGATCAGCTCACCCAGCGTGGACCCGCTGCAGCACGGACAGGTGCGGATTCACTGATATGCAATCAGGAAAGGAGGAGGTTCAGTGCAGCAATTTCAAACAGATATGTGGTTTATTTTATCATGCAAGCAGCATACAGGACAGGCATGGAGGTGACGCGTTTCGGCCGGTGACATGCCGCCTTACTCATCCTCATAACATGTACATTATAATTGTATAAGTAAACATTTTATTCTTTTTTTTTTTAATTTGTTTTCTTGGCTATTTTTGCTCAGCTTGCTGGGTGCTGTAGTACCTTACATGTTTTGGTATGCTTTTCTGTCTGGAGAGTATTGTAATTCCTTTTATTGTTTGTGCCTTTCCTCACTTGTGATCGTGTTTATAAAGGGTTAATATTTTCTTCAGTACTATTGGAAGAAGGCCATGTGATCTTTAAATATACATGGCCAAGACCTGATAGTTTTTAGTATGACTAAGGGCGATCTGAACGCCTGAAATGCGTCACTTTATCTCCCTGACCTGTGTCCTGTTAATTTAATGTAATGGAATAAAGAATCTTGGATTTCATCCTATGTCTCTGCTGGATCTTCTTGTTCTTATATAGAATCTGTTCCACATAATGTGTAAGTATCTAAAATGTTGCTGGTATTCAAGAGGGGATCAAACATATATTAAGGGTGCATGGAGCGGACTTAAAGGGGTACTCCGGAGGAAACTTTTTTTTTTTTTTAATCAACTGATGCCAGAAATAAACAGATTTGTAAATTACTTACATTAAAAAAAATCTTAATTCAAATACTTATAAGCGGCTGTATACTAAAGAGGAAATTATTTTCTTATTGGATTTCTTTTCTGTCACGACCACAGTGCTCTCTGCTGACACCTCTGTCCATGTCAGGAACTGTCCAGAGCAGGAGGAAATCCCCATAGCAAACCTATGCCACTCTGGACAGTTCCTAAAATGGACAAATGTGTCATTAGAGAGCACTGTGGTCCTGACAGAAAAGAAATCCAAAAAGAAAAAATTTACTCTATAGCATACAGCCGCTAATCAGTACTGAAAGGATTAAGAATTTTTAATAGAAGTAATTTACAAATCTGTCTAACTTTCTGGCACCAGTTGATTTAAAAAAAGAAAAAAAAAAGTTTTCCACCAGAGTACCCCTTTAAGAGTGCATGGAGCGGGCTTAGGAGGTGAGTCTTCTCTATACAGGGTGGGTGCTGGATGCGTAAGGGATTGTTCACATGATTATTTGCCCTTATGTAACTTGTATACATTGATATCTTATCAAATTCAGATGCCAATAAAAATATATATATTTACTAGGGATCGACCGATTATCGGTATGGCCGATATTATCGGCCAATAATCACGATTTTGGGCATTATCGGTATCGGCAATTACCTTGCCGATAAGCCGATAATACCCCGCCCCCCGCTGACTAGTTATTATTTTGTTATTTATACATGGCTTTACTTGATTCTTTCTGGGGAATATTAATCATTGCCTTCCTGACATTTTATTGGCTGAAATTTGGCGCAAAATTTTTGCACAGTTAGTTTTTGCACAAACACTTGGAGCAATTTTAACCCCTATAGCATTTTCATTTTTTCCTCATCACCTTCTAAAAATCATAACGCTTTCAATTTTGCACCTAAAAATCCATATGATGGCTTATTTTTTGCACCACCAATTCTACTTTGCAGTGACATCAGTAATTTTACCAAAAAATCCACGGCGAAACGGGGAAAAAAATCATTGTGCGACAAAATTGAAGAAAAAATTTCATTTTGTAATTTTTGGGGGCTTCCGTTTCTACGCAGTACATTTTTCGGTAAAAATAACATGTTATCTTTATTCTGTAGGTCCATACGATTAAAATGATACCCTACTTATATAGGTTGGATTTTGTCGTACTTCGGAAAAAATCATAACTACATGCAGGAAAATTTATATGTAAAAAATTCTCATCTTCTAACCCCTATAACTTTTTTTATTTTTCTGCGTACGGGCCGGTATGAGGGCTAATTTTTTGCGCCGTGTTCTGAAGTTTTTATCGGTACCATTTTTGTATTGATCCGATTTTTTGATCGCTTTTTATTAATTTTTTCATGATATAAAAAGTGACCAAAAATGCACTATTTTGGACCTTGGAATTTTTTTTGCGCGCACGCCATTGACCGTGCAATTTAATTAACAATATATTTTTATAGTTCGGACATTTTCGCACGCGGCGATACCATATATTTTTATTTACACAGTTTTTATTTTTTTTATGGGAAAAGGGGGGTGATTTCAAACTTTTAATAGGGAAGGGGTTACATGACCTTTTGTTAACTTTTTTTTTGCAGTGTTATAGCTCCCATAGGACCTATAACACTGCACACACTGATCTATGCTGATCCCTGCAAAGCCATAGCTTTGCAGGGATCAGTCAGATAGGCGGTCGATTGCTCAAGCCTGTAGCTCAGGCTTGGAGCAATCAATTGACGATCGGACGCCGCGGAGAGAGGTAAGGAGACCTCCGCCTGCGTCCTAGCTGATCGGAACATCGCGATTTTATCGTGATGTCCCGATCAGCCCGACTGAGCTGCCGAGAACGGTTTACTTTCGTTTTCAGACGCGGCAATCAACTTTGATCGCCACGTCGGAAGGGTTAACAGCACGCGGCACAACGATCTGCGCCGCACGCTGTTAGCCCAGGGTCCCCGCTATCGTTAGCAGCCAGGACCGACCCGGTGTGATGCGGGGGTCACGACGTGACCCCGTTTTTCACACCGAGCTTAGGGCGTACAGGTACGCCCTAAGTCCTTAAGAGGTTAAAATAGTAAAACTTTGCCAAAAGTGACCATGAACTGCAGGGATTCATTCGTGACTATGCAGTGGATGAGGTATATTAACTGTGTCTTTTTTAAAAAGGTGCAAAAATATTGCACATACGTTTAAATTAAAAAATTGCTAATTAATTCTACCTCTACCTTTCCTTAGAAAAATGACATCCTACAGCAAGTTCTGAGTTGATTTCAAATTTGGGCAAAATTTATCAAACCTCACTCCGTTTTGATAAATTTGGCGCACCTAAGCCAAAAACACAAAAAATAAATGCTGTGAAGTGGCTGCACACTGACACATATTGATAAGTCTCCCCCTCCGTGTGCACCTAGAAAAAAGGGATCCTGTTATCTAGATGTGTTGACTGTATTGTGTTTTGCTCATTTTATTTATTTGAACATTTATCTTACACAGGAAAGAAGCAATTTTCATGTCTGGAATGTGGGAAGTGTTTTAGGAATAAACCCCATCTCGCGGAACATATGAGAACTCACACAGAGGAGAAACCATTTTCATGCCCAGAATGTGCGAAGTGTTTTAGTAATAAATCATATCTTGTAAAACATATGAAAACTCACACAGGAGAGAAGCCATTTTCCTGTCCAGAATGTGTGAAATGTTTTAGTAATAAATCAAATCTTGTGGGTCATATGAGAACTCACACAGGAGAGAAGCCCTTTTCATGTCCGGAATGTGTGAAGAGTTTTAGTCAGAAATCACATCTTGTGGAACATATGAAAACTCACACAGAGGAGAAACCATTTTCATGCCCAGAATGTGTGAAGTGTTTTAGTCATAAATCAAGTCTTGTGGATCATATGAGAACTCACACAGGAGAGAAGCCATTTTCATGTCCAGAATGTGTGAAGAGTTTTAGGAAAAAATCACATCTTCTTAAACATCTGAAAACTCACACAGAAGAGAAACCATTTTCATGTCCAGAATGTGTGAAATGTTTTAGAATTAAAGCAACTCTTGTGGAACACATGAAAACTCACACAGGGGAGAAGCGATTTTCATGTCCAGAATGTGCAAAGTGTTTTAGTCAAAAATCAAGTCTTGTTTATCATATGAGAACTCACACAGGAGAGAAGCCATTTTCATGTCCAGAATGTGTGAAGAGTTTTAGACACAAAACAAAACTTGTGCATCATATGAGAACTCACACAGGAGAGAAACTATTTTCATGTCCAGAATGTGTGAAGAGTTTTAGTCATAAATCAAGTCTTGTGGATCATATGAGAACTCACACAGGAGAGAAGCCATTTTCATGTCCAGAATGTCTGAAGAGTTTTAGCAAAAAATCACATCTTGTAAAACATCTGAGAACTCACACAGGGGAGAAGCCATTTTCATGTCCGGAATGTGTGAAATGTTTTAGTCAGAAAACAAATCTTGTAAAACATCTGAAAACTCACACAGGAGAGAGACCATTTTCATGTCCGGAATGTGTGAAATGTTTTAGAATTAAAGCAACTCTTGTGGAACATCTGAAAACTCACACAGGAGAGAAGCCATTTTCATGTCCGCAATGTGCAAAGTGTTTTAGTCAAAAATCAAGTCTTGTGCATCATATGAGAACTCACACAGGAGAGAAGCCATTTTCATGTCCGTAATGTGTGAAGAGTTTTAGTCATAACTCAAGGCTTGTAAAACATCTGAGAACTCACACAGAAGAGAAACCGTTGTCATATACAGTATATGGCTAATGTTTTAACCAAAACTCAAATTCATATGTATACATGAGGACAAACATAAAGAAGAAGTCATAGCCATGTTCAGAATGTGGAAAATGTATTAGTAAGACATCTTGTTAACCCCTTAACGACCACGGACGTAAATGTACGTCCTGGTTTGGCGGGACTTCACGCACCAGGACGTACATTTACGTCCTGTGTATGACCGCGAGCATCGGAACAGTGCTCTCGTCATACACGGCAGGTTCCAGCTGCTAGTAGCAGCTGGGGACCCGTCGGTAATAGCTGACATCCGCGATCGCGCGGATGTCCGTCATTAACCCCTCAGATGCCGTGATCAATACAGATCACGGCATCTGAGGCAGTGCGATACTTTGAATGGATAATCGGATCGCCTGCAGCATTGCCGCGGCGATCCGATCATCCAGCATGGCGGCTGGAGGTCCCCTCACCTGGCTCAGGCCGTCTCCCGGGGTCTTCTGCTCTGGTCTGAGATCGAGCAGACCAGAGCAGAAGATCACCCATAATGCTGATCAGTGCTATGTCCTATACATAGCACTAAACAGTATTAACAATCAAAGGATTGCTATAGATAGTTCCCTATGGGGACATAAAAAGTGTAAAAAAAAAATAAAGTTGAAAAATGTAAAAATAAAAAGTAAAAAAAAGTGAAAAATCCCCTCCCCCAATAAAAATGAAAATTGTCCGTTTTTCCCATTTTACCCCCAAAAAGCTTAATTTTTTTCTATAAACATATTTGGTATCGCCGCATGCATAAATGTCCGTACTATCAAAATATAATTTAATTATCTCGTACGGTGAATGGCGTTAACGTAAAAAAATTTAAAATCCAAAAATGCTGCTTTTTTTGTCACATTTTATTAATAAAAAATGATCTAAAAGTTTTATATATGCAAATGTGGTATCGATAAAAAGTACAGGTGACGGCGCAAAAAATGAGCCCTCATACTGCCCTAAATATGGAAAAATTTAAAAGTTATGGGTGGTCAAAATAGGGCAATTTTAGATTACTGATTTTGTACAAAAAGTTTTATACAAAAATATAAAAGTATCTGGCCATGGGTATCATTTTAATCGTAGTGACCCACAGAATAAAGAACACATGTCATTTTTACCATAAAGTGTACACTGTGAAAACACTATACACCTACAAAATGTGCAAAAGTTTGGTTTTCATTTAAATTTCCGCCCTAAAAAAAATTTGTTTTGGGTTCGTCGTACATTTCATGGTAAAATTAGAGGTTTCTTTACAAAGTACAATTGGTCCCACAAAAAACAAGCCCTTAAAAGGGTCTGTAGATGGAAATATAAAGGAGTTATGGATTTTAGAAGGCGAGGAGGAAAAAATTAAAACGCTAAAATAAAATTGACCTGGTCCTTAAGGTGAAAATGGGCTTGGTCCCTAAGGGGTTAAACATCTGAGAACACACACAGGGGAGAAGCGATTTTTATGTTCAAAATGTGAAAAATATTTTCCAAAATGAAATATTGTACAAAACAAATGGAGAAAAAAACGGATATATTAAAATGCAGTGCACACCTATCAGTAACTACAATATTGGCCCAGATTTATCAAACTGTGTGAGAGAAAAAAGTAGAGTTATTTTCCCACAGCAGCCAATCACAGCTCAGCTTTCACTTTACCAGAGCTTGTTAGCTCATCTGTGATTGGTTGCTGTGGGAAAATAACTCTACTTTTTTCTCTCACACAGTTTGATAAATCTGGGTCATTGTGTATAAAATATGAATCTTTATTAGCAGAAGATATAAGAAAATACACGGATACAAAAAGACACTGTACAATTAAAAACAAGTAAAATTGCTCTAACCAGAGCAACCTACAAAAACATGAGGGGAGGATATAACCACCTCAAGAGGGCACATGTATATAAATGGTGGGTAGACAGTCCTTCTAGAGCCCCAACCTCATGTGTAAACCATATACAGTGTTCCCTCAACATACGATGGTAATTCGTTCCAAACGAGCCATCGTTTGTCGAATCCATCGTATGTTGAGGGATTCGTGCAATGTAAAGTATAGGAAGCTGTACTTACCTGTCCCCGCCGCTCTGGACCGCATCCCGCCGCTGTCTTCGGCCTCCGCTGGGCTCTCCTGGTCTTCTCCGGTCCTCCGCTGTCTTCTCCGGTCCTCCGCTGTCTTCTCCGGTCCTCCGCTGTCTTCTCCGGTCCTCCGCTGTCTTCTCCGGTCCTCCGCTGTCTTCTCCGGTCCTCCGCTGTCTTCTCCCGTCCTCCGCTGTCTTCTCCGGTCCTCCGCTGTCTTCTCCCGTCCTCCGCTGTCTTCTCCGGTCCTCCGCTGTCTTCTCCGGTCCTCCGCTGTCTTCCGCAAGGCCTTACTGGGCCTATGTAGCGACGTCATTACCTCGCTACGTACTCCGTTCCTGTTGGATGACGGGACGGCGGTCGCAGCTTCGTATTGACGTCACCGGAAAGGGCCGAGAAGACACCGGAGGACCAGCGCTGGACCCGAAGGGCACCCCGGAGCATCGTGGAGGGGTAAGTAATACTCACCGCACCACACGGGGAACATTAACCCCTTCATGACCCTACCCATTTTCACCTTCATGACCTGGGCATTTTTTGAACATCTGACCACTGTTACTTTAAACATTAATAACTCTGGAATTCTTTTACTTATTCTGATTCCGATATTGTTTTTTCGTGACATATTCTAATTTATGTTATTAGTAAAATTTCACTGATATTTGCATCATTTCTTGGTAAAAAATCTAAAAATTTCATGAAAACTTTGAAAATTTTGCATTTTTCTAACTTTGAAGGAAAATGGATATTCCAAATAAATTACATATTGATTCACATTTCCAATATGTCTACTTTGTGTTTGCATCAAAAAATTGACGTGTTTTTACTTTTGGAAGACACCAGAGGGCTTCAAAGTTCCGCAGCAATTTTCCAATTTTTCTCAAGATTTTCAAAATCGTACTTTTTCAGGGACCAGTTCAGGTTGGAAGTGGATTTGAAGGGTCTTCATATTAGAAATACCCCATAAATGACCCCATTATAAAAACTGCACCCCCAAAGTATTCAAAATGACATTCAGTCAGCGTTTTAACCCTTTAGGTGTTTCACAGGAATAGCAGCAAAGTGAAGGAGAAAATTCAAAATCTTAATTTTTTACACTGGCATGTTCTTGTAGACCCAATTTTTTAATTTTTACAAGGGGTAAAAGGAGAGAAATCACCCTAAAATTTGTAACCCAATTTCTCTCAAGTAAGTAAACACCTCATATGTCTATGTAAAGTGTTCGGCGGGCGCAGTAGAGGGCTCAGAAGGGAAGGAGCGACAAGGGGATTTTGGAGAGTACGTTTTTCTGAAAGGGTTTTTGGGGGGAATGTCACATTTTAGGAAGCCTCTATGGTACCAGAACAATGGACCCCGCCACATGTGACCCCATTTTGGAAACTACACCCCTCATGGAATTTAATAAGGGGTGCAGTGAGCATTTACACCCCACTGGCGTTTGAAAGATATTTGAAACAGTGGACTGTGCAAATTAAAAATTGTATTTTTCATTTTCACAGCCCACTGTTCCAAAAATCTGTCATACACCAGTGGGGTGTAAATTCTCACTGCACCCCTTATTACATTCCGTGAGGGGTGTAGTTTCCAAAATGGGGTCACATATGGATATTTATTGTTTTGCGTTTGTCAGAACTGCTGTAACAATCAGCCACCCCTGTGCAAATCACCTCAAATGTACATGGCGCACTCTCCCTTCTGGGCATTGTTGTGCGCCCCCAGAGCACTTTGCGCCCACATATGGGGTATCGCCGTACTCGGGAGAAATTGCATTACAAATTTAGAGGGTCTTTTTTCCCTTTTACCTCTTGTGAAAATGAAAAGTATAGGGCAACACCAGCATGTCAGTGTAAAAAATGTATTTTTACACTAACATGCTGGTGTAGACCCCAACTTCACCTTTTCATAAGGGGTTAAAGAAGAAAAAGCCCCCCAAAATTTGTAAGGCAATTTCTCCCGAGTACGGCGATACCCCATATGTGTCCCAAAACTGTTGCCCTGAAATACGACAGGGCTCCAAAGTGAGAGAGCACCATGCGCATTTGAGGCCTGAATTAGGGATTTGCATAGGGGTGGACATAGGGGAATTCTACGCCAATGATTCCCAAACAGGGTGCCTCCAGCTGTTGCAAAACTCCCAGCATGCCTGGACAGTCAATGGCTGTCCGGCAATACTGGGAGTTATTATTTTGCAACAGCTGGATTCTCCGTTTTGGAAACAGTAGCGTACCAGACGTTTTTCATTTTTTTGGGGAGGGGGGGCTGTGTAGGGGTATGTGTATATGTAGTGTTTTTTACTTTTTATTTTAGGTTAGTGTTAGTGTAGTGTAGTGTTTTTAGGGTACAGTCACATGGGCAGAGGTTCACAGCAAGTTTGCCGCTGGGAGTTTGAGCTGCAGCGCAAATTTTGCGCCATCTCAAACTTGCAGCACTCACTGTAAACCTCCGCCCATGTGAGTGTACCCTGTACATTCACATTGGGGGGAGGGGGCAAACATCCAGCTGTTGCAAACTCCGAGCATGCCCTTTGGCTGTCCGTGCATGCTGGGAGTTGTAGTTTTGCAACAGCTGGAGGAACACTGGTTTGGAAACACTAAGTTAAGTAATAAACTTTCAAGTGTTTTGCAACCAAACTTAGTGTTTCCAAACCAGTGTCCCTCCAGCTGTTGCAAAACTACAACTCCCAGCATGCATGGTCTGTCAGTGCATGCTGGGAGTTATAGTTTTGCAACAATTGCAACAGCTGGAGGCACTGAGGTAGGAAACGGACAATGTTTCCCAACTAGTGTGCCTCCAGTTGTTGCAAAACTACAACTCCCAGCATGCCCAGACTGCCCAGGCATGCTGGAAGTTGTAGTTCGGCAATATCTGAAGGATCAGATGTTACCGAACTACAACTTCCAGCATGCTTGGGCAGTCTGGGCATGCTGGGAGTTGTAGTTTTGCAACATCTGGAGGTCCACAGTTTGGAGACCACTGTATAATGGTCTCCAATCTGTGCTCTTCCAGATGTTAGAGAACTACAACTCCCAGCATGCCTGGACAGACTGAGCATGCTGAGATTTGTAGTTTTACAACATCTGGAAGAGCACAGATTGGAGACCATTATACAGTGGTCTCCAAACTGAGGACCTCCAGATGTTGCAAAACTACAACTCCCAGCATGCCCAGAAAGCCAAAGGCTGTCTGGGCATGCTGGGAGTTGCAGTTTTGAAACTCCCAGAGGCAGCAGTGAGATCGCTTTACGGCGATCTCACTGCTGCCAATGAAGATGCCGCACTGCTGCCGGAAACTCACCGCCGGGACGCAGCGCCGCCGGGACCGCCTGGAGGACGCCGCTCGCGCCGGGACCGCTCGGGAAACCGCTCGGACGGGTAAGTGACGCCGGGGGACGGGTAAGGGACACTTAGCAGAGCAGTGTGTGTCCCGATCCCCGTGATCCGGACTCACACACCGCGCTGCTAAGTATTCTGATAGCGAAACGCTGCTATCAGCTAGTCAGATTTGACCAGCTGATAGCAGCGATCGCTGGGGGGGGTGGGGGATGAAACCCCCCGTGGTCGCATGGTAAGATGTCTGGCTATCAGTGATAGCCACCATCTTTCCGGGCGCTGCGGGATGCCGCGAGTAGCGGCAAAAATGTTCATGACGTACCTGTATGTCATGGGTCGGGAACACCTTGCCACCCATGACGTACAGGTATGTCATAGGTCGGGAAGGGGTTAAAGGGTACTCCGCCCCCTAGACATCTTATCCCCTATCCAAAGGATCTACCTGCTGCACCCGGCGTTTGTTTAGAGCGTCAGGTGCAGCGCAGGAGGCTTGTTACGTGACTGTCACGCCCCGCTTGTGAAGCCCCCTCCCATAGACTTGCATTGAGGGGGCGTGGCCGTGATGTCACAAGCGGGGCGTGACAGTGACGTAATGAGCCTCCGCGCCGTATCGTCAGTCTTTCGGCACAGAGTGAAGTTCGCTCTGTGCACCCGATGTCTGGGGTGCCGCAGCGAAGTTCGTGGGGGTCCCTAGCGACGGGACCCCCGCGATCAGACATCTTATCCCCTATCCTTTGGATAGTTGATAAGATGTCTAGGGGTGGAGTACCCCTTTAAGGACAGGTTTCTTAATTTTTCTCCCCCTCGTCTTCTAATATGTCAGTAATGTTAATGGCACATCATAATTCAATTATAAAATATGAAATATGATCATAAAAATATAAAAAATGTAGAATTATCAAAATTATAAACATTATCAAAATTAGGACCTGGTGAATTGCAGAAAAGTATAATCGATACAATTCGCATCTGAGCCGACTATTCTTTCGGCTCCAGAAAGTTAAGCAAAAATGTAAATTACTTCTATTTAAAAAATCTTAATTCTTCCAGTACTTATTAGCTGATGTATGCTCCAGAGAAAGTTGTGTAGTTCTTTCCGGTCTGACCACAGTGCTCTCTGCTGCCACCTCTGTCCATGTCAGGAACTGTCCAGAGCAGGAAAGGTTTGCTATGGGGATTTGCTCCTGCTCTTTGGGGGCCGCACAGCCCTCCATGTGCTTGCCAGAGGTAGCCTGACTGCCATTAGGTACCGAGATGAGAACCTCAGACCCCTTGTGAGACCATATGCTGGTGCGGTTGGCCCTGGGTTCCTCCTAATGCAAGACAATGCTAGACCTCATGTGGCTTCAATTCCTGCAAGAGGAAGGCATTGATGCTATGGACTGGCCGCCCGTTCCCCAGACCTGAATCCGATTGAGCACATCTGGGACGTCTCGCTCCATCCACCACAGACTGTCCAGGAGTTGGCAGATGCTTTAGTCCAGGTCTGGAAGGACATCCCTCAGGAGACCATCCCCCACCTCATCAGGATCATGCCCAGGCATTGTAGGGAGGTCATACGGGCACGTGGAGGCCACACACACTACTGAGCCTCATTGGGACTTGTATTAAGGACATTACATAAAGTTGGATCAGCCTGTAGTGGGGGTTTCCACTGTGATTTTGAGTGTGACTCCATATCCAGACCTCCATGGGTTGATACATTTGATTTCCATTGATACATTTTGTGTGATTTTGTTGTCAGCGCATTCAACTATGTAAAGACGAAAGTATTTCATACGATTAGTTCATTCATTCAGATCTAGGGGGTGTTATCGTAGTGTTCCCTTTATTTTTTGAGCAGTGTATGTTCTCTGGTAAAGGGAAAGAACCATGTGATATCTATAATGGGCACTTCTAATTTATAGACATATCACAATGGAATGATAAATACACTCCACCCTATTCTAACCAACTACACATCATATGAAACCAAGAATGGGCACACTCCATCTAAGGATATGTGATATCCCGGTACCGTATTGCATACCTTACCTTGGTAGAGGTCCCCAAAGTCAGAGTTCCTAGGAACGGTGGGGTCCCTCTTTTCTAGTTAGCCACTCGTCACCCCTCAGTTAGCTAATATTCATATCAATATCAGTGTAAATATGTATATATAAATACCTACCTGTTAGCGTTGCAGGACCTTAGGTCATGTGACTCGTTGTTCAGAACTCTATGGTTTGTTGAAGCACCTTCGGTGGTTCTTGTGTCAGGTGTTCACCCACAATGCCATGTAACGGTGAGTGACAGCTGTTATGGACCGCTCAGCCCCTGCCCATATAAGGGAGCTGCAGCCAATAATCGCTCTCTTGGGTTGCTGACACTGGATAAGGTAGGACCTCCGCAACTTCCAAAGACAATTACTAGGCCATAGCCTTGCGGCCTCGGCCTACGCTAAAGACTGTGAGTTCTTACAATTCCCCTCTAACTCCGCAAGATCACTGGACCTAAACCTACCCCTAAATCCAGCGGATCTATGCTACAAAATCCTCCTAAACTTAAGAGAACTTACCACTGTCCCAACCACTGTCAATCGCTGCTCAGCTGTATATAGACTCTGTTATCTGGACTGTTACCGGTTACAGAAAATCTTTAGTAAAGTTTCAACAAGTTTTCAGCTAAGCACTGGTTGTGGATAATCCGTTATTCTGCACTCACCTATCGCTCTTGGGAAGGGTGGCGATAGGCCCAGCATTACCTCAGCATTTAACCCTCACCCTGGCGTCACGAGTGACAAGGGTTAATAAACCCCTGATACCTGCTCAGCAACACCCCAGCTACCCTACACCCCCCAAGGCGTACCACAGATATACAGTGGTCCCTCAAGTTACAATATTAATTGGTTCCAGGATGACCATTGTATGTTGAGACCATAACTCTATGGAAACTTGGTAATTGGTTCTGAAGCCCCAAAATGTCATCCAAAAAAATAGGAAAAAGTGAGGATTAAAGAACAATAAGTAGAAAACTAATATAGATAAAGAAAATCCTTACATATCAAAGTAATAAAGATCTGCTGGGAGCTGTAAATCACTGTCTATGTAGAGGACAGAAGCTTCTTCAGGGTCCTGTACAGAACACGCAGTGTCCTAAAAAAGTAATGGAGTCGCCCCCACCTGGTGTCCAAAGAAGCAGTTAACCCTGACACAGGTAAAGAGTACAGAACATGTAATACCTCCCTGTAGACATGTGCAATTCGTTTCGGCACGAATGTCTAATTTACCAAATGTTACCGTTTTCGAGCATTCGGACCGATCCGAATGCACGAAAAAATTTTTCGAATATTCCCGAATAGCCACGATAATTCGAATAGCAAAATAACGAATGCATTAGTTATCCGTAAACGAAAGTAAAGAATTAATTCCAATTTTTTTTATTGGTCCTTGCGCTAACACTGTTGCGCTACACACTGTTTCTGACTGTTACTGTTACCAGGGTGCTTCCAGCTGTTGCAAAACTACAACACCCACCCAGCATGCGGCTGTCTGGGCATGCTGGGAGTTGCAGTTTTGCAACAGCTGGAGGCACACTTTGGCAAACACGCGCAATGCTTTTTAATTCATTTTCAAATTCCGCTGGCTTTTTCAGAAATGGGTTACTAGGTCAATGACATGCATAGTAATTGTCGTGGGAACATTTTTCATTCATAAAACCGCAGGCTTAATTGGATAATTGCCGGTTTAGAACTTTGGGGTCCCAACGTTCTACACGTTGCACTTATCCAATTGAGCCTGCGGTTTTATGAATGAAAAATGTTCCCACGACAATTACTATGCATGTCATTGACCTAGTAACCCATTTCTGAAAAAGCCAGCGGAATTTGAAAATGAATTAAAAAGCTTTGCGTGTGTTTGCCAAAGTGTGCCTCCAGCTGTCGCAAAACTGCAACTCCCAGCATGCCCAGACAGCCTTTGGCTGTCAGGCCATGCTGGGTGGGTGTTGTAGTTTTGCAACAGCTGTAGGCACCCTGGTAACAGTGTTAGCGCAAGTGAAATGACATGTTATACATAAATCACCGGACAATCAAACACATCGATCAAACACATCAATCATTCATACAGCATTCATTCATTCATTCATTCAACATTACATTATGTATGAATAATAAATCACATAAAATCATATTATCTTACCTGTCTTCCAATGTTCCGATCTCTGCAGCGGCCCTCTTTTCCTGCACACACTCCCGATAATGGTCCCCTGCTTAAAAAAGATTTTCTCGAATGTACCCGAATACCGAATGTATCCAAAAAAATAAAAACCCACCCGAATACCGAATGTATCCGAAAAAAATCAAACCCGAATACCGAATGTATCTGAAAAAAAATTAAACCCGGGCACCCGAATACCGAATGTATCCGAAAAATAAAAAACGAAAATATTACCGAACCGAAAATGTTATTCAAAACCAAAAAACGAAACCAAACGAAAATTTTTCTTGTGCACAAGTCTACCTCCCTGTACAGCAGGGGGCGCTACCAGACACCAGTCAGTGCATACACTTCAGTAATACAGGGGTTTTACCAGTTAAATGCCCACTCTGATTGGTCGGTTCTTCCAGCCATTGACATTTATCACAGATTTGGACTGTCTGTACATTGTATGTTGAGTCTGGTTTCAAGTTACAATGGTCCAGAAAAGACCATTGTATGTTGAAACTTTTGTATGTTGAGGCCATTGTACCTTGAGGGATCACTGTATAACATGAAAAGGATATGTATTCCTCCACCCATTATAAACTATTTTCCTCACATGATTTTTTTGGTAAGAACTTATATATGATCCGGCTGTATTATAATTTGGCGGGAAATACTTGAAGCAAGTTTTTCCTTTTGGGAAATATATTGATAACACTCAGGTTGGCAAAGTGAAAGTCTACACTCTATGAGCATTAGTTTGATGCTTTAATATGGATCTGGATAATTGATTCTCAATGAATGGGTACTGGGTGTGTACATATGGAAATGATATGTGATGTCATCATTACCATATTTGCACCTCCTTCCAGCTTAATGGACATCCACTTATACACTAGGTGACACTATTACATAGTTAATTAGTTCTAAAGCCAATTTAATTGCCATTCCATACATTAAATATGGGCCCTTAACCCCTACAGGACCCATGACGTAACGGTACGTCCCGACACCCTGGGTCTTAAGGACCAAGGACGTACATTTACGTCATGGGCAGTTCTGGTCCCCGCCGTGCGCCGGGCGGGGATCGGACCGGGATGCCTGCTGAAATCATTCAGCAGGCATCCCGTGCAAATGCCCAGGGGGGTCACACATGCGATTTGCGGCTATTCCAGCGATGCGGGTCACGTACGACCCGCTGACCCGGAGATACAAGGTGATCGGGGGTGTATGATACACCCCCTATCACCCACTGTATCTATGTGGAGGTGGCGATTTCCCACCCCCCCCCCAGGATCTCTGCTATTGGCTGGACGATCGTCCAGCCAATAGCAGCCGGCAGGGGAGGGGTTAACAGTATCTTCCCACAGCTCCCGCCGCTGGCTGAGTTCAGTCAGCGGTCAGAGCTGTTGGAGGAAGACCGGGACCCCCCCTCTGCCAAGATCGGAGCCCCCATAGATCAGGGAAAGCATACAGCCCAGGGAAAGGTAGGGTAAATAGTAAAAAATAAAGTTAAAAAAAGTTTTTAAAAAATTCCCCCCCTGACCCCCTAATAGGTCCCCAAGGGTCTTCTGCAGTTTTTCAGTGTGACCCGGGCCCTATTAGGGGTTCAGGGCGCTGCATTAGCACCCCCCCCCCCCCCATTTTTTTGGGGGCTGCAGCATTTTTTCCCCCCCATATAACGGTGTGTGATTTCTAATCACACACCGTTATATATAGTATACACCAAGCACACACACACAGTACATAACCCCCCCACACACACACACACAATACCCTCCCCCCCCCCCGGAGCCCCCTTCCGGTGAACCTGTCTGGAGACCCCCAGCCATGGGTTCCGGCGACTCCAGAATCCGGATTGACAATTCTGGATTCACTGAAATTGACTATTCCAGTTATTTTTTCAGTGACAGTTTTGTCAATCTGGTGGAGCAGACGAATCTGTACGCCAGGCAGTTCATCGCCCACCACCCTGATTCTTGAACCCCAGGTCCAATGAATGGTACGCCATTGATGCAGCAGAAATGAGGACATTTTGGGGCCTCTTGCTGCATATGGGCCTGGTCAAAAAGCCAAGTGTCAGACAGTACTGGAGTGGGGACGTCCTCTACCAGACCCCGCTTTACAGTATGGTCATGGCACGGAGGCGGTTCGAGGCCATTTGGAAATGCCTGCATTATGCAGATAATGCGGCATGTCCACCCCGAGGTGATCCCGCCTATGACCGGCTTTACAAAGTGAGGCCGGTCATCGATCACTTAGGGGCCAAATTTTTGGAGGCCTATGTACCCCTCAGGGAGCTCTCGGTTGATGAGTCTCTTATCAGTTTTAAGGGGAGACTCATCTTCCGCCAGTATATTCCCTCGAAGCGGGCACGGTATGGCGTGAAGCTCTATAAACTTTGAGAGAGTACCTCCGGGTACACTCTCAAGTTTAGAGTGTATGAGGGACGAGATTCCCGTATTGAACCCCCAGATTGTTCCCCCACTCTGGGTGTTAGCGGGAAAATCGTTTGGGAGCTTGTGCACCCATTGCTGGATAAGGGTTGCCACGTGTACGTGGACAACTTTTATACCAGCATCCCTCTCTTCACATCCCTTGCCGCCAGATCGACGTCCGCTTGTGGGACCGTGCGGAAAAACCAGAGGCCTCCCTCTAAATTTTGTTAAGACACCTATTCCCAAGGGTGAGTCCCGTGCCCTTGCCCATGAAAACCTGTTGCTGGTCAAGTATAAGGATAAGAGGGATGTCCTTATGCTGACCACTATTCATGGCAACGGCAGCTCACCTGTCCCTGTGCGAGGTACCACAACACCGGTCCTCAAGCCCGATTGTATTCTGGACTACAATCGGTATATGGGGGGAGTTGATCTTTCTGATCAAGTCCTCAAGCCATATAACGCCATGCGGAAAACACGGGTATGGTACAAGAAAGTTGCGGTCTACATGGTACAGGTTGCCATGTACAACTCTTTTGTACTGTCCCAGTATGCTGGCAACACAGGGACATTCCTCCAGTTCCAAGAAGAAGTCCTAAAGGTCCTGATCTTTGGTGACCGGGAAAGAGCAGGCCGGACTTCCCAAGGAACTGAAGTAATAGGTGCCAGGATCGTCCCGGGCCAACACTTTCCAGGTGAGGTCCCCCACACTGGAAAGAAGGGACGAGCCCAGAAAAGATGCAGAGTGTGTTACAAGAGGGGGATACGGAAGGATACCACCACTCAATGTGACACTTGCCCAGATAATCTGGGCCTCTGCATTAAGGATTGCTTCAGGGAGTATCACACTTCCATGGAGTTCTAAATTTTCCCTCTTCATTTATTTTTCCACAATTTGACCCAAATGTACCAAGTCCAGAGTACATTCCAAGTTTTAACCCCATAAAACCACTAAATTGCCCAAAAAAATATTTAATCCAAAAAAAAAAAAAAAAAACTGATAGGACCTCTGGGGGTATTTTTTATAAAAAAAAAATGAGTCACTATCATCGGGGACTTTTTATGTTGCCTCAAATGCGCAGCGCTCTCTCCACCTGAGCGGGGTGCGCATTTGAGGCAACAAGTTAGGGACGGCCACACATATCACATTCCAGAATGATGATTCAGGGTACAGGGTTTGGGGCGGGCATATTTTTTTGTTTTGGCTGTGCTCTGGGTCATCATTCTGGGAACATAATCTGTTTTATAATTTTATGTCCCACTGTACCCCATTTTAGTTACTTAGTGTACCCCAGTTATTTACCCCATGTAATGCCCCTTGAGGGGTGGTCCCACTGTTCTGGCTGAGACCGGTGTGCACGCTGTTTACGCCCAGACTTGAGGTATGTACTTACTCCAAAGAAATGTATTTACACATTTACAATGACATTTTCTCCTTTTACCACTTGTGAAAATGAAAAATTTGGGGTAACCCCAGCATTTTAGTGTAAATAAAATCAAATTTTTCATTTTCACATCCCACTTCATGAATATTTATCAAACACCTGTGGGGTGTTAAGGCTCTCTGTACCCCTTGTTATGTTCCTTGAGGGGTGCAGTTTCCAAAATAGTATGCCATGTGTTTATTTTTTGCTGTCCTGGAACCATAGGGGCTTCCTAAATGCGACATGTCCCCCCCATTTCAGCAATATTTGCAAATGTGACTCCTTCTCTTCTGAGCATTGTAGCGCTCACGTAGTGCATTTGACGTCCACTTATGGAGTACTTCCATACTCAGAAGAGATGGGGTTATAAATTTTGGGGGGTATTTTCTGCTATTAACCCTTACAAAAATGTGAAATTTGGGGGGGATACACACATTTTAGAGAAATTTTTTTTATTTTTTTTTACATATGCAAAAGTCGTGAAACCCCTGTGGGGTATTAAGGCTCACTTTATTCCTTGTTACATTCCTCAAGGGGTCTAATTTCCAAAATAGTATGCCATGTGTTTTTTTTTTTTTGCTGTTCTGGCACCATAGGGGCTCCCTTAATGCGACATGCCCCCCCGAGCAAAATTTGCTCTCAAAAAGCCAAATATGACTCCTTCTCTTCTGAGCATTGTAGTTCGCCCATAGTGCACTTCAGGTCAACTTATGGGGTACCTCCATACTCAGAAGAGATGGGGTTACAAATTTTGGGGGGTATTTTCTGCTATTAACCCTTGCAAAAATGTGAAATTTGGGGGGAAACACACATTTTAGTGAAAATTTTTTCTTTTTTTTTTTACATATGCAAAAGTCGTGAAACCACTGTGGGATATTAAGGCTCACTTTATTCCTTGTTACGTTCCTCAAGGGGTCTAGTTTCCAAAATGGTATGCCATGTGTTTTTTTTTTTGCTGTTCTGGCACCATAGGGGCTCCCTAAATGCGACATGCCCCCCGAGCAAAATTTGCTCTCAAAAAGCCAAATATGACTCCTTCTCTTCTGAGCATTGTAGTTCGCCCATAGTGCACTTCAGGTCAACTTATGGGGTACCTCCATACTCAGAAGAGATGGGGTTACAAATTTTGGGGGGTATTTTCTGCTATTAACCCTTGCAAAAATGTGAAATTTGGGGGGAAACACACATTTTAGTGAAATTTTTTTTTTTTTTTTACATATGCAAAAGTCGTGAAACCCCAGTGGGGCATTAAGGCTCACTTTATTCCTTGTTACGTTCCTCAAGGGGTCTAGTTTCCAAAATGGTATGCCATGTGTTTTTTTTTTGCTGTTCTGGCACCATAGGGGCTCCCTAAATGCGACATGCCCCCCGAGCAAAATTTGCTCTCAAAAAGCCAAATATGACTCCTTCTCTTCTGAGCATTGTAGTTCGCCCATAGTGCACTTCAGGTCAACTTATGGGGTACCTCCATACTCAGAAGAGATGGGGTTACAAATTTTGGGGGGTATTTTCTGCTATTAACCCTTGCAAAAATGTGAAATTTGGGGGGAAACACACATTTTAGTGAAATATTTTTTTTCTTTTTACATATGCAAAAGTCGTGAAACCCCAGTGGGGCATTAAGGCTCACTTTATTCCTTGTTACGTTCCTCAAGGGGTTTAGTTTCCAAAATGGTATGCCATGTGTTTTTTTTTTGCTGTTCTGGCACCATAGGGGCTCCCTAAATGCGACATGCCCCCCGAGCAAAATTTGCTCTCAAAAAGCCAAATATGACTCCTTCTTTTCTGAGCATTGTAGTTCGCCCATAGTGCACTTCAGGTCAACTTATGGGGTACCTCCATACTCAGAAGAGATGGGGTTACAAATTTTGAGGGATATTTTCTGCTATTAACCCTTGCAAAAATGTGAAATTTGGGGGGAAACACACATTTTAGTGAAACATTTTTTTTTTTTTTTTTACATATGCAAAAGTCGTGAAACCCCTGTGGGGTATTAAGGCTCACTTTATTCCTTGTTACGTTCCTCAAGGGGTCTAGTTTCCAAAATGGTATGCCATGTGTTTTTTTTTTGCTGTTCTGGCCCCATATGGGCTTCCTAAATGCAACATGCCCCTCAAAAACCATTTCAGAAAAACGTACTCTCCAAAATCCCCTTGTCGCTCCTTCGCTTCTGAGCCCTCTACTGCGCCCGCCGAACACTTTTCATGGACATATGAGGTATGTGCTTACTCGAGAGAAATTGGGCTACAAATATAAGTATAAATTTTCTCCTTTTACCCCTTGTAAAAATAAAAAAATTGGGTCTACAAGAACATGCGAGTGTAAAAAATGAAGATTGTGAATTTTCTCCTTCACTTTGCTGCTATTCCTGTGAAACACCTAAAGGGTTAAAACGCTGACTGAATGTCATTTTGAATACTTTGGAGGGTGCAGTTTTTATAATGGGATAATTTGTGGGGTATTTCTAATATGAAGACCCTTCAAATCCACTTCAAACCTGAACTGGTCCCTGAAAAATAGTGAGTTTTAAAATTTTGGGAAAAATTGGAAAATTGCTGCTGAACTTTGAAGCCCTCTGGTGTCTTCCAAAAGTAAAAACACGCCAATTTTATGATGCAAACATAAAGTAGACATATTGGAAATGTGAATAAAAATTTTTTTTATTTGGAATATCCATTTACCTTACAAGCAGAGAGCTTCAAAGTTAGAAAAATACAAAATTTTCAATTTTTTCATAAAATTTGGGGATTTTTCACCAAGAAAGGATGCAAGTTACCATAAAATTTTATCACTATGTTAAAGTAGAATATGTCACGAAAAAACATTCTCGGAATCAGAATGATAACTAAAAGCATTCCAGAGTTATTAATGTTTAAAGTGACAGTGGTCAGATGTGCAAAAAACGCTCTGGTCCTGAGGTGTAAAATGGCCTGGTCCTTAAGGGGTTAAAGGGGTACTCCACCCCAAGACATCTTATCCCCTATCCAAAGGATAGGGGATAAGATGTTTGATTGCGGGGACCCCCACAATCTTGGCTGTGGCACCCCAGACATTCAGAGCATCCAGATGACTGGCGATGCAGGGGGAGGCTTGTGAAGTCCCGGTTACAGCCGTGAGCCCTCAATGCAAGTCTATGGGAGGGGGGGTCGGGTGCAGCGCCAGAGGCTCGTGATGTCATGGCCACGCCCCCTCGATGCAAGTCTATGCAAGGGGGCGTGACGTGGTCATGACGTCACAAGTGGGGCGCAGTCGTGATGTCACGAGCCTCCGGCGCTGCACCCGACGCTCTAAACGAAAGCAGGGTGCAGCAGGGAGATCAGACATCTTATCCCCTATACTTTGGATATGGGATAAGATGTCTAGGGCCGGAGTACCCCTTAAAATTAAAAAGAATATTGATAAGCTGACACTTAGTAATTACAAGTTGGATTTCTCCAGAAACACAAGCCCCAGTCGGCTTCTTCACAGACAACAAAGTTATGGGAAAAAGATCTATACCTGGACTCCACTATGCAGATGTGTCTTCTCAATATGGAGGCACAGCTCCATTGTTCATACAACCAATTAATGTATAACATATTAATGGCACAACTTTGGAGGAAAGGTCACAGTTCACACTTCTGAATGTTCATGTAATGATCTGTCCTGAAGGGTTATGCCTTCCTAGGTTCTGGCTTGGCCTGGTTGTTTGGCTACACCCTAGCCAATCTGGGCTGTGAGCAGCTAACCAGGCTGAGCCTGCACCTGCGGGGATAGCTACTTGAATGGGTACTCCGGTGGAAAACATTTTTTTTATGGTGCCAGAAAGTTAAACAGATTTGTAAATTGCTTCTATTTAAAAATCTTATTCCTTCCAGTACTTATCAGCTGCTGTATACTACAGAGGAAGTTCTTTTCCTTTTGAATTTCCTTTCTGTCTGACCACAGTGCTCTCTGGTGACACTTCTGTCCATGTAAGGAACTGTCCAGAGCAGAAGCAAATCCCTGTAGCAAACCTATCCTTCTCTGGACAGTTCCTGATATGGACAGAGGTGTCAGCAGAGAGCACCGTGGTCAGACAGAAAAGAAATTGAAAAACAAAATAACTTCCTCTGTAGCATACAGCAGCTGATAAGTACTGAAAGGATTGAGATTTTTAAATAGAAGTAATTTACAAATCTGTTTAACTTTCTGGTACCAGTTGATTAAAAAAAATTGTTTCCCACCCGAGTACCCCATTAAGACCAGCTCACTCTGTTTGCAGTTGCCTGTGAAAGAACTTAGTTTGAGTAACCAACATTATTTGTTCTCTGTAATCTGGATATTGATCTTTGCTCGGCTTTTGACCTTTCTTCTGCTCTTGTGTATTGGTACTTCGCTATCTCCAGTTGCTGACCCGGCTATCCCTGCCCAACGTGATAGCCCAACGATGATAATTACCTAATTACCCTGCGTAACACTGTTACAATTTCTAGCAGATAGCACAAATATATAAACTGTGTGACTATAGTATTTATGTATGTTTGATGTCACTTAATAATTCAATTGTGTATATGACAATAGTATTTGTCTTTATGGATTAACTTACACTTAAAGAACTAATGTTCATTATATGGAATAAGCATATTTTAATTCCACTGTCTCTTCTCTAATCTCTCTTTATTACCCCCCCCCCCCCCTTCTTTATCTGCAAGATACAGGATGTTTGTCTAGAGAATGTAGCCAACCCCCATCATGTCCAAAGTCTCTGAGGTGTCAAGAGGTAGCATTTGTAGAAAAATAGAACCTAGAAGAAACTGTGTCCTTTTCATAAATCCATTTGGGCCTGCCAACATGGCTTCATGCTTGGACAATATGGATGCCCCAATATTTTTGATAATCAGGCCTAGTGATTTACTTTTCAACACTATAAAACCCCTGACAAAGAGCCATAATGCTTTCAATTCTCCACCTACAGACCCACATGAGGACTTATTGTTTGTGCAACCAATTGTTCTTTGTAATTAAATAGTTTACCACAAAATCTACGGTGAAACAACAAAAATTATTTTTAAGGCAAAAAAACAAACAAACCCCATTTTGCAAATTTTGGGCTTCTATTTCTATGCAGTGTGCTCTTCGGTAAAAATGACATGTTATTTTTATTCTGTAGGCCCATATGATTAAAATAATACCACCATTTATATAGGTTTTACTTTACTACTTAAAAAATTAAAGGGTTATCAAGCGGGAAGGTTTTTATTGTACAATTTTGCCCACTTAAAAGTCTGTGAGAAAAAAAGAAGAAAAAACGACCGGGCCCGGAGTGATGCCAGGGACAGGAGTGTCAGACTGCCCCTCAGCCAATAAGGGGCTGTGGCGATGCCCCACCTCGGTCGGTGATTTGCTGAGAGGCAATGAGACACTCTGGGCCCTAACATCACTCAGCCAGGGATCGGACCAGGACACCAGAGGCACCACTGGAAGTAAGTAAAACTTTGTTGTTTTTTTTAAATACTTTTAAGTAGGCAAAATAAAAAAATCTTTAACTTTTTGCACAAAAACTAGTATATGTAAAATGGTCCTCTTCTGACTCTTATAACTCTTTTATTTTTACGTGTACGGGGATGTATGGGATCTGTTAATTTTTATTGATACCATTTTTGTTTTGATGGGACTTTTTGATTACTGCCGGTTCATTACCGTTGTATTTCATAGCTCAGACATTTATGCACACAGCAATTTTACATATGGTTTAGTTTTTTTTTTGTTTTTACACTATTTTATAAAAAAAAATGGGAAAGGGGGGGTGGGGGGTGATTCAAACCTACTACTCCCATGGAACATCATCAGTGTTTTCGGGGCTCCATTACTACAGGCTTCTGAGGCTTCCTGCAATAAAGGAGCACCGACTGCACACACTGAAGGCAGGTACGAGACCTCCATCTGTGCTCCCAGCTGATCGAGGCACTGCAATCTCATCACGGTGGTCCCGATCAGCCCACTGAGCTAAATATTCGTGCTCAACACTAATGTATGCCCAATATCCTTAGGAGTTAAAATGTTTCCTCTTATAAAGTTTTATTTGGATGGGTGTTTCTCAGGGTGCAATATTATAATGTTAGGTTTTTCTTTAATCTCTTGCAGACTGCCAATAGGCTATAGACATTTGATGGTCTGTAGTAAAAGCGTAGTTGTCATTTCAGGTGACTTTTCATAATAAGTTGTCCTGTGTGTGTGCATGAGGAGCAGCATTACTGTATATCTGGCAGTAATATCACTTGTACATGGTATTTTTCATCAGATTTCTGCTCTGCAGACTTTACTTGTAATATGTAGTTCTCCAAAAGCTGGTGGGTGAAGCTCCCCCCTCCATAGACTTGTATTACTTGTCTAGCAGACACAGGATAAAGCAGAGATGATTTTCAGGGAAGATTTGAACAGCAGGAAGGGGGTAAGAAGCATTTGAATTCTAATAAGATGAGCTAAATTACAAAATTCCTCATATTTACTTACTTACTGACCCTGACCTGGAAAGTGCTGTGCCACCTTTAATAATATTAATAACATATACTTATAAATATATATATATATATATATATATATATATATATATATATATATATACATATATATACACACACACAGACACTACTATCCATTTTATTAAACATTTTCTTTGAATATTACAAAAAATAAAAATGTATTCATATAAAAAGACGCAAAATCAGCATAAGAGCAAATTTTAACTTTCACTATTTGGATAGAGATTTGATTTAACATAAAGTAAAATTGCAGTCTGCTTTGAAAATAGGAGCATATTATATTAATTCATGAATTTCCCCAATTTCTCTTTGCCCTAGAACTCATCCAGAAATGTTTTACGGACGTAGCTTCAAAATGTTTCGCCCAGTTTGAAAAAATGTACGATGCCGCCACGGTAAGGTTCATATGCTAGAATTCTGTATTGTGTTAAGTATCACCTCTGTGTTAAGTATTTGTTGGTCTGATTATTGTCTTTTAATTGTGTAATAAGTAAAAGATGTCTATAAGTCATATACAGAATACAGCAGCATCTTGTAAATAGAGACCGGTGGCGGCGCTGTTCACACTGACTATATTGCCACGCTGAGGTTTTTGACTTCCAGAATAGCCAAGCTTGATAGAGACTCCTCAATGAAAAACCTAATAGACCTAAAAACCTAATAGACGTAATGGACTGTATGTAAACAGGGTCCCTCAGAATTTGTCAAATTAAATTTATCCAGAATATTTCTTTTAGAGGACAGATGTGGTGACACAGGGGGGGGTGTTGGTGGAAATACCTGATCACTTCGTGACGCCTGGGCACCGTTATCCTATATACGGTTCGAGGTTGGAGACAGCTTCTCCTGGGCCAGACACGGGGAGTAAATGAACACACCGACGTCAGGTTACGGATAACTGTCTTTACTGAGCTGGTGGAGATGGTAATACACATACAGCTTGCTTTAGGTGTGAGAGTGCAGGGTAACCCCTTGGGAGCCCTATTGCCTTGCGGAGACTTGTGGTGCTTACACCAAACAGATTTATACTGACTTGTGAGGCGGAAGATTGAATCCTGGTAGGTAGGATCCTGTCAAGGTACTAAAGACTTGACCGCAGAGGCGTGAACTTCCACCGTGGAAGTAATCCTTGCAGGATGACCAGTTGAAAGGTTAGATTTGAAGTAGGCCTCTCCTCAGAGCACACAACACACAGCACTCCTGAACTACACTGTAGCTCAGCTTACACTAGACTGAACAACTCCTCCCCCCACTACACTATACAGGGGAGACTTTTGGTGTTCTCATTAGCATACAGATCACATGGTCTCAATTAACTCCTTAAGGACCCAGCCATTTTACACCTTAGGACCCAGCCATTTTTTGCACATTTGACCACTGTCACTTTAAACATTAATAACTCTGGAATGCTTTTAGTTATCATTCTGATTCAGAGACTGTTTTTTCGTGACATATTCTACTTTAACATAGTGGTAAAATTTTGTGGTAAATTGCATCCTTTCTTGGTGAAAAATCCTCAAATTTGATGAAAAATTTAAAAATTTTGCATTTTTCTAACTTTGAAGCTCTCTGCTTGTAAGGAAAATGGATATTCCAAATAAATTAATTTTTATTCACATATACAATATGTCTAATTTATGTTGGCATCATAAAATTGACGTGTTTTTACTTTTGGAAGACACCAGAGGGCTTCAAAGTTCAGCAGCAATTTTCCAATTTTTCACAAAATTTCCAAACTCACAATTGTTCAGGGACCAGTTCAGGTTTGAAGTGGATTTGAAGGGTCTTCATATTAGAAATACCCCACAAATGACCCCATTATAAAAACTGCCCCCCCCCCCCCCCCAAAGTATTCAAAATGACATTCAGTCAGCGTTTTAACCCTTTAGGTGTTTCACAGGAATAGCAGCAAAGTGAAGGAGAAAATTCACAATCTTCATTTTTGACACTCGCATGTTCTTGTAGACCCAATTTTTGAATTTTTACAAGGGATAAAAGGAGAAAATGTATACTTGTATTTGTAGCCCAATTTCTCTCGAGTAAGCATATACCTCATATGTCTATGTAAAGTGTTCGGTGGGCGCAGTAGAGGCCTCAGAAGCGAAGGAGCGACAAGGGGATTTTGGAGAGTACATTTTTCGGAAATGGTTTTTGGGGGGCATGTTGCATTTAGGAAGCCCCTATGGTGCCAGAACAGCAAAGAAAAATGACATGGCATACCATTTTGGAAACTAGACCCCTTGAGGAACGTAACAAGGAATAAAGTGAGCCTTAATAACCCACAGGTGTTTCAGGACTTTTGCATATGTAAAAAAATAAAAAATACATTTCACTAAAATGTGTGTTTCCCCCCAAATTTCTAATTTTTGCAAGGGTTAATAGCAGAAAACGCCCCCCAAAATTTGTAACCCCATCTCTTCTGAGTATGGAGGTACCCCATAAGTTGACCTGAAGTGCACTACGGGCGAACTACAATGCTCAGAAGAGGAGTCATATTTGGCTTTTTGAGAGCAAATTTTGCTCGGGGGCATGTCGCATTTAGGAAGCCCCTATGGTGCCAGGACAGCAAAAAATACCCACATGGCCTACCATTTTGGAAACTAGACCCCTTGAGGAACGTAACAAGGAATAAAGTGAGCCTTAATACCCCACATGGGGTTTCACGACTTTTGCATACGTAAGAAAAGAAAAATTTCACTAAAATGTGTGTTTCCCCCCCAAATTTCACATTTTTGCAAGGGTTAATAGCAGAAAATACCCCCCAAAAATTTGTAACCCCATCTCTTCTGAGTATGGAGGTACCCCATAAGTTGACCTGAAGTACACTACGGGCGAATTACAATGCTCAGAAGGGAAGGAGTCATATTTGGCTTTTTGAGAGCAAATTTAGCTCGGGGGCATGTCGCATTTAGGAAGCCCCTATGGTGCCAGGACAGCAAAATAACCCCCACATGGCATACCATTTTGGAAAATAGACCCCTTGAGGAACATAACAAGGGGTACAGTGAGCATTTACCCCCCACTGGTGTCTGTCAGATCTTTGGAACACTGGGCTGTACAACATTTTTAATTTGCACAGCCCACTGTTCCAAAGCTCTGTCAGACACCAGTGGGGTGTAAATTCTCACTGCACCCCTCATTACATTCCGTGAGGGGTGTAGTTTCCGAAATGGGGTCACATGTGGGGTTTAGTTTTTTTTGCGTTTGTCAAAACCGCTGTAACAATCAGCCACCCCTGTGCAAATCACATCAAATGTACATGGTGCACTCTCCCTTCTGGGCCTTGTTGTGCGCCCCCAGAGCACTTTGCGCCCACATATGGGGTATCTCGGGAGAAATTGCATTACAAATTTTGGGGGTCTTTTTTCCCTTTTACCTCTTGTCAAAATGAAAAGTATAGGGCAACACCAGCATGTTAGTGTAAAAAAAATATTTTTTTACACTAACATGCTGGTGTAGACCACAACTTCACCTTTTCATAAGGGGTGAAAGGAGAAAAAGCCCCCCAAATTTTGTTAGGCAATTTCTCCTGAGTACGGCGATACCCCATATGTGGCCCTAAACTGTTGCCTTGAAATACGACAGGGCTCCAAAGTGAGAGCGCCATGCGCACTTGAGGCCTGAATTAGGGATTTGCATAGGGGTGGACATAGGGGTATTCTACGCCAGTGATTCCCAAACAGGGTGCCTCCAGCTGTTGCAAAACTCCCAGCATGCTTGGACAGTCAACGGCTATCTGGCAATACTGGGAGTTTTTGTTTTGCAACAGCTCGAGGCTTCATTTTGGAAACAGTGGCGTACCAGACATTTTTCATTTTTATTGGGGAGGGGTATGTGTATATGAAGTGTTTTTTGCTTTTTATTTTATTTTGTGATAGTGTAGTGTTTTTTGGGTACATTCACACGGGTGGGGGATTACAGCGAGTTTCCCCCTGCGAGTTTGAGCTGCCGCGCAAAGTTTGCTGCATCGCAAACTTGCAGCCTGATACTCACTGTAAGCCAGGGAGGGGGGGGGGGACCTCCAGCTGTTGCAAAACTACAACTCCCAGCGTGCACAGTCTATCAGTGCATACTGGTAGTTATTGTTTTGCAACAGCTGGAGGCACACGGGTTGGGAAACACTGAGTTAGGAAACAGACAATGTTTCCCAACCAGTGTGCCTCCAGTTGTTGCAAAACCACAACTCCCAAACATTCTCAGGCATGCTGGAAGTAGTAGTTCAGCAACATCTTTAGAGCCAGATGTTGCCGAACTACAACTCCCAGCATGCTTGGAGTTGTAGTTTTGCAACATCTGGAGGACTACAGTTTGCAGACCACTAATACAGTGGTTCCCATCTGTGCCCTTCCAGATGTTGCAAAACTACAACTCCCAGTATGCCAAAACTGTCCAGGCATGCTGGGAGTTGTAGTTCTGCAAGATCTGAAGGGCCAGATGTTACAGAACTACAACTCCCAGCATGCCTGGACAGTAAGGGCATGCTGAGGATGTGTAGTTTTGCAACATCTGGAAGGGCACAGTGGTCCCAAAACTGCAGACCTCCAGATGTTGCAAAACTGCAACTCCCAGCATGCCCAGACGCCAAGGGCTGTCTGGGCATGCTGGGAGTTGTAGTGTAAGGGGACCAGATGGAGCAGTCCACATCGCTTTACGGCGGTCTGGAATGCTGCAAAGGTCCCGCGGCGCCGCCGAATATCCACTTGCCACCGCCGCCTGTTGCCACCGCCACCATCTCCGCCGCCGGGATCAGGGTCCTCAGGTACGAGGTAAGTACCGGGGCCGGTCCCCAGAACTCCCCCATCCCCCGCCGCGTCCTCCAGTCTTCCTCCCGTTCTCTCCGGACTTCCAGGGGCTGGGCAGGGCGGGAGGAAGTAATCGCCCCCCCCCCCCTCCCCTGCGATTGGTCGGTTAGCTAACCGAGGAATCGCAGTTTATAGGAGGAGGTGGCAGGCTAGCCACCTCGCTCCTATACTTCAGCATGGTCCTGGCTGTGTGTGACAACCGGGATCATGCAAAATTACCGGGCGGTCGGGTCCCAGAGACCCGATCAGCCCGGTATCGCCGCAGATCGCATGGGCGATTTCCCTCGCGATTTGCGGCGATCATGGCCGGAAGCAGGCATCCGCTTCCGATCTCTGCCCGGTGCGCGGCAGGGACCGGAAAACGCCATGACGTACTCATACGTCATGGGTCCTTAAAGCCCAGGGTGCAGAGACGTATGCATACGTCATGGGTCCTTAAGGGGTTAAAGGTACAGTCACATATAAAACATATACACATAACAATAAAATAATTAATTTAGGAAAATATATTCTCTGACATTACAATATACAAAATTTATTTTAGGACTCACCTTGTGCTGCCAAGCTGCCCGAGACAGTCCAAAGCCACAGGACAGCCTATCAAGAGTTTGTTAGACAATAAAAATGGCCTGTAGTTGCTCAAGGACCTTCTCGTCTCCCCTTGCACATCGTATTTACAAGACAAGTTCCAGGGAGAGAGCACGTTCTGAAATGTTGGGCAGTAATTCTCCTTTACTTTGCGCCAACATCTAAATCTTCTTTTGATCATATATTGAAGGGACAATGTGCCTCTTTGAGAAGACCAACAAACTGGAGTGTGGAGTCATAAGTTATGCAGTGCTTCATAGGAAAAGTAGCCCTCCACTGCCACGTATTAGAAGTAGCCTTACCTGGAACCAATGTTTGACCATTAAAGGGGTACTCCACCCCTAGACATCTTATACCCTATCTAAAGGTTAAAGGATAAGATGTCTGATCAAGGGGGTCGCACCGCTGGGAACCCCTGCGATCATGACTGCGGCACCCCAGACATCCAGTGCGCTGAACAAACTTCACTCCGTGGCGGATGACTGGCGATTCAGGGTGGAGGCTCGTGACATCACGGCCATGCCCCGCTTGTGACATCACGGCCATGCCCCCTCAATGCAAGTCTATGGGAAGGGGCGTGATAGATGTCACGCCCCTTCCCATAGACTTGCATTGAGGGGGCATAGCCGTGACGCCAAGAGCGGGGCACGGCCGGGACGTCAAGAACCTCCAGCGCTGCACCCGGCACTCAAAACGAATGCCGGGTGCAGCAGGGACCCCCGCGATCAGACATCTTATCCCCTATCCTTTGGATCTCAAACATGAAGTGAACTCCTGGGTCTTTATCATCGTTATTATACACCAGGGTAGATGTCAACTACTCCAGGCCCGAGGTATCTCTGCTGTTTGTTGGAACATTTCACAGATTGTCTACAATATGAATTGGGATAGAAAAACTCTTGATCATTTTTTATATGTTGCATAAGAAGAAAATTGTTCTTTTTTTTTTTTTCACCTAAATAATGTTAAATCTTTGCTCACACTTTTCTTTTATGTTCCAAGAACCACATTGAGGAAATATCTTACAAGCAGAAAAAGGAAGCGGAAGGGGTGATCAAATTACAGTTCAAAATGGAGAAAATCATTTATTGCCAGGACTCTCTGTACAGTGAAGCTTTGTCAGCTATAAGAACTGCAGAGAGAAACAATGGGCTAACCGAGGAGCAGCTGTCTTTAAATCAGTTGACCTCTCATATGGAGGCGTACTTTCAGGTGAGTGACTCTTTAGGATTTAGGGTTATTAATGCATGACATGAAAAGTCAGTTCTGGAAAAATATCTCCTACAGGACCATCCCCTGTGTGGTGTAGTATGGAGGATCGCTCCTGTGTGGTGTAGTATAGAGGATCTGTCCTGTGTGGTGTAGTATGGAGGATCGCTCCTGTGTGGTGTAGTATAGAGGATCTCTCCTGTGTGGTGTAGTATAGAGGATCTGTCCTGTGTGGTGTAGTATAGAGGATCTGTCCTGTGTGTGGTGTAGTATAGAGGATCTCTCCTATGTGGTGTAGTATGGAGGATCGCTCCTGTGTGGTGTAGTATAGAGGATCTCTCCTGTGTGGGGTAGTATAGAGGATCTCTCCTGTGTGGTGTAGTGTAGAGGATCTCTCCTGTGTGGTGTAGTATAGAGGATCTCTCCTGTGTGGTGTAGTATAGAGGATCTGTCCTGTGTGGTGTAGTATAGAGGATCTCTCCTGTGTGGTGTAGTATAGAGGATCTGTCCTGTGTGGTGTAGTATAGAGGATCTCTCCTGTGTGGTGTAGTATAGAGGATCTGTCCTGTGTGGTGTAGTATAGAGGATCTCTCCTGTGTGATGTAGTGTAGAGGATCTCTCCTGTGTGGTGTAATATAGAGGATCTCTCCTGTGTGGTGTAGTATATAGGATCTCTCCTGTGTGGTGTAGTATAGAGGATCTCTCCTGTGTGGTGTAGTATAGAGGATCTCTCCTGTGTGGTGTAGTAGAGAGGATCTCACCTGTGTGGTGTAGTATAGAGGATCTGTCCTGTGTGGTGTAGTATAGAGGATCTCTCCTGTGTGGTGTAGTATAGAGGATCTCTCCTGTGTGGTGTAGTATATAGGATCTCTCCTGTGTGGTGTAGTATAGAGGATCTCTCCTGTGTGGTGTAGTATAGAGGATCTCTCCTGTGTGGTGTAGTATAGAGGATCTGTCCTGTGTGGTGCAGTATAGAGGATCTCTCCTGTGTGGTGTAGTATAGAGGATCTCTCCTGTGTGGTGTAGTATAGAGGATCTGTCCTGTGTGTGGTGTAGTATAGAGGATCTCTCCTGTGTGGTGTAATATAGAGGATCTGTCCTGTGTGGTGTAGTATAGAGGATCTCTCCTCTGTGTTGTAGTATAGAGGATCTCTCCTGTGTGGTGTAGTATAGAGGATCTGTCCTGTGTGGTGTAGTATAGAGGATCTGTCCTGTGTGTGGTGTAGTATAGAGGATCTCTCCTGTGTGGTGTAGTATAGAGGATCTGTCCTGTGTGGTGTAGTATAGAGGATCTCTCCTGTGTGGTGTAGTATAGAGGATATCTCCTGTGTGGTGTAGTATAGAGGATCTGTCCTGTGTGGTGTAGTATAGAGGATCTGTCCTGTGTGGTATAGTATAGAGGATCTCTCCTGTGTGGTGTAGTATAGAGGATCTCTCCTGTGTGGTGTAGTATAGAGGATCTGTCCTGTGTGGTGTAGTATAGAGGATCTCTCCTGTGGGGTGTAGTATAGAGGATCTGTCCTGTGTGTGTTGTAGTATAGAGGATCTCTCCTGTGTGGTGTAGTATAGAGGATCTCTCCTGTGTGGTGTAGTATAGAGGATCTCTCCTGTGTGGTGTAGTATAGAGGATCTGTCCTGTGTGGTGCAGTATAGAGGATCTCTCCTGTGTGGTGTAGTATAGAGGATCTGTCCTGTGTGTGTTGTAGTATAGAGGATCTCTCCTGTGGGGTGTAGTATAGAGGATCTGTCCTGTGTGTGTTGTAGTATAGAGGATCTCTCCTGTGGGGTGTAGTATAGAGGATCTCTCCTGTGTGGTAGAGTATAGAGGATCTCTCCTGTGTGGTGTAGTATAGAGGATCTGTCCTGTGTGGTGCAGTATAGAGGATCTCTCCTGTGTGGTGTAGTATAGAGGATCTGTCCTGTGTGTGGTGTAGTATAGAGGGTCTGTCCTGTGTGGTGTAGTATAGAGGATCTGTCCTGTGTGGTGTAGTATAGAGGATCTGTCCTGTGTGTGGTGTAGTATAGAGGATCTCTCCTGTGTGGTGTAGTATAGAGGATCTCTCCTGTGTGGTGTAGTATAGAGGATCTCTCCTGTGTGGTGTAGTATAGAGGATCTGTCCTGTGTGGTGTAGTATAGAGGATCTGTCCTGTGTGGTGTAGTATAGAGGATCTGTTCTGTGTGGTGTATTATAGAGGATCTGTCCTGTGTGGTGTAGTATAGAGGATCTGTCCTGTGTGGTGTAGTATAGAGGATCTCTCCTCTGTGTTGTAGTATAGAGGATCTCTCCTGTGTGGTGTAGTATAGAGGATCTGTCCTGTGTGGTGTAGTATAGAGGATCTGTCCTGTGTGGTGTAGTATAGAGGATCTGTCCTGTGTGGTGTAGTATAGAGGATCTCTCCTGTGTGGCGTAGTATAGAGGATCTGTCCTGTGTGTGGTGTAGTATAGAGGATCTGTCCTGTGTGGTGTAGTATAGAGGATCTGTCCTGTGTGGTGTAGTATAGAGGATCTGTCCTGTGTGGTGTAGTATAGAGGATCTGTCCTGTGTTGTGTAGTATAGAGGATCTCTCCTGTGTGGTGTAGTATAGAGGATCTGTCCTGTGTGGTGTAGTATAGAGGATCTGTCCTGTGTGGTGTAGTATAGAGGATCTCTCCTCTGTGTTGTAGTATAGAGGATCTGTCCTGTGTGGTGTAGTATAGAGGATCTGTCCTGTGTGGTGTAGTATAGAGGATCTCTCCTGTGTGGTGTAGTATAGAGGATCTGTCCTGTGTGGTGTAGTATAGAGGATCTGTCCTGTGTGGTGTAGTATAGAGGATCTCTCCTGTGTGGTGTAGTATAGAGGATCTCTCCTGTGTGGTGTAGTATAGAGGATCTCTCCTGTGTGGTGTAGTATAGAGGATCTGTCCTGTGTGGTGTAGTATAGAGGATCTGTCCTGTGTGGTGTAGTATAGAGGATCTCTCCTGTGTGGTGTAGTATAGAGGATCTCTCCTCTGTGTTGTAGTAAAGAGGATCTGTCCTGTGTGTGTTGTAGTATAGAGGATCTGTCCTGTGTGTGTTGTAGTATAGAGGATCTGTCCTGTGTGTGTTGTAGTATAGAGGATCTGTCCTGTGTGTGTTGTAGTATAGAGGATCTGTCCTGTATGTGTTGTAGTATAGAGGATCTGTCCTGTGTGGTGTAGTATAGAGGATCTCTCCTGTGTGGTGTAGTATAGAGGATCTGTCCTGTGTGTGTTGTAGTATAGAGGATCTGTCCTGTGTGGTGTAGTATAGAGGATCTCTCCTGTGTGGTGTAGTATAGAGGATCTGTCCTGTGTGTGTTGTAGTATAGAGGATCTGTCCTGTGTGTGTTGCAGTATAGAGGATCTGTCCTGTGTGTGGTGTAGTATAGAGGATCTGTCCTGTGTGTGTTGTAGTATAGAGGATCTGTCCTGTGTGGTGTAGTATAGAGGATCTCTCCTGTGTGGTGTAGTATAGAGGATCTGTCCTGTGTGGTGTAGTATAGAGGATCTGTCCTGTGTGGTGTAGTATAGAGGATTTCTCCTGTGTGGTGTAGTATAGAGGATCTCTCCTGTGTGGTGTAGTATAGAGGATCTCTCCTCTGTGTTGTAGTATAGAGGATCTGTCCTGTGTGGTGTAGTATAGAGGATCTGTCCTGTGTGGTGTAGTATAGAGGATCCGTCCTGTGTGGTGTAGTATAGAGGATCTCTCCTCTGTGTTGTAGTATAGAGGATCTGTCCTGTGTGTGGTGTAGTATAGAGGATCTGTCCTGTGTGGTGTAGTATAGAGGATCTCTCCTCTGTGTTGTAGTATAGAGGATCTGTCCTGTGTGGTGTAGTATAGAGGATCCGTCCTGTGTGGTGTAGTATAGAGGATCTCTCCTCTGTGTTGTAGTATAGAGGATCTGTCCTGTGTGTGGTGTAGTATAGAGGATCTCTCCTCTGTGTTGTAGTATAGAGGATCTCTCCTGTGTGTGGTGTAGTATAGAGGATCTCTCCTATGTGGTGTAGTATAGAGGATCTCTCCTATGTGGTGTAGTATAGAGGATCGCTCCTGTGTGGTGTAGTATAGAGGATTTCTCCTGTGTGGTGTAGTATAGAGGATCTCTCCTGTGTGGTGTAGTATAGAGGATCTCTCCTCTGTGTTGTAGTATAGAGGATCTGTCCTGTGTGGTGTAGTATAGAGGATCTGTCCTGTGTGGTGTAGTATAGAGGATCTGTCCTGTGTGGTGTAGTATAGAGGATCTGTCCTGTGTGGTGTAGTATAGAGGATCCGTCCTGTGTGGTGCAGTATAGAGGATCTCTCCTCTGTGTTGTAGTATAGAGGATCTGTCCTGTGTGTGGTGTAGTATAGAGGATCTGTCCTGTGTGGTGTAGTATAGAGGATCTCTCCTCTGTGTTGTAGTATAGAGGATCTGTCCTGTGTGGTGTAGTATAGAGGATCCGTCCTGTGTGGTGTAGTATAGAGGATCTGTCCTGTGTGGTGTAGTATAGAGGATCTGTCCTGTGTGGTGTAGTATAGAGGATCTCTCCTGTGTGGTGTAGTATAGAGGATCTCTCCTGTGTGGTGTAGTATAGAGGATCTGTCCTGTGTGGTGTAGTATAGAGAATCTCTCCTGTGTGGTGTAGTATAGAGGATCTCTCCTCTGTGTTGTAGTATAGAGGATCTCTCCTGTGTGTGGTGTAGTATAGAGGATCTGTCCTGTGTGTGGTGTAGTATAGAGGATCTGTCCTGTGTGGTGTAGTATAGAGGATATTTCCTGTGTGGTGTAGTATAGAGGATCTCTCCTGTGTGGTGTAGTATAGAGGATCTGTCCTGTGTGGTGTAGTATAGAGGATCTCTCCTCTGTGTTGTAGTATAGAGGATCTGTCCTGTGTGGTGTAGTATAGAGGATATTTCCTGTGTGGTGTAGTATAGAGGATCTCTCCTGTGTGGTGTAGTATAGAGGATCTGTCCTGTGTGTGGTGTAGTATAGAGGATCTGTCCTGTGTGGTGTAGTATAGAGGATCTGTCCTGTGTGTTGTAGTATAGAGGATCTGTCCTGTGTGGTGTAGTATAGAGGATCTGTCCTGTGTGGTGTAGTATAGAGGATCTCTCCTGTGTGGTGTAGTATAGAGGATCTCTCCTGTGTGGTGTAGTATAGAGGATCTCTCCTGTGTGGTGTAGTATAGAGGATCTCTCCTGTGTGGTGTAATATAGAGGATCTCTCCTCTGTGTTGTAGTATAGAGGATCTATCCTGTGTGGTGTAATATAGAGGATCTCTCCTGTGTGGTGTAGTATAGAGGATCTGTCCTGTGTGGTGTAGTATAGAGGATCTCTCCTCTGTGTTGTAGTATAGAGGATCTGTCCTGTGTGGTGTAATATAGAGGATCTCTCCTGTGTGGTGTAGTATAGAGGATCTGTCCTGTGTGGTGCAGTATAGAGGATCTCTCCTCTGTGTTGTAGTATAGAGGATCTGTCCTGTGTGGTGTAATATAGAGGATCTCTCCTGTGTGGTGTAGTATAGAGGATCTGTCCTGTGTGGTGTAGTATAGAGGATCTCTCCTGTGTGGTGTAGTATAGAGGATCTCTCCTGTGTGGTGTAGTATAGAGGATCTCTCCTGTGTGGTGTAGTATAGAGGATCTGTCCTGTGTGTGGTGTAGTATAGAGGATCTCTCCTGTGTGTGTTGTAGTATAGAGGATCTGTCCTGTGTGTGGTGTAGTATAGAGGATCTGTCCTGTGTGGTGTAGTATAGAGGATCTCTCCTCTGTGTTGTAGTATAGAGGATCTGTCCTGTCTGTGGTGTAGTATAGAGGATCTCTCCTGTGTGGTGTAGTATAGAGGATCTCTCCTGTGTGGTGTTGTATAGAGGATCTGTCCTGTGTGGTGTAGTATAGAGGATCTCTCCTGTGTGGTGTAGTATAGAGGATCTCTCCTGTGTGGTGTAGTATAGAGGATCTGTCCTGTGTGGTGTAGTATAGAGGATGTGTCCTGTCTGTGGTGTAGTATAGAGGATCTCTCCTGTGTGTTGTAGTATAGAGGATGTGTCCTGTGTGGTGTAGTATAGAGGATCTCTCCTGTGTGGTGTAGTATAGAGGATCTCTCCTGTGTGGTGTAGTATAGAGGATCTCTCCTCTGTGTTGTAGTATAGAGGATCTGTCCTGTGTGGTGTAGTATAGAGGATCTCTCCTGTGTGGTGTAGTATAGAGGATCTCTCCTGTGTGGTGTAGTATAGAGGATCTCTCCTGTGTGGTGTAGTATAGAGGATCTCTCCTGTGTGGTGTAGTATAGAGGATCTCTCTTGTGTGGTGTAGTATAGAGGATCTCTCCTGTGTGGTGTAGTATATAGGATCTCTCTTGTGTGGTGTAGTATAGAGGATCTCTCCTGTGTGGTGTAGTATAGAGGATCTGTCCTGTGTGGTGTAGTATAGAGGATCTCTCCTGTGTGGTGTAGTATAGAGGATCTGTCCTGTGTGGTGTAGTATAGAGGATGTGTCCTGTCTGTGGTGTAGTATAGAGGATCTCTCCTGTGTGTTGTAGTATAGAGGATCTCTCCTGTGTGGTGTAGTATGGAGGATCTCTCCTGTGTGGTGTAGTATGGAGGATCTCTCCTGTGTGGTGTAGTATAGAGGATCTCTCCTCTGTGTTGTAGTATAGAGGATCTGTCCTGTGTGGTGTAGTATAGAGGATCTCTCCTGTGTGGTGTAGTATAGAGGATCTCTCCTGTGTGGTGTAGTATAGAGGATCTCTCCTGTGTGGTGTAGTATAGAGGATCTGTCCTGTGTGGTGCAGTATAGAGGATCTCACCTGTGTGGTGTAGTATAGAGGATCTGTCCTGTGTGGTGTAGTATAGAGGATCTCTCCTGTGTGGTGTAGTATAGAGGATCTCTCCTGTGTGGTGTAGTATAGAGGATCTCTCCTGTGTGGTGTAGTATAGAGGATCTCTCCTGTGTGGTGTAGTATAGAGGATCTGTCCTGTGTGTTGTAGTATAGAGGATCTGTCCTGTGTGGTGTAGTATAGAGGATCTCTCCTCTGTGTTGTAGTATAGAGGATCTGTCCTGTGTGGTGTAGTATAGAGGATCTGTCCTGTGTGGTGTAGTATAGAGGATCTGTCCTGTGTGGTGTAGTATAGAGGATCTGTCCTGTGTGTTGTAGTATAGAGGATCTGTCCTGTGTGGTGTAGTATAGAGGATCTCTCCTCTGTGTTGTAGTATAGAGGATCTGTCCTGTGTGGTGTAGTATAGAGGATCTGTCCTGTGTGGTGTAGTATAGAGGATCTGTCCTGTGTGGTGTAGTATAGAGGATCTGTCCTGTGTGGTGTAGTATAGAGGATCTGTCCTGTGTGTGGTGTAGTATAGAGGATCTCTCCTGTGTGGTGTAGTATAGAGGATCTCTCCTGTGTGGTGTAGTATAGAGGATCTCTCCTGTGTGGTGTAGTATAGAGGATCTCTCCTGTGTGGTGTAGTATAGAGGATCTGTCCTGTGTGGTGTAGTATAGAGGATGTGTCCTGTGTGGTGTAGTATAGAGGATCTCTCCTGTGTGGTGTAGTATAGAGGATCTCTCCTGTGTGGTGTAGTATAGAGGATCTCTCCTGTGTGGTGTAGTATAGAGGATCTCTCCTGTGTGTTGTAGTATAGAGGATCTCTCCTGTGTGTTGTAGTATAGAGGATCTCTCCTGTGTGTGGTGTAGTATAGAGGGTCTGTCCTGTGTGGTGTAGTATAGAGGATCTGTCCTGTGTGGTGTAGTATGGAGGATCTGTCCTGTGTGGTGTAGTATAGAGGATCTCTCCTGTGTGTTGTAGTATAGAGGATCTCTCCTGTGTGTGGTGTAGTATAGAGGGTCTGTCCTGTGTGGTGTAGTATAGAGGATCTGTCCTGTGTGGTGTAGTATAGAGGATCTCTCCTGTGTGGTGTAGTATAGAGGATCTCTCCTGTGTGTTGTAGTATAGAGGATCTGTCCTGTGTGGTGTAGTATAGAGGATCTGTCCTGTGTGGTGTAGTATAGAGGATCTCTCCTGTGTGGTGTAGTATAGAGGATCTGTCCTGTGTGGTGCAGTATAGAGGATCTGTCCTGTGTGGTGTAGTATAGAGGATCTGTCCTGTGTGGTGTAGTATAGAGGATCTCTCCTGTGTGGTGTAGTATAGAGGATCTGTCCTGTGTGGTGTAGTATAGAGGATCTGTCCTGTGTGGTGCAGTATAGAGGATCTGTCCTGTGTAGTGTAGTATAGAGGATCTGTCCTGTGTGGTGTAGTATAGAGGATCTCTCCTGTGTGGTGTAGTATAGAGGATCTGTCCTGTCTGTGGTGTAGTATAGAGGATCTCTCCTGTGTGGTGTAGTATAGAGGATCTGTCCTGTGTGGTGTAGTATAGAGGATCTCTCCTGTGTGGTGTAGTATAGAGGATCTCTCCTGTGTGGTGCAGTATAGAGGATCTCTCCTGTGTGGTGTAGTATAGAGGATCTCTCCTCTTTGTTGTAGTATAGAGGATCTCTCCTGTGTGTGGTGTAGTATAGAGGATCTGTCCTGTGTGTGGTGTAGTATAGAGGTTCTCTCCCGTGTGGTGTAGTATAGAGGATCTCTCCTGTGTGGTGTAGTATAGAGGATCTGTCCTGTGTGGTGTAGTATAGAGGATCTCTCCTGTGTGGTGCAGTATAGAGGATCTCTCCTGTGTGGTGTAGTATAGAGGATCTCTCCTGTGTGTTGTAGTATAGAGGATCTGTCCTGTGTGGTGTAGTATAGAGGATCTCTCCTGTGTGGTGTAGTATAGAGGATCTCTCCTGTGTGGTGTAGTATAGAGGATCTCTCCTGTGTGGTGTAGTATAGAGGATTTCTCCTGTGTGGTGTAGTATAGAGGATCTCTCCTGTGTGGTGTAGTATAGAGGATCTCTCCTGTGTGGTGTAGTATAGAGGATCTCTCCTGTGTGGTGTAGTATAGAGGATCTCTCCTGTGTGTTGTAGTATAGAGGATCTGTCCTGTGTGGTGTAGTATAGAGGATCTGTCCTGTGTGTGGTGTAGTATAGAGGATCTCTCCTGTGTGGTGTAGTATAGAGGATCTCTCCTGTGTGGTGTAGTATAGAGGATCTCTCCTCTGTGTTGTAGTATAGAGGATCTCTCCTCTGTGTTGTAGTATAGAGGATCTCTCCTGTGTGGTGTAGTATAGAGGATCGGTCAGACTATTATTATTAATTTCTCTTCCAGAATACGACTAATCGTTTGGCCAATCAGGTCCCTCTGATTATTCAGCATCACGTTCTGAATGAGTTTAAGGACCAACTAATAAATCACATGATCCGTCTGCTGGAAGGAAGAAACAAGAATGAGCTGCTTGAAGAAAGAGACGGCCTGTCCGGAGAGAGACAGAGGCTGAAGGATAAGATTCAGCTCGCCCGGGAACGTTTACAAAGATATTTAAACCAGAGTGATTGATAGAACAGTCTCTTCTCTATGGACTTCATGTTACAGGGGGAAATCCTCATTGTTGTATGAAATAAACTTTTCTTTTAGAAGAGCGATTGACAATTAATGGCCCAGGAGCTGTACATGGCCCTCACGGCCTCAACCATATATTCTTTAATATAGTCATAGGCCTAATAGAAAGGTTCATGTATCAATATAAACACAAGTCACTGTATAGAACTGCACTTAGATTGTCTAAGGCCCCATTCATATGACATTTTGGCCACACGTCTCAACCTGTCTTATGGGGATGCCCATGTATAGCCCGTCTTGTTGCCAAAGTGGGCATTGATTTTACTGGGCCAAATGTCATCTAATAGTTACCATGTTTTGTTTTTTGTTTTTTAACAGTTTTTATTGCGATGTAATTGCATAATAAAAGAATGATGTAAACAGAACAATCAAGCGTACAATTTGTCATTCGAATACGCTCCGACCGGCACGTCGGGAAACAAAGCGTCAACTTATCAGGAGAATAGCAATTACCGTAGCAATGAATTACAATACTAACTCACATATAAAAACCAACCACTTCCAGTGGGAACAAAATAACCTGGGAAGGGGAGGACAAAGACAAAGACAAGACACGACTTACACACAACACCAGACCGGTAGGCCTTGGCTGACTGACCGAGAAGAAGGGGGGAGAAGGGAAAGAGGAAAGGGAAGAAGGGTGGAAGAAGAAGGGGGAGGATGGGGGGAAAAAAATAAAAGGGGGGGGGAGAGAAGGAGAGAAAGATTACAGAGAGGATCTAGATGTAAGTTGGTCACTAGTGGCTAGAAATCTGGATATTGTGTAATGTGCATGAGGGGAGGAACACCAAGCAGCCCATATTTTATGAAATTTAGCGGGATTCTTACGATGTTTGTATACAAGATACTCATAGTTCACCGGGGTATTGACAAGAGCCCTCCATCCCGCTAGTGTGGGTGCCCTGGGGTCCATCCAGCGCAAAGCTATGGCCTTGCGGCCAAGAATACTGACCATGTTTGATCCATTTCCTAAAAGTTTCCTGTTTCTGTCTGTTACTTATGAAGAGTATGCGTTCTGTTCAGGTTTACTGAAGAGAGCATCATCCAATGTTCAATACAATATGTCAGACAACAACCTGGAGAAAAAAGATGTGGTGCCACGGCGTGTTGTTAGTAGAAATACCGGATCACTTCGTGACGCCAGGGCACTGTTATCCTACACACGGTACGAGGTTGGAGACAGCTTCTCCTGGGCCAGACAAGGGGAGTAAAGGAACACACCAACGTCAGGTTACGGATGACTGTCTTTACTGAGCTGAGTGCAGATGGAATTACACAGACAATTGGTTTTAGGTGAGAGAGTTCAGCGTTTTTTTTTTTTTTTGTCACATATGGGGGGAGATTCATCAATTCAAGACCTGTCCTGAGGAAAAGTTGCCCAGTTGTTCATAGCAACCAATCAGATCGCTTTTTTTTTTTTAATCTTTTAAAGGCTTTTTCAAAAATGAAACAAGCGATCTGATTGGTTGCTATGGGCAACTGGTCGACTTTTCCTCTGGACAAGTTTTGATGAATCTGCCTCATAGAGTTTAGTATTCCGGATCTATAAGATTATTTTAGAATCCCTTAAAGGGGTACTCCAAAGACATCATATCCCCCATATCACTGCCATGCCCCCCTCAATGTGGAACACCCCCCCCCCCCCCCGCGATCAGAGTATCCCTTTAAAGATGCAGCATTTTTCATTTTTACACTTTTGTTTTTTCCTCTTCACCATATAATAGCCATAACACTTTCATCAATTTTCCATCTACGGACCCACATAAGGGCTTGTTTTTTGCACCACCAATAGCACTTTGCAATGAGGTCAACAATCTTCTGAGAAACTAGAAAAAAAATTGTGTGGCAAAACCTGCCAATTTGCAACTTTTGGGGGCTTCTGATTCTACGCAGTGCACTTTTTCCGTAAAAATGGCACATTATCTTTATTTTGTAGATCCATATGATTACAATGATACTCAATTTATATAGATGGTCTGACAAAGCGCTGAAGGGGGCGTGAAACGGCTGTGACCTCATGTTTTTATCCAGCATTTGTTATTGTACGCTAACCCTGAAATAAAGAAAGAGTTTTCTATGTTCTTGTTGAGTGCCTCCGGAGCATCTTTTGGTTGTATTCCAATTTATATAGGTTTTGTTTTATTTTACCACTTTAAAAAAATTATAACTTAGAAAATTGAATACAGAAACTGGGGCTCAGAGTGGTGAATATTAGGATAACGTATGTTTATTTCAGTATATAATGTATAAAGTTAGTATACTTGTGAACTGTGAATCACAGGGCCCTTGTGAATCAACAGAAACGCAAACTGGTTGTTCAATGGTTAATACAATAAAATTAAAATCATGGCAAATTAAAAGGGTTATTACAATAAAATATGGCTTTTGAAACACATAAAATAATCCTTTAAATAAGTGTCCACACATCTATAGGAATGAAAGCAATGGTTTAGCGATTTGTAAAGATGCAGTGATTTCTCTGATAGTCTTGGTTCGCTATTTCCACAATTATTTTTGTATCCAGTTGGAATAAATAGTAAATGTCTTGAATAAAGAATGCAGCGATTTGTGCAAAGTTTAGTTAGTGGCAATTGTATCAACTGACTTTAGAATGTAACAAATCTGGATCCTCTATGCAGAGGGCTCGCTGCGGGAGACACAGCCGTCTCCCAATTGTGCAGCGGAAGACCTTTCTTCAGCAGCTAAACATATGTAAAGTTTACTCAAGTAGAAAACAGACATGGTCGCACATCTACAATCTTGCACAATGATTCAATTGCTTCTCAGCATAATTTCAAAAACTAACAGGTTGTTAGTATATACGTTTTGATCAAAAAGTACAAAGCCCACTCGCCACTAGTGTTGCTCGCGAATATTCGCAATTCGAATATTATTCGCGAATATCGCATATTCGTGAATTTGCGAATTTCGCGAATATAGCGCTATATATATTCATAATTACGAATATTCGTTTTTTTTTTTTGGTTTTTTTTCTTCACAGTACACATCACAGTGATCACCCCTCTCTGATTCCAGCTTGTGTGGTGTAAAGAAGGCTGTAATACTACTGTGTTAATTTTCGCATATGCGAAGTTTCGCGTATACTAATTTTGTATATGCAAATTTTCACATATGTTAATTTTCGCATATGCGAAAATAAAACGAGGAGATAACGAATATGCGAATATTCGCGAATATTCGCGAATTCGAATATGGCCTATGCCGCTCAACACTACTCGCCACGTCAAGGCCACCTATTTAGAGTGGGTCCCTAACGTCCCTAGCATAAAATGGCGTAGCACTGGGCGGCGACCACCACCGCCGCGACACCAGTGCCCACAGGGGGAACGACCCAACGTCTCCCAATTGTGCAGCAGAAGACCTTTCTTCAGCAGCTAAACATATGTAAAGTTTACATATGTTTAGCTGCTGAAGAAAGGTCCTAAGGAGGACCTGAAACGTGTCCAGCTTCAACCACAAACAATCCAAGTGCCACATCAACCTTTTCCACAAGAATACAACGGAGAACCGATGCAGTATCCAAGGACTGAGCCCACTGCTGCCGCTGCACATCTGAGACAGCCGAGTCTCTAGCAGCGCACCCTCTGCCCAGGGACTGGGACTCGTCCGGCGATCAGCGCAATCTACAGAAGGTACCCATTCTGACTACACTTTTCATTCTTATTGAACTTAACACTGCCGCTGCACAATTGGGAGACGGCTGTGTCTCCAGCAGCGAGCCCTCTGCATAGAGGATCCAAATTTGTTACATTCTAAAGTCAGTTGATACAATTGCCACTAACTAAACTTTGCACAAATCTCTGCATTCTTTATTCAAGACATTTACTATTTATTCTAACTGGATACAAAAATAATTGTGGAAATAGCGAACCAAGACTATCAGAGAAATCACTGCATTTTTACAAATCGCTAAACCATTGCTTTCATTCCTATAGATGTGTGGACACTTATTTAAAGGATTATTTTATGTGTTTCAAAAGCCGTATTTTATTGTAATAACCCTTTTTATTTGCCATGATTTAAATTTTATTGTATTAACCATTGAACAACCCTTTTGTGTTTCTGTTGATTCACAAGGGCCCTGTGATTCACAGTTCACAAGTATACTAACTTTATACATTATATACTGAAATAAGCATAAGTTATCCTAATATTCACCACTCTGAGCCCCAATTTCTGTATTCTATTGCAAACATAAAGTACCGTATTTTTCGCCGTATAAGACGCACTTTTTCTTCCCCAAAGCTGGGGGGAAAAAGTCGGTGCGTCTTATACGGCGAATACACCCCTATCGCGGCGGTCCCTGCGGCCATCAACGGCCGGGACCCGCGGCTAATACAGGACATCACCGATCGCAGTGAGGCCCTGTATTAACCCTTCAGACGCGGCGATCAAAGCTGACCGCTGCGTCTGAAGGGAAAGTGACACTAACCCGGCTGTTCAGTCGGGCTGTTCGGGACTGCCGCGATTTCACCGACTGAATAGCCGGGTTAGTACTTACAGGACACCGGGAGGGACCTTACCTGCCTCCTCGGTGTCTTCTCCGTTCAGGGATCCCCTGTATGGCCGGCGCTCTCCTTCCTCGTCATCACGTCGTCGCGTACGTGCGTCGGCGTGCGTAACAACGTGATGGCGGCGACGGAGAGCGAGGATACCCGGCCGGCAGCAGAGACATTCCGGAGCGACGGGGACACGGCGACAGCGATGGAGCGACATCCACGGCAGCGGTGACGGATCCGGAGCGGCGGGGACACGTGAGTATTACCTCCTATGCAGTGGTCTTCAATCTACGGCCAACGGCTGTCCGGGCATGCTGGGAGTTGTAGTTTTGCAACATCTGGAGGTCCGCAGGTTGAAGACCACTATTAGGTTAAAAATCTTTATTTTTTTTAGATTTTGCACCTATAAATTGGGTGCGTCTTATACGCCGGTGCGTCCTATAGGGCGAAAAATACGGTAGACATATTGTATATGTGAATCAATATATCATTTATTTGGAATGTCCATTTTCCTTATAAGCAGAGAGCTTCAAATTTTGAAAAATGCTAAATTTTCAATTTTTTTCATCAAATTTTGGATTTTTTTCACCAAGAAATGATGCAAGTATCGACTAAATTTTACCACTAATATAAAGTAGAATATGTCACGAAAAAACAAACTCGGAATCAGAATGAAAGGTAAAAGCATCCCAGAGTTATTAATACTTAAAGTGACAGTGGTCAGATGTGCAAAAAATGGCCGGGTCCTACACTGAAAATTGGCTGGGTCCTTAAGGGGTTAAAGGGGCACTCCGGTGGAAAACCATTTCTTTTTTTCTTTTTTTTTATCAACCGATGCCAGAAACTTATACAGATTTGTAAATTATTTCTATAAAAAAATCGTAATCCTTCCAGTACTTATCAACTGCTGTACGCTCCACAGAAAATTATTTTATTTTTGTATTTCTTTTCTATCTGACCACAGTGCTCTCTGCTGACACCTCTGTCCATGTCTGGAACTGTCCAGAGTAGGAGCAAATGCCCATAGCAAACCTCTCCTGCTCTGGACAGTTCTTGACAAAAAACCGAGGTGTCAGAAGAGAGCACTGTGGTCAGATAGAAAAGAAATCCAAAAATAAAAGACCTTCCTCTGTAGAATACAGCAGCCGATAAGTACTGTAAGGATTAAGATTTTTTAATAGAAGTCATTTACAAATCTGTTTAACATTCTGCCACCAGTTGATTTAAAAAAAACATTGTTTTACACTGGAGTACCCCTTTAAGAGTTACATTCCCATTAAGTGGCACTATAACTGGCACATATAATGAATACAGCAACACAGAAGTATGACAATATTTAACAATATGGGGGGAGATTCATCAAGACCTGTGCTGAGGAAAAGTTGACCAGTTGCCCATAGCAATCAATCAGATTGTTTCTTTCATTTTTGAAAGGCCTTTTCAAAAATGAAAGAAGCGATCTGATTGGTTGCTATGGGCAACTGGTCAACTTTTCCTCAGCACAGGTCTTGATAAATCTTCCCCTTAGACTCTATTTCAGGACCCTTTTCTGCCCACAGGAGCTTCTCCCAGGTCTGTGTTACCTCACACATTACCACACCAGCTTTACACTTCTGGCCATATTTTGGACCCTGCCCTAAATGTCTAGGACTTTAATATTGCCTACTGCCAAAATTAATGGACTCCAGTCAAAGTAACAGGTTCTGTGTGTGACTACCACACCACTGTAATCCAAAAAAGTAGATCCAGAAAATCAATTAATTGAAAAAAATAAATAAAAAAAATACACATACAAACATCCACTGCATGAAACAGTGATGAGCTAAAACATTAAAAACACTGACATCTATTGACAACTAACACTACACCACTAGTACAAAATACTTTGATCAGTAATAATGTTAAAAAACAAACAAAAACAAAACAATGACGTCTACTGCCAATAAATGTGCTTTGATGTGGACCGGACTGTCTGAGGCTTTCAACCCTGATGCCTGTACTAATGGGGCCCATCGGCTTGAATGCTACTTCTCCCCATAACTATGGACTAGCAGTTATATTGACCTTATATATTTGACAATACATGACAACAGTATATATAATAGCTTTGCCACTTTTTTGTGCTACTTACGCTCACCAGGTGCTCTCTCTGGCCACAGGAGACCCCTGTGCACAGTGGACAGGAAACAATAAGCATTAGACACTTTATATTTTTATGGACTAAGTATAAATATACTGGCTATAAGCTAACAGTCCTATCTTAATACTGTATATGACTATTTCCTATACATAAAAGGTAATATATATATACATTACTCACTATTATACATTTGTACTGACTATCTGTACATGGCATTATATAATGGATAAACATTTTCAAGACTAGCCAATAATAGTACCTTTTTGACTAATGACTATTATATACTTAGGTGTCTTGTGTACACCAAATTAGTGCATCTTATGGCAATGAGGTATATAGATATGCTTTTCCTGTTGTGTTCAGGATACCTCCTGTACAACTGCCATGGCTAGAAGAAACATTAGGCACTATAGACAATTGCGTAAACATTTTATATACACTTTATTACAATATGGTCCCAGTGAAACAACTTTACATCAATATTCGGTAGTGCATACATTTGTGTAATGACGGTAAGTAATATATTATGCTCTCATATAAACCATAGTACCGCTCTACAGTTCCAGCCACTAGGAGTTTGTACTAAAGGATCACGGCCGAAGCCGGCACATAAGCTTACATGCCGTATTCGTGCTTACCAGGCTCTGACTTTCACCTGTAGGGGGTTCCACGGATAGTGGCTGTGTGACTAGGCCTTGGTCTCCCTCAGGACACCAGACACTCTCAGGTCTTCACTTGACTGTACCTCAGCTTAGATTGATCTGCTCTAGGTTAGCTTCTCCCTGGTAACCAATAAGTCACCTGGTCACATACACCTTCCTTGGTTACATCGGGCTTTACAACAGTATTTAAAGATACATTAACACATAAATGAAATACATTAACTCTGCCCAAAATCCACAAAGGGTTGGCGGATCCCCCAGGCCGCCCAATAATGGTCCCTCTTTCTATAATCCTAGAGAAACCCTTGACACCATTAGTTAAGACGACTCCTTCTTTTCTGCTAGATACATCCGACGTTCTACAGACATTGACTACAGTCACAGGGGTGACGGAGGGGTTCGGCAATGGGGGTTAACATGCCCCCCCCCCTCACTTTTGCTAACGCATATATTGCACACTTTGAGAATCAATATGTCTATCCTCATGAATTGTACCAGAAACACGCCAGAATATAGTGACGTTACATAGACGATATTGTGTGCATATGGGAGGGGCCACGCTCGTCCCTACAGATGTTTTTTCAGTACCTAAATACGGTCAGGAGTGAAATACAATGTGCACTGACATGCAACGAGAAGAGTGTGAGTTTTTCGGAAACATTATGAATGAAGGATGGCAAGAGAGGCCTAGAGATGGACTTGTACAGGAAACCTACCGACAAAAATAGTTTACTGTATTTTACTAGTGCCCATCCATCCTCTGTTAAAAGATCGACCCTATGCTCCCAATGCCAAAGGGTTTCCAGGATTGTTAAGGACCCCACAACAAGAGACCTTAGATTAAAGGAACTTAATGTTAAGTTTAGAGAAAGAGGGTACCCTGTGAGTGCATTGGCTCCACGTCTCCCAGATAACAGAACCCCGAGATCGCAACAAAAACTAATCCCGTTTGTAAGAACCTATCATCCCTTGAGCTATAGGATAGATAGAATTGTTAAGAGTCACTGGCCTGTCTTGGAAAAATAATTTTCCAATGCCCCGCTAATTTGTAATAAGAGAACACCAAACCTAAAAGATAAATTCATCCGGGCTGACATGGGGAGTAACATCAAAAAAACTCGACAGAGGTAACACAATAAGGTTACCTCTTAGGACATTGCTACAATGTCCTAAGAAATAACACAAAACGTTCCCCATCAGGAGATTCTTCACATGCCAAGCTAGGAATGTAGATTACTTGATAAAATATCCGTGCGGTCTCCTATACGTAGGGGAGACTACCCAGCATGTAGGAGACCGCATAAACCGGCACAAATCTAGCATTCATTTAAAAAATGTACTGTTTCCAATACCCTGTCACTTCCACAATAGACAACATTAGACATGTGCAGAAGAAAAATTTTAGTTTTTTTTGTTTGGTTTTTTAGTTTTTTTATAAAATTTTCGGTTCAGTAATATTTTCAGTTTTGATTTTCAGATACATTCGGTATTCGGGTGTCCAGGTTTAATTTTTTTCCGGATACATTCGGTATTCGGGTGTCCGGTGGGTTAAATTTTTCGGATACATTCGGTATTCGGGTGTCTGGGTTTTGATTTTTTTCGGATACATTCGTATTCGGGTGGGTTTGATTTTTCGTATACATTCGGTATTCGGGTACATTCGGGTAAATCTTTTTTAAGCAGGGGACCATTATCGGGAGTGTGTGCAGGAAAAGAGGGCAGCCGCAGAGATCGGAACATTGGAAGACAGGTAAGATAATATAATTTTATGTGATTTATATTAATACATAATGTAATGTTGAATGAATGAGTAAATGAATGAATGCTGTATGAATGATTGATGTGTTTGATCGATGTGTTTGATTGTCGGGTGATTTATGTATAACATGATGTTATACATAAATCACCCGACAATCAAACGCATCGATCAAACTGTTGCAAAACTACAACACCCACCCAGCATGCGGCTGTCTGGGCATGTGGGAGTTGTAGTTTTGCAACAGCTGAAGGCACACTTTGGCAAACACACGCATTCGCGCAATGCTTTTTAATTCATTTTCAAATTCCGCTCGCTTTTGTCAGAAATGGGTGACTAGGTCAATGACATGCATAGTAATTGCCAAGGGAACATTTTTCATTCATAAAACCACAGACTTAATTGGATAATTGCAGTGTAGAATGTTTGGTGTCCTAAGTGTTCTACACGGCAATTATCCAATTAAGCCTGCAGTTTTATGAATGAAAAATTTTCCCACGGCAATTACTATGCATGTCATTGACCTCAATCACCCGACGATCAAACACATCAATCATTCATGCAGCATTCATTCACTCATTCCTTTACTCATTCATTCAACATTACATTATGTATTAATAAATTATTAATACATAAAGAAATGTTGAATGAATGAGTAAATGAATGAATGAATTAATGCTGTATGAATGATTGATGTGTTTGATCGATGTGTTTGATTGTCGGGTGATTGAGGTCAATGACATGCATAGTAATTGCCGTGGGAACATTTTTCATTCATAAAACCGCAGACTTAAATGGATAATTGCAGTGTAGAATGTTTGGTGTCCTAAGTGTTCTACACTGCAATTATCCAATTAATTAAGTCTGCAGTTTTATGAATGAAAAATGTTCCCACAGCAATTACTATGCATGTCATTGACCTGGTCACCCATTTCTGACAAAAGCCCACGGAATTTGAAAATAAATTAAAAAGCATTGCGCGAATGCGTGTGTTTGCCAAAGTGTGCCTCCAGCTGTTGCAAAACTACAACTCCCAGCATGCCCAGACAGCCGCATGCTGGGTGGGTGTTGTAGTTTTGCAACAGCTGGTGGCACCCTAGTAACAGTAAAACAGTAACTAACAGCCAGAAACAGTGTAGCGCAAGAAACAATAAAAAAATTTGAAAGAATTCTTTACTTTCGTTTTTTTACCGCATGCATTTGGTAAATAATGAATGCATTTGTTTTCGGATAACGAGTGCATTGTTTTTTTTTACCGCATGCATTCGGAGAATAACGAATGCATTCGTTATGTTGCTATTCGTTTTATCGTTGCTATTCGGAAATATTCAAAAAATGTTTTCGTGCAATCGGAACGGCCCGAATGCACAAAAACGGCAAAATTCGGTAAATTTGACATTCGTGCCGAACCGAATTGCACATGTCTGGACGACATTCTATTCTTTTCAGGTAATCGATGAAGTGATCCCACCCAGACATGGGGGTGACATTAAAAAACTTTTGGCTCGCAAAGAAGCCTATTTGATCCATAAGCTGGGTACTCTGGAGCCAAGAGGGTTAAATCGAGAATATGAGCTATCCAGTCTGCTACAATAATATGCTATGCAACCTCGGAATAATATAAAAAACACTACAGGACTAGCACAACATACAGTGATCAGCTGTCATGTAAAAAAAACTCTGACAGGTTTAGTGAATAATATGGATTATCTGGTGACAATGGCGCTTTTGGGGTTGGATACAGGGCCTGGTGCTGAAGATTGTAATGGACCTTTTTATCAAAGTATATATATGTTCCCCTCACATATAATGCCCCATGTCCTGCCCCCTCAGGGGGCATTATATGTGAGGGGCACAGAATATGGGGCATTATATGTGATGGGCACAGGACAGGGGGGCATTATATGTAAGGGGCAAATGTCAGGGGGGCATTATAGGTGCCTTATATGAGCACATGACAGGGCAGGCCCCTGTCATGTGCCCCTCACATAAAATGTCCCCTGACATGTGCCCCTCACAAATAATGCCCCCTGTCCTGTGCCCATCACATATAATGCCCCATGTCCTGTGCCCCTTATATATAATACCCCCTGTCCTATGCCCCTCATATATAATGCCCCCCTGTTATGTGCCCTCATATATAATGCCCCTCTGTTATGTGCCCCTCACTTATAATTTGCCCTTTTCTGTGCATGCACAACGCCCCCCCTCAGTTCACAGCTCCCTCTGTGTCAGCTCGTAGCGGCAGATTGCTGCTACGAACAGGACACAGGAGAAAACAGCTGGAGGCACACTCTAGGGATGGGCAGTAGCGCATCCGCAGCATCAAATACGCCGCGGATGTGCTACGTGTGGCCCTACCCTCATGCGGGATGCCCACAGAAATTACTAACGGGGACACTGAACCTACCCTATTAGGAACTTACATAATAAAACCTGTGACTATAGCAATGCAAATCATCAAACCTAAGCAGGTATCACAGGTAAGGGAACATGTATGGGTAATTTAGGAAAATAGTAGGGTGAAGGGGCACTGGTGGCTGACCTCTACAGTCAATAGAGTGGCCAGGGTGGATGATGGTTTCCATGATTAGATACATACCTATAGGGGGCTTAGAGCAGTGGTCTCAAACTGTGTCCCTCCAGATGTTGCACAACTTCAACTCCCAGCATGTTGGGACAGCTGTTGGCTGCCCGGGCATGCTGGGAGTTGAAGTTGTGCAACATCTGGAGGGTCACAGTTTGGGACCACTGGCTTAGAGCAAGAAATATGCAAGTTGTGAATAGGAGTTGTAATAAAGAATAAAAAAAATGAAAGACCAAAGAGGATTATAATAAGAAGAGACAACCAGTATCTTGATCTGGCTGCCGATGCAATTTTTTGGCAAGATGAATAGAAAGGCCAAGTTTAACCACAAAAGCTAAAGTGGATATGCTGGACATTTTTCAAGATGAGCTGTTATGTGTGTACATGAGGGGCGGCACTATTTCTGGACATTATATCCTTTTTATTTCCCTTATTTTAGCATTTTTTACCTCCATCTGTAATTGTTAGTTGTCCTGGAGCCAGTGGGTGAAGACTAGCTGCTGTGATGTCTCCGTACAATGTGCAAACGCACACACAGATATTCCTCCCCTACATCTCTAAAGCACATCCTCAGAAGGGGCAGCAGCAATGAGGACATTACAGAACAGTACTGACCGGTATACAAGACTTACTAGAGTTTTTAGCAGCCTCTCTGTGTCTGCATCTGTCTCACTCTGCAGCTAACTCCTGCTCCCTCTCTCCTCTCCATAGACTTCTATGGGCAGCATGAAGGAAGGAGCCAGGTAAGTGAATAAAGGAGTTGCACTATTTCTGTCCATGATATCACTTTCATATGGGAGTTTTCAGTAGTTGTCACTTCCATCTGGAATTTTCAAATGTCCTGGAACTAGTGGGTGGAGTCTTGCTGATAGGATGTCTCCCATACACTGGAAACACACAGACATCCTTTTATATAGTGCACCCTCAGAAGGGGCAGCAGCAATGAGGACATTACAGAACAGTACTGACCAGTATAGAAGACTTACTAGAGTTTTCAGCAGCCTCTCTGTGTCTGCATCTGTCTCACTCTGCAGCTAACTCCTGCTCCCCCTCTCCTCTCCATAGACTTCTATGGGCAGCATGAAGGAAGGAGCCAGGTAAGTGAATAAAGGAGTTGCACTATTTCTGTCCATGATATCACTTTCATATGGGAGTTTTCAGTAGTTGTAAATTCCATCTGGAATTTTCAAATGTCCTGGAGCTAGTGGGTGGAGTCTTGCTAATAGGATGTCTCCCATACACTGGAAACACACAGACATCCTTTTATATAGTGCACCCTCAGAAGGGGCAGCAGCAATGAGGACATTACAGAACAGTACTGACCAGTATAGAAGACTTACTAGAGTTTTCAGCAGCCTCTCTGTGTCTGCATCTGTCTCACTCTGCAGCTAACTCCTGCTCCCCCTCTCCTCTCCATAGACTTCTATGGGCAGCATGAAGGAAGGAGCCAGGTAAGGGAATAAAGGAGTTGCACTATTTCTGTCCATGATATCACTTTCATATGGGAGTTTTCAGTAGTTGTCACTTCCATCTGGAATTTTCAAATGTCCTGGAGCTAGTGGGTGGAGTCTTGCTGATAGGATGTCTCCCATACACTGGAAACACACAGACATCCTTTTATATAGTGCACCCTCAGAAGGGGCAGCAGCAATGAGGACATTACAGAACAGTACTGACCAGTATAGAAGACTTACTAGAGTTTTCAGCAGCCTCTCTGTGTCTGCATCTGTCTCACTCTGCAGCTAACTCCTGCTCCCCCTCTCCTCTCCATAGACTTCTATGGGCAGCATGAAGGAAGGAGCCAGGTAAGTGAATAAAGGAGCTGCACTATTTCTGTCCATGATATCACTTTCATATGGGAGTTTTCAGTAGTTGTCAATTCCATCTGGAATTTTCAAATGTCCTGGAGCTAGTGGGTGGAGTCTTGCTGATAGGATGTCTCCCATACACTGGAAACACACAGACATCCTTTTATATAGTGCACCCTCAGAAGGGGCAGCAGCAATGAGGACATTACAGAACAGTACTGACCAGCATAGAAGACTTACTAGAGTTCTCAGCAGCATCTGTGTATTTGCATCTGTCTCACTCTGCATCTTACTACTCCTCCCCTTCTCCTCTCCATAGACTTCTATGGGCAGCATGAGGGAAGGAGCCAGATAAGTGAAAAAAAGAGCCTAGATTTATTACGTTTTTACATTTACTATTGAGTGATGAGCCATTATAGAAGAACCAACTATACCAACTATGACCACAAAAAGGAAATTATACAAATTATTCTACTAGTATTTTTTTTTTAATTAGGAACATTCAGTCACAGAAAGTGAAGACATTACAATTAAAGTCCAAGGATAAGACTATGGATCATGACCAACCAGCAAACAGATCCAATAATATAGGTCAGTGTTTCCCAATCAGGGTGCCTCCAGCTGTTGCAAAACTTCAACTCCCAGCATGCCCGGACAGCCTTCGGCTGTCCGGGCATGCTGGGAGTTGTAGTTTCACAACAGCTGGAGGCACCCTGGTTGGGAAAAACTGATATAGGTGATTGTCTATTACAGAAGATTATAGGTGGAAAAAACAATAACCAATATCTTGTCCTAGAACATGGCCTATAACTGTATAAGGAGTTGGGCCCCTGCCGATTTCCTTTATGCTAATTTTTAATTCTAAGTATATATAAGTGAACAGGAATTTAGTGAAGGAGGTTCTCTACTGTACAATCCCAAATTGGTAAAAGGCTCTCCAGTTCATAAGTAGGTCACATTGTGCCCTATTGCTAAGACCCCCAGTGATCAGCTTTAAAGGGGTACTTATTATTATTTTTTTTTTTTTTTAAATCAACTGGTGCCAGGTGCCAGAAAGTTAAAACAGATTTGTAAATTACTTCTATTTAAAAATCTTAATCTTTCCAATACTTATTAGCGGCTGTATACTACAGAGGAAATGCTTTTCTTGGATTTCTCTTCTGTCACGACCACAGTGCTCTCTGCTGACCTCTGCTGTCCATTTTAGGAACTGTCCAGAGCAGGAGAAAATCCCCATAGCAAACATATGCTGCTCTGGACAGTTCCTAAAATGGACAGCAGAGGTCAGCAGAGAGCTGAAGAGAAATCCAAAAAGAAAAGCATTTCCTCTGTAGTATACAGCCCCTAAAAAGTACTGGAAGGATTAAGATTTTTTTTTTTAATAGAAGTCATTTATAAATATGTTTAACTTTCTGGCACCAGTTGATTTAAAAAAAAAAAAAAAAAAAAAGTTTTCCACCGGAGTACCCCTTTAACCTACAGAAGGAGGTAAGCGTTCAGCTCCCCTGCAGCTCCACCACAGGAGACATGAAGTATTACACAGTTCTGATTCAACTCAATGGGTTGTTCATGTAGTACATATATGTGTTGGGTTCTCCAGAGAACATCAGACAAGTCGCTCTCTACTGGATTATAGATGAGGGTCCTAAATGTGAGACCTCATTCTATTAGCTCAGATGAAACATGGATGGAAGGTAATGTTAATAGGGAAGATCTAAGTTATCAATGCTATAAACCACTAAGGATATTACCAGAAATACTATCACTAGCTAATATGTGCAGTCACATGTGTGATGTGGGGTATGGACATTGGGAGAGGGCATTTTAATTTCTCCACCATGGAAACCAACCAATTTGGAAACCACCCTTAAATAGGTACTTCGCCCCTAGACATCTTATCCCCTATCCAAAGGATAAGGGATAAGATGTCTGATCGCGGGGGTCCTGCCGCTGGGGACCCCCGCGATCTCCCTGCTGCACACAGCGACGGAGGCTCATGACATCACGATCACGTCCCGCTCTTGACTTCACAGCCATGCCCCCTCAATGCAAGTCTATGGGAGGTGGCGTGACAGGGCGTCACGCCCCCTCCCATAGACTTGCATTGAGGGGGTGTGGCAGTTACGTCACAAGCGGGACATGACCGTGACGTCACAAGCCTCCATCCTGCATCGTCAGTCATGTGGCACGGAGCGAAGTTTGCTCCGTGCACCGGATGTCTGGGGAGCCGCAGCCGAGATTGCGGGGGTACCCAGCAGCGGGACCCTCGTGATCAGACATCTTATCCCCTACAATCCACTTTATAGGTCATTCTTATGGTAGTTCCGTTGGCATTACTAATGTTCAGTTCACTGCTAGCAAGGTCCTTACTTTGTTGTGGAGCCCCATAAATTGCACATTGCCTACATCCAAATATGAGCTTCATCAGGGGTCAAGTCCTGGGGAAAAAAGTGCAGGAACTCACCCAAGATTTCCACTCAAGGGCCGATCCTGCAGAACTACTACTAATGGGAACTGTGTTCCTGCTGTGGAAAAAGTGCAGGAACTCCATTCCCACGTGTTCCTGCAGGACTTGAGCCCTGGGCTTCATCGTGCAGGAATCTCCATCACAATGGTCTTGACCATGAACAATGACGAGAAAGTTCACTGTAGTGCCAAAATCTAAGCCATCTTTTTTTTAGAAGACATGGTCCACATTTGATCTTCTATCTGGAGTTTGAATGAACCTTCCCTTTGTACTGTATATTATAATAACATATTCATGCAAAATATATTACATATCTATGTTTATTAGGGATGAGCAGCAAGGGCCATATTCAATACGTGATATTTCGCGAATATAGTGACGATTATTTGTCCTATGTTCTCAAAATTCGCATATTTGCTATGTTCATTCACTTTTTTTTTAATGCAAAATCGCTTTTAAAATTTGCATAAGAATTTGCATAAAAATATGCATGCAAATTTGCATGTGAAAAAAAAGCAAAAAATGAAAATTTGCATGGGAAATCTGCATAAAAATTTGCATGTGAAAAAAAAAATTATTAAGAATATTCGTTTTAACATTACGAACATTATGAATATATAGCGCTATATTCTAAATATTAGTGAAATCGCGAAGTGCTAATATGCGAGAAATAAATTCGCATTACGAATATTCGTGCTCAACACTAATGTTTATGCCCTCTGGAATGGGTTGCTCTAAGTTGATTGTTTAGCCCGGGAAGCGGAGTAGACGTTTATGGGCCTCAGACAACCGATGGATCCTTTGCTTCAAGAAGTTCCTGGTACTTGTCAGATCTTTATTTTCATTCAGAAGAGACTCGTGTTCTTCCCTCACTTGTAGAAGCTGCAGCATTTCCTTCTGGAGCTGCTTCCCATATTCTTGTAACATGTAAAACTGGACGATCAGAGGAATCTGATTGGCAAGCCGGTCTGTCGCCCCCTGTGGAATAAGAAAGTAGTGGTGAGCAAGACTGATGTTGAATGGTGTGCACCCATATAGTTACCGTATTTATACCATTTATACCACGCACCGGCCTATAACACGCACCCTCATTTTACCAAGGATATTTGGGTAAAAAGAGTTTTTTGCTGGCGCCCCATTGCCGGCGCCGCTGCCCCGTTGCCTCCCCCCATCCCCGGTGGCATAATTACCTGTTGCCTGGGTCAGGTCCGCGCTGCTTCAGGCCTTCGGCGTGCGTCCCCTGCGTCGTTGCTATGCACTGCACGGCGCGGCGCACTGACGTCATGCGCCGCGCCGTGCAGCGCATAGCAACGACGCAGGGGACGCACGCCGGAGGCCTGAAGCAACGCGGACCCGACCCCGGCAACAGGTAATTATGCCACCGGGGATGGGGGGAGGCAACGGGGCAGCGGCGCCGGCAATGGGTGCCGCTGCCCCTTCTCTCCCCCTGGCCGTTGGCGCCGCTTCTCTCCCCCTGGCTATCGGCGCCGGCAATGGGGCGCCGGCACCGATAGTCAGGGGGACAGAACGGGCAGCGGCGCCGATAGCCAGGGGGAGAGAAGGGCCGGCAGCAAGACTCTAGACCCCAGGAAAGGAAGGGGGAGAGAAGTGGGCAGCTTCTCTCTCCCCCTGCCTTTCCTGGGGGTGTATCGCCGTTTAACACGCACATAGACTTTAGGCTGAAAATTTTTGCCTAAAAAGTGCGTGTTATACGCCGATAAATACGGTATATCAGCCACAGTTCTTATAATAGTAGCCACAATTCCCACAACGATGTACAAGGCATTTATCCAATATAATATCAGTCGTTGCACAGGCAGTTCACTCCTTCAAGTACAGGATCATGAGTAAAAATGCTGAATAGAATGAAATATAACTAAAATACATCCTGGGCTTCCTAATAAAACGGGATCTCAATCTGGGAACATAACTTTGTTTAGTTTTAGCATTAGTCCCACATACACTTGTCCATCTATGTCCTTGAGGAGGCCACCTGCTTGGAGGTTCTCCTATGAGATGTCCTTCATATGAACAGGGACGGTTACTTCTCAGATAAAGACCTGCAGACTAATCTACCCCCCAAACTTCTTTTGGTATCCCCAGCCATTACTAAATGATAATGGCCTCAGAGATTGTGGATTCAGAGATAGTGGCTACAGATATAGTGGCTTCAGAGATCTACTTAGACATAGTGGCTTCAGATATCTCATTAGATATAGTGGCTTCATGACTAGGGGATATTATAGCTGCTATGATCTACACCAACAACCCCTTCCCAACTATTCTTCTACCCCTCTCCAACATCCCACCAATAAAGACAGACACAGTGTTGGTGAAAAATGGCCACAGCAGCCCAATTTATTAACAAATCAATTAAAACATTGTAACAACAGTAATAAATAATTTGTATGAACATCATACATAAATACCAGGCAAACAATTATCCCTGAGTAACATTAGTGCAGAAAAAGGACCTGAAGGCACCACTTTACTAACCCAAGGGCCTGCTACTTACTTCTAGCCGTGGATCACCTGCCCCAGGAGCACCAATTGTGCAGCCCAAAACCTTCTTTGGGGCCCCATGTCCACAGAGACTTTCCTACCAGGCTGGGAACCGCTCCCAGCCCACCTCCATGCTCCGATCCAAAACCTCCATGTTGTCCACTGATGCCTCCAGATCCCACTCATGACCCTGCCACAACGGCAAGATGTGCCCCCCCCCCCCCTTACTTCTGGCCTTTCCTCGACAACAACAAGGCCCTCTCCACCGACTCCTTCAACTCCAAATTCCACAAGTCCATCCCCAGCTCATTTAAATAAACCCCATCCCCATCCATAAACTCAGGGACCCCCTCTTCCAACTCCTTATGGCACACCACAAGCCCTCCATTCCTCACCACAAACTTGCTAATCACCTTATTAACTTTAATGCGGGCCCTGTTTAACGGCGCCACTGAGCGAGCCTACCGCCTCTTCCTCCTAGCCACAATCTCTGACCATATAATAATCACACCGGAAAGGACGACCACTGGCGGAGCAGGTCGAATTTGATGTCCCTCATGAAGCCACGGAACTTCCTAAACCCCAGGTCATTCCCCCTAGGTGGATTGCCAGGACATCTGGGGGCCTATCAATCCTCACAAAAAACTGAACCCTACCCAACAATTCCAACAAGTGCATGCCCCCCTGACCTAACCAATGCACCAGTGTCTCGGAACGGGGAATTCCTAACTGACGCCCAGCCGGGCGCACATCCGCTCTCACCCCCCCAAGCTACATATGAATGGCCGATGATACACACTAATCCCGTGCCAGCAACTGCAAAACAAAAGAAACAAACAATACAGGCAAAACAATGACATAGGAACATCACTCACAACAAATGCGGGTGAAAATAAATTTTAAAGCTCTCCGACTCCCACCTCCCAATGCGCTTTATGGCCTCTGACCCCAGCCCCCACAGAGCCGCCTCCGTGGCCGCCCCAATTCGAAAAGAGTGGGAGGTATACTCCTCAGCCACACACCCCGCCTCACATAAACATTTCCGAAAACCCCCCACAAATTGAAAACGGGACAGAAACCCCCCCTTGAACCAAAAGAGGGCCCACCACCCCAGCCTGACGTCCAAAAATTCCCGATAACATAACACCAGACACATGGCCGGACCCCCGACCCCGCTGATCCGTTTTAGACCTCCGAAGAAAACACTCCAAACCCCCGTCCGACAAGCAAACATCGGAGGCAAGCAGGCCCCCAACCCGCTTCTAACTAGGGGCCACCAAATCCGAAATACGAAAAGCTCCAACAAAAAGGCTAGAGCAAACACCAAACTGAACAAACGCCGTTCGTAATCAGAAAAACACACATCCCCCAACAAACCTCCCAAACGAAACAAACGCGGAAAAGATACTGGCTTTCTATTATCTCGGGAAACCGCCCCTTTCCGATAGCCCTTCAGAGCCGGCTGCACCAAAAACGCCTTGGACACATCTGGCAAACCTCTAGCTTTAAACCCTGCACAAAAAGCCCTCCCACCATAAAACAACGGGGCCACTTCCCAATCCGCTGGAGCGCCCATAAGAGCCAATGTCCGATCAACCTTTCCCAATCTGCCCACCAGCGACTATACAACCCCCAGGTAGCCCCACAAACCGACCGACAAACCAGACCCATGGCCACAGTTATGCCAGACTCCACAGTCAGTCCGGACAGGGGACTCCGCTCTACTCGGCCTCCGGCGCCAGCTCCCGAAACCAGTCCCACTGCAACCGAGAGAGAGCATCAGCGACAGGCACCCCTGGCAACCCCAGGCACATGTAAGGCAACCAGGTGCGTATTAAGCTCCGAACCCCGAAGCACTAAAAGCTGAAGCAGACTAACAACATGGCCTGAACCACCCCCATGTTGTTGCAATGGAAACACATTTTCCGATTGCGGAACAAAGTCCCCCACACTTCCACGGCTACAACAATCGGAAAAAGCTCCAGCAGGGCCAAATTCCGAGTAAAACCTTGCTCCCGCCATGCCGTCGTCCACTGCCCCACGCACCACTGACCCTGAAAATAAGCCTCAAAACCACAACCACCCGCAGCATCAGTGAACAGCTCCAGGTCACTACTTGAGACCGGTTGGTCCTTCACCACCGACCACCTGTTATAGTGCCCCAAAAAATCCAGCCAGACGCGCAAATCAGCACGCAGTCCTGCTGACAACCGAAAATAATGAGTCAGCCTGGCAACACCTGCAGTGGCTGCGGCCAAGCGACTGCAAAAATCCCTCCCCATAGGCATTATTCGACAAGCAAAGTTGAGACAGCCCAGCAGAGACTGGACCTCCCGTAACTGCAATTTGCGCGCCTGACAAGCCCGTGCCATTGCCTCCCGCAGCTCACCCAGCTTGTCCTCTGGTAGCCGGCACTCCATAGCCAAGGTATCAATCATGATACCCAAAAACTTAACTCTCGTGGCTGGCCCCTCCGTCTTTTCTGGCGCTAATGGAACGCCGAACCACTGCGACACCCGCTCCATCACCTGCAGCAACACAGCACATACCAGCACATACCCCGCCGAGCCCAAAAACAGAAAATTGTCCAGGTAGTGCAAAACCGAGTCCACCTGAGACTCCTGTCGCACAAACCACTCCAAGAAGGTACTGAACTGCTCAAAAAATGCGCACGAAATGGAGCACCCCATAGGCAGACAGAGGTCCACAAAAAAACGATCCCCCAGGCAACAACCTAACAGAGAAAAACTGTCCGGATGAACCGGCAACAAATGGAAAGCCGCCTCAATGTCCGTTTTCACCAAAAGAGCCCCCCCCGCGCTTAATGCCGTACCCACACCAAGGCAGCATCAAAGGAGGTATATGACACCACACAGAGGGCTTGATCAATACCATCATTCACCGATCCCCCCACCAGATGCGAGAGATGATGAACAAGTCGAAACTTATTGGGCTCCTTCTCAGGCAACAGCCCCAAAGGAGAGACCCGCAACCCTGCCAAAGGCGGAAAATCAAATGGCCCAGCCATCCTGGCCAAAGACACCTCTTTAAGCAACTTCTTCTCCACAACCAATGTCCGGGCCAATGCCGAAACCAAATTGCGCACAACACCCCCCAAAGGCGCCATCCCTGAACACGGAATACAAAAACCTTCCAAAAAACCAAGTCGCAGCACTTCCAGCACCGCCCTATTTGGGTACAAAATCTCCAGTTCTCCCCTTCCCATGCCTGTCACCCCCCCCTCGCTGCCCCCCCCCCTGAATCCGGAGCACTCATGCCCGAGGTGACACTCTGCTCCAAACTTGCAGTTCCCCTCATTATACTGCCAGCAGACTCCCCACCCCATCAACCGTCCTCCTCCGACCCCGGAACCGCCGACACCATCCCGAAAGGACTGCAGACCTCCCCCACCCCTAGGAGCCGCCATAAGCCACATCCACAGCCCTATATCCTTGTGATCCCAGCGGAGCGAAGGGCGCACCGCCATACACTGCCGAAATTGTTTGTCGTACCGCAGCCACGCCGTCCCCCCATAGACCCGGTACGCCTCCCCCACAGCATCCATATAGCAGAACAAACCGGAGCAGTACTCCGGCGACTTCTCCCCCACTACACTGGCCAGGATTGCAAAAGCCTGTAACCAATCCGAGAAGGTCCGCGGTATCAGCCGATACCGCAGACGTTCCTCCCCCTCCTCTACCTTCTCCATCCGCTTACCCTCGTCTGGCCGGACCTTATCCAAATTAAATTTCTCAAGAGGCAGTAGGGAAAATATATCCACTTACTCCCTCTTCCAGATCTTTTCCCGTACCACAGCCTTGAGGTGCGTCCCCAAGGGGCCCTTAAAGCAGACGTACACCTCGCCTAGCGCCGCGTCCACCAGACGCACCCCGCCACCCGTGCCCGAGGCCGCCACTACCAGGGGAGTGTCTTCCGGGCCAGATGCAGACCGCCCCCCCCCCCCCAACAAGGGAGCGGGTACAGCCACAGAGCGCCGTGCAGGATTCCGCCAAGCCTGCTCACGGCCACCATCTTCTCCAAGGAACAGACCCCAGACGTGCTAGGCTCCTCCCACCGCCCGCGGGCCACATCCACTCCACGCCGGCCCCTCGGCACCACAGCAAACCCAGCATCAGCGGAGGCCTCCCAGACCCCCCAGACCCAATCCGCCAGCACGGCCAGCAGAGGGGGCCAGGGAAGCCCCTGAAGGACTCACGCACCAACACCAGGAGTGTGGGGAGGACTCAGGGGACAAGCGCTCAAGCGGGCGAGAGCGCCGCCCACTGGACCGGGGCCCAGGCTCCCCTGCGAGGAGCGCAGCAGGAGGGGAAAGAGAGGACAGCTGCTCCTTCAGCCACCTGGGACCCCGCCAGAGGGCCTCCTCTCTCACCCTCTGCAGCAGGTCATCAATGGACGACATCAGGTAGGAAGTTCTTCAGCCAACTTTTTCTCTGGCCACGTGCCGACTGTGCCCCCCACTTCCGCCCCCCAGATAGATTCCGCCTCCTGAGATAGTGGCTTCAGAGATCGTGGCTTCAGAGACCTCTTAAGAGACAAAAGTACAGTAACCATTCCTGATGAATGGATATGTAGTGGTTAGAGACTGTTAGTAGCTGCTACAAGTTAGTAGTTCTACATAATAATACTTTTTGGCTCTTATCTCCAGGACATATATGACAGTTTTGTCTACATAACCAACAAATTCAGCTAAGTTTCAACCAATATAGAAGAAAATGTAAGATTAAGTTTTCAGAGTGAATCTGAAATGTGGGAAATTCACCCAATGTGTCCTATCGGTCCTATTCACTTATGGACTAATTATGGGCAGGGTAAAATGTTTAGTCGTCGATGTACCTTAATGTGATGACTGGAGGATAAGAATAGGGATCAGATAATCATGGTTGAGCAGAAATTACATAGATGCAATACATTTCCTAACAACCTTACCTTAAAATACGCCTCTACATGATGGGTCATCTCTTTGACAGAACACTGGAAGAGGTCAAGCACATTTGTATGGATTGCATACATAGACAGAACAGTGTTTTCCTGAGGAGCGTTATTTTTAAAGATGGTTTCAAGCTCATATCTGTAACATTTGTCTTGGGAATAGACCATTTTCTCCATCAAAAACTGGACTTTGACAAGATTGTCTGCTGCATCTTCCTGCACTTGTCTCAGGTTTTCAATTTTAGTCTAGAAGCAAAAAAAAAAGATAGAGCTCAAAAAGCATCGGCTTCTTAAAAGGGATTTTAAAGGGATTCCTACCTAAAAGGGATTGTCCACTTTGGTCAATCATTTTTTCTATTTTTCACCCCCTATATTTCTTTGCACTTTTTGAGGAATATCCACCCGTGCTGGTTAAATTGATATTACCTATGTTTTATGCTTTTGTTTTTTTATTGTGGGAAAACAGGCTCATAAACCAGGTTTTATATAATATAATATTACAGAGGGATTTTGGGAAGCTTTAAGTTTGGGTAGAAGAATAGCAACTGAAGTTTATGTGGATATATATAAGGTTATGCACTAGTTTACAAAATTAAAATGTACAATTATGTGCTCAAAAGCATAACACTGCTACTGAAGAAGACTCCCCTTGCCCAATCCCTGCTGTTGTCCTCCGGCAATCCTCTTTGGTATCTTCAGCTGTGGGCCTGACTTGGAGCTGGGTCACTAAGTTCCGACCATGCTCCAAGTGGGACCCGCAGCTGAAGATATCGAAGAGGATTGCCGGAGAACGACAGCATGGAACGAGACAAGGTAAGTACAGTTGTTATCAGTGTCACCTTCACTGTCTGTCTGTACCAACAGGTTAGTGCAGGTGACACTGATGACAGATTTCCTTTAAAAGAATACTGCAGTTAAAGGGGTACTCCTTTGGAAAACTTTTTTTTTTTTTTAAATCAACTGGTGCCAGAAAGTTAAACAGATTTGTAAATTTCTTCTATTAAAAAATCTTTATCCTTCCGGTACTTTTTAGCAGCTGTATGCTACAGAGAAAATTATTTTCTTTTTGAATTTTTTTTTGGTCTTCTCCACAGTGCTTTCTGCTGACACCTGACGCCTGTATCAGGAACTGTCCAGAGCAGAAGAAAATCCTCATAGCAAACCTATGCTACTCTGAACAGTTCCTGACACGGACAGAGGTGTCAGCAGAGAGCACTGTGGACAACACAAAAAAAGAAATTCAAAAAGCAAAGAATTTCCTCTGGAACATAAAGCTGCTAATAAGTACTGGAAGGATAAAGATTTTTTAATAGAAGTAATTTACAAATCTGTTTAACGTTCTGTCACCAGTTCATTTAAAAAAAAAAAAAAAAGGGTTCCACCGGAGTACCCCTTTAACGTATTCTCAATTTATTTCCATCTGCTGTACACTTTTTTGGGATTAATAAAAGTCTACGGGCACCTTAAACATTGTGCTCAAATGTCATATGAACAGAGACTAAGCTTAACTGGTTCACAGGTATACTGGCCCAATAAAATGACATCACTTACCTTAGTAACTTTACATAGATTACTGAAGTTGTGAAAATGTTCCAAGGCAATTTCATTGAATGTTTTTCGTACAATGTCTAAAAATTTTATAAAAAAAATAAAAAACAACAATATTATTACCATTAAATGGAAATCGAAGCTGTGTATTTTTTTTATGAAGGAAAAGACTGGCTAAATATTAATAATTAGTAAAAAAAAATGTTTTGCTAAGGTCAAGTGACATATTACAGACACAATATTATTAATACCTTCACTGTGGACCATAAACGTTTTCAAGGCCCTTAACAAAGGCAATGACTATTACCAATGCACATTATTGGTCTGTACAGCAGAAGTTGCAATAATTACTTCCTCTTCTCTGACATCACTTCCTGTTCTGAAGTTTTTGGCTCAAACGGTATCACCCAGACTTCCTGTTTTTCCTTTATTGAATGGGGACTATTGTACCTACTCAAACTGTAAGAGCCCCGACCCCTGGGACCAAGCACCCTTTTCTACAAGACCTATCATAGTAATAGGTCGCCCCTCCCTAGCTGAAAATCAGACCCTGAATCATAGTGAACAACAGCATTTTTTCTTCTCAGTGTTCCTGAACCTGTATCTAGGATCCCATGTTAGTAGTGTGCTCCTGTAGGTAGGACACCTGTAGGTAGTTTCTCCCTGTAGGTAGGTCCCCTCTGTAGGTAGGCACAAATACGGAGGACCGGAGTCTGTGATGTCTTCAGCAGACCGGAGCAGTACAGTGGGCTGGGGGCAGTACAAACAAGTACACTGTGTTTGCCTGTAATGGGGGGAGGTAGAGTACCATGTGGGCCACCGGGAGCATGTGACGTCATTGTTCCATGAAGTGGCGCCCAGGACTGCCTAAGCACCCCACCAACAGTTACACATCTATTACTAATGCTGGTAATGGAGGCCCTGGGTCATGGGGCAGACCCTCAATGCATAAATTAGGGTGTCCTCTTTCAAGTATAAATGTTATGAATAAAATTATAGAGGCATAAATAGTAACTATGGGGGGTATTTATCAACGGATTTATGTGTTTTTTTATTGCGTATGTTTGGCAAATTTTTTTGGCGCATTCTCTCACTGTAATTTTCTAAACTTGCTAGGATTTTGATGGTCCTGTGTATGATTTTTGCAATGATCAGTAATTTATAATTTGCGCCAATTGTATTTCGGTGCCAATTTGCCTGTTTTTTGACGCATGTTTGACGCAAATCACTGCCAACAATATTCTGACATGGAAAACACACATACCAAAATGACGAATATGGTATGCGCCAAAGTTACTAAAGGACACGCGCCAAATGATAAATTTGGCGCACATCTGTAAAAACCAAAGTAAAAAGAACTGACAAGAGGTAAAAATGATAAATACCAACCCTATATGTATAAGCCAGCTTTACCCAGGCCACATATAACACTGCACTAACTCAACCATGAAGCCCCAGCCTATCGCCCACATGGTCAGTGACATTCTTACCCGTCACAGTTTTCAGCACTTCTCTGGCAGGGTCTTCCATGGCTCCAATCTTTTCTTTCACGATCGCTTCAAATGTCTTATAGTTAATAAATCCTGGGAGTTCTCTGCCTCTATGCAATTTCTCAAATTCTTCAATTTCATCTTTGAGCACAGCGTTAACTTAAAAAAAAAAAAATAATAATGATAAATATATATATATATATATATATATATATATATATATATTAGGAAGGGTGTATGAGACAGCACCAGGCCCCAACCTCTGTGCTTGTGGTTGCCCGGGCAGCCAGCCCAGTAGCATAAAAAGATAAAATAATTGAAAAAAAATATAATAATAATAATAAAAATAATATAAAAAATAAATGTAGAAATAAAAAAAAGATGTTAATAAAAAAATAAATAAAAAATAAATAAAAATAAACATAAAAATAAATAATTAATAAATAATAAAATAAAAAGTAATAAATAAATAAAAATTATAATAAAAAAATAAATGAAGAGTAAAAAATAAATAAAATATGATAAATAAATAATAAAAAATTACGAGAAAAAATTACTCATTGTGGGGAAAATAAAGACAACCCAGCTTTTCAAAGATCCATGACCTGACTGGAATTCACAAAACCTCTGCTCTCTAGCACTGTGCACACCCCTCCATCTCCAGCATTGTATGGACCCCAAAAACAAACAAAATAAATTAAAAAAATGTAGCCAGCACCTAAACCCAATACACGGGTGCACGCTGCTGAGGCAAGTACAAAACATGTAAAAAAAAAAAAAAAGAAAACGCTGCTGTACCCCTGTATTGGTTTTAGGTGCTGGCTACATTTTTTTTTTTTTTTTGCTGTGCAATTGGGAGTGGCTCCCTCTGTAGCCGTGCATCCCCTCCCCTATTTCACAGGAGGTGGCTTTTGGGTTGTTAGTGGATCCGGCATGTCACCCAGCCTGAGGTGAGTGAATGTTAGGGTCCCATCCGATATGAGGCCACCTCCGCGTGGTGGATGGGGGGACACGTTTTTTGTTGACCAAGTGTGCTGCTGCCATTTTCTTTTTTTACATGTGTTGTATGGAACCCCCCCCCCCCTACCCTCCAGCACTTTATACACCTGCACCCACTGTAGAAATAAACCATTCTTCCTTTATTTTGTACCTACAGTTGACAAAATAAAGTTTTTGGAGATATTGCAATACATAACACCATCTGAACTACAATTATCGTTATTAATAATAATATTTATATAGCGCCAACAGATTCAGCAGCACTTTACAATTTTATGGATACAAATAAAGACAAATATCAGACATTATAATAATAACAATAATATAAATATTACTTACACCTCCTGATAGAATCATCCAGTTCCCCTTGCCAAGTATTGAAGAACGTCCGAACTCTGGAAAAAAGCTTGGGGGTCTTTGTAAGTGACACAGATTCCTCTCCTTGAATAACTTGGGCAATGTCCAGGTTAAATTGCTGAATTCTCTGTTAAGATAAACATTTTTTATAAAAATAGAGCAGATATTGTAGAAGACTTATATATGCGTAGTGTATCTGTTCAGCAGTAGAATCATTCTAAGACTTTGGTTAAAGGGGTACTCCGGTGGAAAATATATATATATATTTTTTTTAAATCAACTGGTGCCAGAAAGTTAAACAGATTTGTAAATGATTTCTATTAAAAAATCTTAATCCTTCCCGTACTTATCAGGTGCTGTGTGTTCCACAGGAAGTTCTTTTCTTTTCTTTTTTTTATTTCCTTTCTGTCTGACCACAGTGCTCTCTGCTGACACCTCAGTCTATGTCAGGTACTGTCCAGAGTAGGAGCAAATCCCCGTAGCAAACCTCTCCTGCTCTGGAGAAGTTCCTGACATGGACAGAGGTGTCAGCAGAGAGCACCGTGGTCAGACAGTCAAAATAAATTTAAAAAGAAAAGAACTTCCTGTGGCGCATCCAGCAACTGATACATACTGGAGGGATTAAGATTTTTAATAGAAGTAATTTACAAATCTGTTTAACTTTCTGGCACCAGTTGATTAGAAAAAAATTGTTTTTCACCAGAGTACCCCTTTAAGGATCATGACTGCAGGATTGATTGATCACATGTCATTTGTATAGAATGGATTTATACAGAGCCGCTATGGGTTAGTACAGTAGACACGCCACCTCTGGGAGCAAACATGGTGGACTGAGTAAACTTATATAGAGCCTGACATCACCAGTCATGGTCCCAACTCAGGCCCCTTTCACAATACCATTATGACACGTCAGTGTGACGGCCGTCGGGGCCCCTGGGGAGAATAGCGGGAGAAAAAAAATACTGCTTGCGCCGTCTTTTTCTCCTGCTACAAAACAACAGCGCCCGACAGACTCCATTGACTATAATGGCGTCCATCAGGACCCGTTGTTGCCCATTGTGCCCCGCCAAAATAACGACCATTAAAGCCAAAAAAAAGAGAGCTATAACGACCGTTCTCAACAAGCCACAACAGTAGTGTATATTTAGCCATAGGTATACAGTGGTCCCTCAACATACGATGGTAATTTGTTCCAAACGACCCATCGTTTGTCGAATCCATCGTATGTTGAGGGATCCGTGCAATGTAAACTATAGGAAGTTATACTCACCTGTCCCCGCCACTCCGGACCACGTCCTCACCGCTCCCGATGCTGTCCCAGGGGCTCCCGATGCTGTCCCACTGCTCCGGTTTCTTCATCGGGATCCTCTGGCTTCTTCCGCATCTTCTCCGGTGTCCGGGCCTCGCTTTCTGGTGACGTTATTACGCTGCTGTGCCGCCACGGCGTGCGTAGTGACGTAATAACGATGCCAGAAAGCGAGGCCCGGACCCTGGAGAAGATACAGAAGATGCCGGAGGATCCCGAAGTGGACCCGGAGCAGCGGGAATAGGTAAGCGAACCTGCCCGGGATGCTTTAACTGCTATCCGACAGCAGCTTAAGCATTTTGCGCTGTCGAATAGCAGTTAATGCGATGGCCCCGACATATAAAAGCATCGTATGTCGATTTTATCATATGTCGGGGCCATCGCATGTTGGGGGTTACTGTATTAGATATGAGTTCCCATCATTTACCTCCACCAGGAAGGACAGTCTCTCGCTCTCATCCTCGGGGACACCTCTTCCACACTTTTCTAGCTCATCTTTTGTGGCCTGAAGTTTGGTTTTAATCTGATCCTCCAATGTTGGAAGTGATCTCTGTAAAAATGAAGAAAATTGTACTGTATCAGAATGCCACCATCATTGAAATGCAATACCCTTTCATACCTCTGGGGTTTTGTTGAGAATTTGGGAAGTCTCACCTTGTGAGTAAAAGTAACTGGGGATCATTTACAAGGACTGGTCTGTCCTGCTTCGAGATATAAAGAAAAAACTTGGTTTGTGCCATCTTTCCCAGAAAAATAACATAAAAGCTATAAAGCACATGTCCGTTAAAGAGTACTTGTCACCAAATAAACTGTTTTAAACTAACTCAGGCTATCTCCCCTAACTACTCCTAACACTCCTCCAACCCTTAAAAAAATCCAGAGCTTTAAAAAACTGTGTATCTTACCCTTCTTCTTGCTCACAGGAGAAAGTGGGCTTTTGCCAGCAGGCATGATATCACTGAAGCCTGCTGGGGGACCACTTCCGCCCTCACATTGCAGTGCTGTGATAAATAGAAGACTTCAGGCTCTGTGCAGGTTTCAGTCTGTGCAGCTTTCTATGAGAATCTGTGGAGCTTTCACTTTCTGTGTAGCTGTCACTCATGCTCAGTGCAGAGAAATACTTCCTGAGTTTGGCCTCCTGCCAGGCTGGGAGGAGACCGAACTCACTGTATTAATTGTGGCAGGGAACAGAACAGAGCCACCTAGTGGCCGTTTTTTTTAATTACATTTTAAACACATTTATGTTGATAATTTTAAAAGCAAGTGACTGGGAACACTATATTAAAAGTTTTATTTGGTGACAGGTACTCTTTAAGCTGGTCATAGTGTCCTCCTGATGTATAATCTGCAGGGAAACCAGGCAGCAAGTTTTCAATTTCCTGCAGCTCCCCCACAGGAGATATGAAGTATTACACGGTGCCCCTTAACCTCTTAAGGGCCAATGACGTTGTGGAACGTCATGGCACCCTGGGCTTTAAGAACCAATGACGTCCCACAACGTCATGGCGTTTTCCGGGCAGAGATCGGAATGGCATGCCTGCTGAAATCGTTCAGCAGGCATGCCGTGCAAATGCCTAGGGGGGTCCCAGGACCCCCGCATGTCGGAGATCGTAGAAAATTGCATGTCAATTCAGACATGCGATTTTCTCCTATTCCGGGCTGATCGGGTCTCTGGTGACCCGATCCCCCGGAAAATAGGGATGCTCGGACATGTGAGTGACATGCCCCAGCATCCTGCAGGGTAGGAGTGAGGTCGCAATGCTGCGATCTCCTCCCATCCCCTGCCATTGGTCAGAACTGATTCTGACCAATGGCAGAGCAGGACGGTGGGTTGTCATGGAAACCCACCGTTCTGCCCACCCCTGGATGTCAGGCAGAACGGGGGGGAGAACATGGAGGCCGGTACCTGGAGGAGAAGACTCGTGGGGCCCGGCAATCATCGCAGATATTCACCGGAGATCCCGGCTCAGGTAGGGAATCGACGGTGGGGGGGAGAAATGAAACTGAAAGTAATGTGATTTTTACTGTGGCAACCACTAGGAAGGCCGAACTGCAACTCCCAGCATGCCCAGCCAGCCAAAGGCTGTCTGGGCATGCTGGGAGTTGTAGTTTTGCAACATCTGGAGGGTCACAGTTTGGGGACCACTGTTACAGTGGTGCCCAAACTGCAGCCCTCCAGATGTTGCCAATCTACAACTCTCAGCATGCCTAGACTGCCCAGGCATGCTGGCAGTTGTAGTTCTGTAACATCTGTCCCTTCAGATTTTGCAATTTTCATGATATTTTTGAAAATTGCTGCTCTACTTTGAAGCCCTCTAATTTTTTCAAAAAGTAAAAATATGTCCATTTTATGATGCCAACATAAAGTAGACATATTGTATTTGTGAATAAAAATAAAATGTATTTGGAATATCCATTTTCCTTACAAGCAGAGAGCTTCAAAGTTAGAAAAATGCTAAATTTTCTAAATTTTCATGAAATTTTGGAATTTTTCACAAAAAAAGGATGAAAATTTACCACCAAAATAAAGTAGAATATGTCACGAAAAAACAATCTCAGAATCAGAATATTCGGTAATAGCATCTTAGAGTTATTAATGCTTAAAGTGACGGTGGTCAGATGTGCAAAAAACGCTCTGGTCCTAAGGTGTAAAATGGCCTGGTCCTTAAAGGGGTTATCCAGGAAAAAACTTTTTTTTATATATCAACTGGCACTTAAACAGATTTGTAAATTACTTCTATTAAAAAATCCTTTCAGTACTTCTGAAGTTAAGGTTGTTCTTTTCTGTCTAAATCCTCTCTGATGACACCTGTCTCGGGAAATGCCCAGTTTAGAAGAGGTTTGCTATGGGGATTTGCTTCTAATTGGGCGTTTCCCGAGACACGTGTCATCAGAGAGGACTTAGACCGAAAAGAACAACCTTAACTTCAGAAGCTCATAAGTACTGAAAGGATTAAGATTTTTTAATAGAAGTAATTTACAAATCTGTTTAACTTTCTGGAGCCAGTTGATATATATATATATATATATATATATATATATATATATATATATATATATATATATATATATATATAAAAAAAAAGTTTTTTCCTGGATAACCCCTTTAAGGGGTTAAAGAGGTACTTCAGTGGAAAACAAATATTTTCAAATCAATAGGTGAAAAAATTTGTTTTCCAATTGAGTACCCCTTTAAAACCAAATTGTTGTGAAATACAGGACAGGTAACAGACTCTGGCCAAGAACACTTAGAGCGAGCGGCGGGGGTCGTGATGTCACTGCCACGCCCCCTCAATGCAAGTCTATGGGAGGGGGCATGACAGTCGCCACGTCCCCTCCCATACACTTGCATTGAGGGGACATAATGTGAAGTCACGAGGGGCGTGGCCATGACGTCAAGACTCCCGCCGCCCGCACCCAGCGTTCTAAAAGAACGCCGGGTGCTGCACAGAGGTCCTTTGGATAGGGGATAAGATGTCTTTGTCTAGGGGTGGAGTACCCCTTTAAAAGAGTGTTGTCTTAGTATAGACATTAATGATGTATCCTAACTTCTGACTGGTGTGATCCCCACTACACCGTGCATAGTCGGGCAGCAGTATTGTCTCCGACTGACTTTACTGGGCTGACCATGCGGACCCCTTAGAAAGTCGAGAAGCACCATAGCCACTTTATTCTACTGATAAGCAGCAACCACCTTATTAATTTGGACAATTACAGTGTAAGTCCAGTATTCGACAAAGATTGGTGCGGAGAGATGCAGCTTACGTTGGGTGGTAGAGTTACAGAGGCAACCGTACGATGCCCAGCAAGTTCCGTGCACCAGTCCCATTCATCAGAAAGGCACAGATTTTCCTGGACAACTAGAGTGAGCCAAGGTAACAATATATTACTATTGATAATTGATATGATCGTGATGTGTTCCGGTGACTTACATTGATGTGCTCCACCAGTTCGGTTGTGAGTCGTTGAGCTAGACATGGGATGGTAGCCTTCTCCTCCTTCCAAAGGTCACTGTATTGATTTAAATAAGTATATGATCATATGTAATGAACATAAACACCATACCTTACACTGTACTATATACATCCACAGTCTGCAAACATGTACATAGCTAGGCCTGCTTTGAGCTGCCTGGAGTCCAGGTTATTTAGCTCACAGAGCATTGTCTAGACTGGATACAATTATATCCACTTCTGAGTGCGCAGGTTTGTAGCCAATAAATGTAAATAAGAGTACATATACCATAAACAGCTGTATGGATAGACCCCGTAGCCCAGTCATAAAGAAAACAAGGAGCTTGTTAGTGACTGACCAGAAAAACTCATGATCTTCGAAAAAGTCCTTCTCCTTCTCAATGGCTTCTTTCAGTGACAATCTCTCCTGGATCTCCTGCTGTCCTCGACATTTCACAATCATGTAGCCTTTCTTCAGGTGGATGACATTATTGTTTACTATGTTAACAATGTCTTCCTCGGTTCCCTTGTCTAATAAATCTGGCTTCGTTAGGATTCCTGGAGTTACAGAAAAAGAAAGTAAATGGCCTTTAGGATCATCTCTGAAAAACATTAGTGGTGTCTCGAGGTGTAAAGGTGTAGGTGTATGGGGCAGATGTTGTAGCCCAGTGGCAGGTGTTATTAACCCCTAAATGTTTGTGACGCCAGGGCAGGGTTTTCCCGGTAACCACATTGAACGGTAGTACCTCTATCCCAAGGTTAGGCAGGGCAATAATAGTCCAAGACCAGGTTAGGGTTAACGGTAGCTTTACTGAGGTAGACAGATGGCAATAGTCTTTACAGCTAGGCCAGGATCCCAGAAGGTGGCCAGTAACACAGAAGGACCTCGCAGCTTGCTGGGACTTGTAGTGACTTTGACAGACTTTAGGACAGCCACGCTGACTATAATAGACTTGACTATAGACTTGACTTGTCTGTAGGTAGTGACAGCAGACATAGATGACTTGACTTACTGACATGTGGCTGTAGGTTAGGCTTGAGGCCTCCAGGTGTGCTGGACACTGGCTCTGAGACGTCTGGGCTTTACTGTGCCTCAGGATCAACAGAGGGATTGCAATGGCTGCCCCTCTTATAAAGGGGGGCTGAGCCAAAAGCCCATAGGTCAAGCTGCAGGTCACCTGGTTAGCTGGTGCTCTCTGGGTAACAAACACATCATGTGAACACATTATCATGTGACTAACTCAAAGGTCCTTAAAGGTCCTTAATACATAACACACATAACACTATATATATTACTATGGGGGAGACACTGCAGGAGAGCCCCTAGGACACAGAGGGACTCAACCTGACCTAAGTTCTGTACAGGAGTATATCCTGTACTGGGACATTATACATGGGCCTTGTTAGAATGTCCAAAATAAGGTTTATAATGTCTGACCACCAATGTGCCAGACCATCATCTTGTAAAAGTTCAATATCAAAAATAAATCTAGATTGGTATCCAGGTGCTGGTTATCTCAACCACATGACTACCGCCCCAGGTCAGGCCTAATTCTTGGTCACTCTACATACCCATCCATGGTCGGTACAAGTGGTGTAGTGATCCTCTGGTTTAATAATGTTGGTGTTGGTTAACACCACCAATAGACAAGGGAATGGGGCCAAACTGAGCTGAGGCCCTTTACAGGACTTCTACATGGGCTGCATTATAGTTTATACACTCTTGAATATATCTCATTGAGCTGCTACATGATATGAAACTCACCCAATGTTCTCTCTCCACTTGGATCCACTTCTCGTGCCATCTCAAGTGCTTCAGTTGTGGCAATGTCAACATTGCAGGGCACCACAACCAAACAGATCGTCTCTTGCTTCTCAATATACTTCTTTATGAGCCTTTTAATCTGGAATTATACATTTGGACATCCCATAAACAATGGAAATTATATTGAATATATAAATATAAGAAATTCCAGCTTTCTTAAGGGACTTGAGAATTGACTGGGATTTGATGCCTCACCTTGTCCCCGATGTCTTTTGGTTGGTTCCCTATAGCAACTCTAGCAATTCCAGGGAGATCAATGAGAGTCAGGTCAGGAACATCAGGAGATACCACCTCAAGGCTTATAAGCTCAGAGCTGATCCCCAGACCTGGACCGGCCATTGCATCTTGAGCTAAATATTAAATTAATAGAAACTGTGTTAGAACCTACAATATTACCTGAAAAACAAAATTAACTCGGAGCAGATGATACCACTGGATCTCCACACTTATGTAGTGAACTGACCATGTTATATAATATACTGGGATGACCACCATTAGTACCTTTACTCCTAGTCTACAGAAGTGTACCAGGCGGATATGAGAATAAATCAGTCTTCCAGTCAGCCAGTAGTTTGATGTAGAGTGATTGATGTAGAGGTTGCGGTGGCATCTATGCCCTGAGGTCTAAAGAGGCCCAGGAGGTCCATCTAGCCCAGTGATGCAAATGTAAAAATCAGAGCTGTAACAGAGATGGATGTGGATCCTCTAACCTGTGTGGCTGATGACACAGACCGTATCGGAGAGCAGAATCTAAGGTGCCGCTGGTCTTCACCAGAGCCCGCCGCAAGGTAGGATGGGCTTGTTGCGGCAGGCAACACCCAGGTCGCTACCCCCGACACGGCTCGACTACACAGGTAACTGGGCAAGGCGAGGAACCGATGGATAAGGCAATAGCGTAGTCAAACGTAGCAGAAGGTCAAGGCAGGCGGAAAAGGTGCAGAGTCAAATAATGTGGCAGGAAGGTCTGGATACACGGGTAAGGCAACAGGCAAAATGGAACGCTTAATCTCAGGCTAGGGGCACTGGAGATCCGTCAGGGAAGTGTGGGAGGTGTAAGGACTTATAATGTGGTGTCCAGTGCAAACACTAATTATGGGCGCACTGGCCCATTAAATTTCAGAGCTCCAGCGCGCACCCTAGGATATGGCGACGCGCGCTCTGGAGCTGAGACACCTTGGCAGCGGAGCAAGGTGAGTGATGGGCTGGGATTCGCATGCGGGGCGCGTCCCCGCAATGTGAATCCCAGCCCCACCGGCAGATGGGGACTCCGGGACACTGTGCTCACGGCCGGAGCTTGTGGCCGGAGCGCAGAGTGTAACAAGAGCATACCCAGACAGCCGATGGCCCATCAAGTGATCACACACCCATCATCTTTGTAGAACCAAGAACTTTGAGAAAATCAGGGGGTACTGTAGGGACATAGTTCCCATCACTCACCTTTCATGATCTCCTTCTCCACCTCTATAGGCTTCTCCAGCTCCTGGTTGATGGTCAGATAACTGATCTTCCCCCGCCATTCTGAATCCCTTTTACCTTTGATAAGTTTTAGCTCTAATGGACATCGAGTGACAATACCTGCAAAAATAAGAGGACAGTGAAAGGTAAATGTCTGGGGCTCAAGTGAATATGGGGCCTGGTTTATGGGGTGGCAAATCAAGCAATTGCCCAAAACACTCATTTTGAGGCCCCAAAAGGACCAGAACTCCGGGGCACCTGATGAGTGGAGTATATAAACCTTTACTGCCCAGGGACTTGGCATTTTATGGCAATATTATTTGGGCACTAAATAGCACTATTGCTTAGGAAATATATGGCAATGTTATGTGGGCACTATATGGTAGTGTTATTTAAATGTTCCATTGAGGTATTGTATAGTCATTTATAGTGTAATTATTCAGACATTGAATAGTAGTATTCTGTAAGAACCATTGTATATGGCAGTTTTGTGTGGGCACTAAATGTAGTAATATTTGAACACTGCATGTTGACTAGTGTTGAGCGGCATAGGCCATATTCGAATTCGCGAATATTCGCGAATATATGGACGAATATTCGTCATATATTTGCGAATATTCGCATATTCGTTATATTCTCGTTTTATTTTCGCGCATGCGAAGATTTACATAAATGAATATTGGCATATACAAAATTAACGCGCGCGTAAATTCGCATATGCGAAAATTAGCATATGCTAATTTTCGCATATGCGAATGTTCGCACGCCAGTCTCACACAGTAGTATTACAGCCTTCTTTACACCACACAAGCTGGAAGCAGAGAGGGGTGATCACTGTGATGTGTACTGTGAAAAAAAAAAAAAAAAAAAAAAAAAAACGAATATTCGTAATTACGAATATATAGCGCTATATTCGCGAAATTCGCGAATTCGCGAATATGCGATATTCGCGAATAATATTCGAATTGCGAATATTCGCGAGCAACACTAATGTTGACATTATTTAGGTATGGATTGACAATATTATTTGGAAACGTGAAAATTAGTTGTACTAGGACACTGAGTATCAGTATTGTGTATGAACTATATGGCAGTATTATTTGGGCACTTTATAGTAATATTACTTACTTTATTTTACTGCATGGCCATACTATTTTGGCATTGTATTACAGTTTTATATGGGAAACTGAATGGCAGTTTTAGTTGGACATGAAAAGGCAGTATTATGTAGGAACAATATGGCAGTGTTACGTGGGCACTATATGCTGTATTCTAGATCAGTGTGCTAGATCATAACGTTTTACTCACCGCTGCCTCTAGGGAGTGTGATTCCAGACAGAGCCTCTAGAACGGAACTTTTGCCAGAACTCTGATCCCCGATCACGGCGATCGCAGGTAACGCCAGATCCTTCTCCACCCCAAGTGACCTCAAGGAGTCAATGAGGTCAATACATGGGCGGATCTTCTCCTCATAGTTGTCATATAAGTAGCTTGACATTCTAGAGATACAAAAATGTATATGTTTTTATGGGGCTGTATAACATTTCCTTGCATATCGCATAACATTTCATTTAAATTATAGTTTTAATTATAGATAGCATAGCGGAAGCTGTGTTTATTTTTGTTTTAGTTTTTTTTTGGGGGGGGGGTTATCATGGTTCTTTATCTTAAATTTATATGATTATTGTGTTGATTTTTCTCAATGCAGTGTAAGGGAGGTACCTAGTATGTATATGACTTTTTATGCCACCTTTTATTCAAAGGGGTTGTCCTGGGAATTCAGATATATATATATATATATATATATATATATATATATATATATATATATATATATGATAATGCCTAATAGTAGATTAACTCCTTTTTCATTAAAGGGGTACTCCGCTGCTCAGCCATTGGAACAACTGTTCCAAACACTGGAGATGGCGCTCGGAGCTCATGAAGTCATAGCCCCATTCCCTCATGACATCACGCCCTGCCCCATCAATGCAAGTCTATGGGAGGGGGCGTGACGCCCCCTCCCATAGACTTGCATTGAGGGGCGGGGCGTGACGTCATGAGGGGGCAGGGCTATGATGTCACGAGCTGCCGGCTCAGGCATTCGGAACAGTTTGTTCCAAACGCTAAGAAGCGGAGTACCCCTTTAAGCTGGACATTACACCATTACTGCTGTAAAGTACATCTCTTTAGCAGGTCAGACAAGATGGCTGCACCATAAACATGTACAGGGAATTTGTCAGCAGTTATTCACGTTTCAAACTGCTGACTCTGTTAGAAGCTGTTAGGGCAAGGAGACACATGGTATCTTTCATATATCTGTCTGTGCTTCCATAATGTAGAAAAATGCTTTTATAAGAGTCAAAGAGGTGTTTACAAGCCCCTGAATTGCTGAAGGCTGGTGCACCTCCTTCCTCCCTCTCACATCCCTATCACTGCTTGATTGACAGCTGGAAGCCAAGCTGTCATGATTCGGCTGGCTGGAGGTGGATCCTCTGTGCCAGAGAGGGATTGGCGTGGACCGTGTCGGTGGACCGGTTCTAAGTTGCTACTGGTATTCACCAGAGCCCGCCGCAAAGCGGGATGGTCTTGCAGCGGCGGTAGCAACCAGGTCGTATCCACCGGCAACGGCTCAACCTCTCTGACTGGTGAGATAAGCGCGGTACAAGGGAGTAGACAAGAGCAAGGTCGGACGTAGCAGAAGGTCAGGGCAGGCAGCAAGGATCGTAGTCAGGGGCAACGGCAGGAGGTCTGGAACACAGGCTAGGAACACACAAGGAAACGCTTTCACTGGCACAATGGCAACAAGATCCGGCGAGGGAGTGCAGGGGAAGTGAGGTATAAGTAGGGAGTGCACAGGTGAAGATACTGATTAGGCCTGCTGCGCCAATCAGTGGCGCAGTGGCCCTTTAAATCGCAGAGACCCGGCGCGCGCGCGCCCTAAGGAGCGGGGCCGCGCGCGCCGGGACAACACAGACGGGGAACAGGTCAGGTACGGGAGCCGAGATGCGCATCGCGAGCGGGCGCGTCCCGCATCGCGAATCGCATCCCGGCTGGGAGCAATATCGCAGCGCACCCGGTCAGCAGGTCTGACCGGGGCGCTGTGAATAAGAGAACGCTGCGAGCGCTCCGGGGAGAAGCGGGGACCCGGAGCGCTCGGCGTAACAGTACCCCCCCCCCTTGGGTCTCCCCCTCTTCTTGGAGCCTGAGAACCTGAGGATAAGACTTTTGTCCAGGATGTTGTCCTCAGGTTCCCAAGATCTCTCCTCTGGGCCGCAATTCTCCCAGTCAACCAAAAAGAATCTTTTACCTCTGACCGTCTTGGATGCTAGAATCTCCTTCACCGAAAAGACGTCAGATGACCCGGAAACTGGAGTGGGAGAAACAACTTTGGGAGAGAAGCGGTTAAGGGTGAGTGGTTTAAGGAGAGAGACATGGAAGGCATTGGGGATACGGAGAGAAGGAGGAAGAAGGAGTTTGTAAGAGACAGGGTTGATCTGGCACTTGACTTTGAAAGGACCAAGATAACGTGGTCCCAGTTTATAACTGGGGACACGAAAGCGGACATACTTAGCAGAGAGCCATACCTTGTCTCCGGGAGCAAAAATGGGGGGAATTCTTCTTTTCTTATCAGCATATTTTTTCATCCGGGATGAAGCCTGTAAAAGAGAATTTTGGGTTTCTTTCCATATGGTGGAGAGGTCTCGAGTCACTTCATCAACAGCGGGCAAACCAGAGGGCATGGGAGTGGGGAGGGGAGGAAGAGGGTGACGGCCGTACACCACGAAGAATGGGGATTTAGCAGAGGATTCGGAGACTCTGAAAATGTACGAGAATTCGGCCCATGGTAGAAGATCTGCCCAGTCATCCTGGCGGGAGGAAACAAAATGTCGCAAATAGTCACCCAGGACCTGATTAATTCTTTCTACTTGCCCATTGGATTGGGGATGATAAGAAGAAGAGAAGTTTAATTTGATCTTGAGCTGCTTACAGAGGGCCCTCCAGAATTTAGACACAAATTGAACGCCTCTATCCGAGACGATATGCGTGGGCAACCCGTGAAGGCGAAAAATGTGTATAAAAAATTGCTTCGCCAACTGAGGCGCTGAAGGAAGACCAGGAAGAGGGATAAAATGTGCCATCTTGGAGAATCGATCAACGACCACCCAAACAACTGTGTTGCCATGGGATAAAGGCAAGTCAGTAATAAAGTCCATACCAATCTGTGACCAAGGTTGTTCAGGAACAGGCAGAGGATGAAGGAGACCAGCAGGCTTCTGGCGAGGGGTCTTATCCCGGGCACAGACAGTACAAGCCTGCACAAAATCAACAACATCAGTCTCCAGAGTAGGCCACCAATAAAATCGAGAGATGAGTTGGATGGATTTTTTGATGCCAGCATGGCCTGCGAGGTGGGAGGAGTGTCCCCACTTGAGAATCCCGAGGCGCTGGCGTGGAGAAACGAAGGTCTTCCCTGGAGGAGTTTGTCTGATGGAAGCTGGAGAAGTGGAGATCAGACAGTCCGGAGGAATGATGTGTTGCGGGGAGGCTTCCACTTCAGAGGCATCTGAAGAACGAGAGAAGGCATCGGCCCTAATGTTCTTGTCAGCAGGGCGAAAATGAATTTCAAAGTTAAAACGGGCAAAGAACAACGACCACCTAGCCTGGCGAGGGTTCAGCCGTTGGGCAGACTGGAGATAAGAGAGATTCTTGTGGTCAGTGTATATAATAACTGGATATTTGGATCCCTTCAGCAGGTGCCTCCATTCCTCAAGCGACAATTTTATGGCCAGTAATTCTCGATCACCAATGGAGTAGTTTTTCTCCGCCGGGGAGAAGGTCCTAGAAAAAAACCCACAAGTAACAGCATGCCCGGAAGAATTTGTTGTAGAAGAACTGCTCCAGCTCCCACCGAGGAGGCGTCTACCTCCAATAAGAAGGGTTTAGATGGGTCAGGTCTGGAGAGCACGGGAGCAGAAAAAAAGGCAGACTTGAGATGTTTAAATGCGTCTTCCGCTTGAGGAGACCAGGACTTAGGATTGGCGTTTTTCTTGGTTAGAGCCACGATAGGAGCCACAATAGTGGAAAGTGTGGAATAAATTGTCTGTAATAATTGGCGAACCCCAAAAAACGTTGGATAGCACGGAGTCCGGAGGGGCGTGGCCAATCCAATACGGCAGATAGTTTATGTGGGTCCATTTGTAGTCCCTGGCCAGAGACTAAGTATCCTAGGAAAGGAAAAGACTGACATTCAAAGAGACATTTTTCCATTTTGGCATATGATTGATTGTCCCGAAGTCTCTGAAGAACCATGCGGACATGCTGGCGGTGTTCTTCTAGGTTAGCAGAAAAAATCAGAATATCGTCCAGGTAAACTACAACACAGGTATATAGAAGATCACGTAAAATTTCATTTAAAAAAGTCTTGGAAGACAGCAGGGGCGTTGCAAAGGCCAAAGGGCATAACCAGATATTCAAAGTGTCCATCTCTGGTGTTAAATGCAGTCTTCCATTCGTCCCCCTGCCTGATGCGGATGAGATTATAAGCACCTCTTAAGTCCAGCTTGGTTAAAGATGTGGGCGCCTTGTAGGCGGTCAAAGAGTTCCGAGATAAGAGGTAGGGGGTAGCGGTTTTTTACAGTGATTTTATTAAGTCCGCGGTAATCAATGCAAGGGCGTAGGGAGCCGTCTTTTTTGGAAACAAAAAAAAATCCAGCTCCGGCAGGGGAGGAGGACTTGCGGATAAACCCCTTTTTTAAGTTCTCTTGGATGTACTCCGACATGGCTTGAGTTTCCGGAGCAGAAAGAGGATAGATTCTGCCCCGGGGTGGAGTAGTACCCGGGAGGAGGTCAATAGGACAGTCATAAGGCCTGTGAGGAGGCAAAGTCTCTGCTTGTTTTTTGCAAAAAACATCAGCATAATCCAGATAGGCCTTGGGAAGACCAGATACCGGGGGAACCACAGGGTCTTGACTGTGAGTACAGGGAGCCGGTTTAAGACAGTCCTTGTGGCAAGAAGTACCCCAGTTCTTGATTTCCCCTGTGGTCCAATCAAGGGTTGGGGAATGGCGTTGAAGCCACAGTAATCCAAGAAGAATTTCTGAAGTGCAGTTAGAGAGGACCAAGAATTAAATTTTTTCGTGATGGGGTCCGATGCACATTAAGAGAGGTTCCGTGCGGTAACGCACGGTACAGTCCAATCTTTCATTATTAACAGAGTTGATGTAGAGGGGTCTGGCGAGACTGGTCACCGGGATGTTGAACCTGTTGATGAGAGAGGCCAAAATAAAATTTCCTGCAGATCCGGAATCCAAGAAGGCCATAGCTGGGAAGGAGAAGGTAGAAGAAGAAATCCGCACAGGCACAGTAAGACGTGGAGAAGCAGAGTTCACATCAAGAGCTGTCTCACCTTTGAGCGGAGTCAGCGTGCGTCTTTCCTGGTGAGGAGGACGGATAGGACAATCCTTCAAGAAATGTTCGGTACCGGCACAGTACAGGCAAAGGTTCTCCATGCGGCGTCGTGTCCTCTCTTGAGGTGTCAAGCGAGACCGGTCAACTTGCATAGCCTCCACGGCGGAAGGCACAGAACGGATTGCAGAGGACCAGAGGAGAGAGGAGCCGGGGAGAGAAACCGCCTCGTGCGAACAAAGTCCATATCCTGGCGGAGCTCCTGACGCCTTTCAGAAAAACGCATGTCAATGCGGGTGGCAAGATGAATAAGTTCATGCAGGTTAGCAGGAATTTCTCGTGCGGCCAGCACATCTTTAATGTTGCTGGATAGGCCTTTTTTAAAGGTCGCGCAGAGGGCCTCATTATTCCAGGATAATTGGGAGGCAAGAGTACGGAATTGGATGGCGTACTCGCCAACAGAAGAATTACCCTTGACCATTTTCAGCAGGGCAGTCTCGGCAGAAGAGGCTCGGGCAGGTTCCACAAAGACACTTCGAATCTCCGTGAAGAAGGAGTGTACAGAGGCAGTGACGGGGTCATTGCGGTCCCAGAGCGGTGTGGCCCATGACAGAGCTTTCCCAGACAGAAGGCTGACTACGAAAGCCACCTTTGACCTTTCAGTTGGAAACTGGTCCGACATCATCTCCAAATGCAGGGAACATTGAGAAAGGAAACCACGGCAAAACTTAGAGTCCCCATCAAATTTATCCGGCAAAGATAATTGGAGGCTGGATGCAGCCACTCGCTGCGGAGGAGGTGCAGGAGCTGGCGGAGGAGATAATTGCTGAAGCTGTGGTAGTAGCTGCTGTAGCATCACGGTCAGTTGAGACAGCTGGTGGCCTTGTTGCGCTATCTGTTGCGACTGCTGGGCGACCACCGTGGTGAGGTCGGCGACAACTGGCAGCGGGACCTCAGCAGGATCCATGGCTGGATCTACGCTGCACGCTAGATTGCGGGGGTCCCCAGCAGCGGGACCCCCGTGATCAGACGTCTTATCCCCTATCCTTTGGATAGGGGATAAGATGTCTTAGGGCTGGAGTACCCCCTTTAACTGTCCCTCTTAGCGCATATTAGCAAGGCTGTGTGCGCTTTATATAATCATCATAACATTTGACAGTCAGTTACCTTTTCATACTGGATAGTTACAGCGCCATTGTCTATATTGAATTTTTATTGAGTCTTTATGATATTAGGTTTGTACATGATTGATTTTTATTTTTTTATTTTGTGGATTTTGAAACTGGGCCATAGAGTTTGCAATTAATTATAGGGTATATAGTTTATGAATATGTTATGCTTATTATGGAAATGGGGAAAATAAAAAGATGTAAATATTGTATACTGTATTTATCGGGGTATACCACGCACCGGCCTATAACACGCACCCTCATTTTACTAAAGATATTTGGGTAAAAAAAAGTTTTTTACCCAAATATCCTTCATAAAACGAGGGTGAGTGTGTAAGCATGTGTATACCCCGATACACTGTTTCTGACCCCACAGAAGCCCCCAGGAAAGGTAGGGGGAGAGAGGCCGTCGCTGCCCGCTTCTCTACCCCTGCCTTTCCTGGGGTCTAGAACCCTGCTACCGCCGCTTCTCTCCCACTGCTATCGGCGCCGCTGCCCCTTCTCTCCCCCTGACTATCGGTGCCGCTGCCCCATTGCCGGCGCTGATAGCCAGGGGGAGAGAAGCGGCGCTGGCAATGGGGCAGCGGCACCGATAGCCAGGGGGAGAGAAGGGGCAGTGGCACCCATTGCCGGCGCCGCTGCCCCGTTGCCTCCCCCATCCCTGGTTGTATAATTACCTGTTGCCAGGGTCGGGTCCGCGCTGCTTCAGGCCTCCGGTGTGCGTCCCCTGCGTCATTGCTATGCGCTGCGAGACGCAATGACGAGTGACGTCACTCGTCATAGCGCCGCGCCATGCAGCGCACAGCAACGACGCAGGGTATGCACACCGGAGGCCTGAAGCAGCCCTGACCCGACCCCAGTAACAGGTAATTATACAACCGGGGATGGGGGAGGCAACGGGGCAGCGGTGCCGGCAATGTGTGCCGCTGCCCCTTTTCTCCCCCTGTCTGTCGGTGCCGCTGCCGCATTGCTGGAAAGAACTACACAACTTCCTCTGTAGACTGGAAAGAACTACACAACTTCCTCTGTAGTATACAGCAGCTGATAAGTACTGGAAGGATTAAGATTTTTAAATAGAAGTAATTTACACATTGTAACTTTCTGCCACCAGTAGATTTAAAAAAACATTTTAACATACACAAAGAACAAAGATTTAGGCAAGAGAGCTGCCCAAAAAGTGCTATAGTACATCCCCACCATGCCCTGACTCCCCTACACTGCACAGAGGACAAAGGACATCACATGACATAGATTTTTTTTTCTCCCCTTGGAATAAACAATGAAGATTTCTATTGAATGAAAGCAAGAAGAAAACTATGAGAAAATGAGTATCTAGAGCAGTGGTCTTAAACCTGTGGACCTCCAGATGTTGCCGTTGGCTGTCCGACCATGCTGGGAGTTGTAGTTTTGCAACATCTGGAGGTCCGCAGGTTGAAGACCACTGATCTAGAGAGTATTTTGAGAACTGAATTTAATGTTACTATACAAACAATAGTTTTCAGCCTCTTGGCAGCATTTACCGTACATCAATAATGCTGCTGTCAAGTATTGAAGCATTATAAACAGACAGAATAGATGGGGGGGGGGGGGGGGGTTACCTGGAGGGGGCGCTGCTTACCTGCTTACATGCAACTTTCAGTCCCACTTGCGACACTAAAAATTGCAAAAATAGATACGCCAACACCCAGCTGGCTTATATTTCTGTGCCGGACGCACAAGCAGCCCTGACGCTTTACTAACATGCGGCATACCAGAGAAGAAATTAAAAAAAAGAAAAGAACTTCCTGTGGAGCATACAGTAGCTGATAAGTACCGGAAGGATTAATATTTTTAAATAGAAGTCATTTACAAATGCCTCTGATGAAAGGTCACATGACCTGAAACGCGTCATGCCTGGCGCTTTTTCCAAGGATTTTACCCATGTGTGTTCCACTGAAGTCGTTCCATGTCTATGCTTTTAATGTGACAAAATAAAGGTGAAGTTTCTTATCCGCTGGCATCAACCCGTTTTTTTCTTGATTTACAAATCTGTTTAACATATAATTTTAAAAAATTCCACCGGGGTACCACTTTGAAAATATTATAAATAAATAAAAATTGACGATAGAATTTTTTAAAGAAAGTTGTGTGTGTCCTTAAAGGGGTACTCCATTGGAAAACATTTTTTTTTTTTTTTAATCAACTGGTGCCAGAAAGTTAGACAGATTTGTATATTACTTCTATTTAAAAATCTTATCCCTTCCAGTACTTATCAGCAGCTGTATGTTCCAGAGGAAGTTCTTTTCTTTTTGAATTTCCTTTCTGTCTGACCACAGTGCTCTCTACTGGCACCTCTGTCCTGTGGAGCATACAGCAGCTGATAAGTACTGGAAGGATTAAGATTTTTTAATAGAAGTAATCTACAAATCTGTTTAACTTTCTGGCACCAGTTGATTAAAAAGAAAAAAAATGTTTTCCAGGGGAGTACCCCTTTAAGGCTAGGTTTCCACATGCCCCACCCCCTCAATGCAAGTCTATGGGAGGGGGCGTGACAGCCATCACGCCCCCTCCCATAGACTTTCATTAAGGGGCCAGCGTGATGTCATGATGGGGCAGGGCTATGACGTCACTAGCTCCCTTTAAAGGGGTACTCCCGTGGAAAACTTTTTTTTTTTTAATCAACTGGTGCCAGAAAGTTAAACAGATTTGTAAATTACACTCAAATAAAGGAGGACCCGGCACCACCTCTGTAAGCACTTGGGATATAGCTCTATATTCGTTTTCCCTGCTGGAGGGACTTCAGTGGTGCTCTACGTCAAGGCAAGTCCAATCAATATATATATATGTAGCAGAGAGATAGAAAAACGGAGCAACTCACCACACCCACCCAGGTATTCTTTGCAAGTGGTTTCTTTATTCCATGTCTTCAAACATTGGAAACAAGCAGGGGAGAGTGAACGTAGGACGCGGGGGTATCCTCTCGGTGAAAGAACCGTTTGGCGCCGAGGCGCTTCGTCAGACTGGGATAGTGAGGTCATGGGGAGGGGTGTGCTTTAAAGGGTACCTCTCATCAAAAAAACTTTTGATATATTATAGATTAATGTATGCAGAATAACTTTACAATTGCATGTTATTAAAAAATATGCTTCTTTCTATTTAATTTTCCACTTTGAAGAAATGACCACTAGGGGTCTCCCTACCAGTCCTGGCAGCAAGCATTTCAGACTCATGCTGGAGTCCTAAACACTCCGAGCTGCCAGTCTGCTTTGTTCACAAAGGAGAACACTCCGAGCTGCCAGCCTGCTTTGTTCACAGCCTGTTTGGCTGTGAACAAAGCAGGCTGGCAGCTCTGAGTGTTTAGGACTCCAGCATGAGTCAGAAATGCTTGCTGACAGGACTGATCGGGAAAAATACAATAGAAAGAAGCATATTTTTCATTAACATGCTATTGGAAAGTTATTCAACATTCATTAATCTAAAATATATCAAAAGTTTATTTGATGAGAGGTACCCTTTAAAACAGGTAAGGCCCAGTGACGCTGCAGGTAAACTGAAGGTCATTGGCTCCTTACTCAGGTACAAAAACATATTACAAAATGTGTTGTACAAACATTAAAAGCAGCCTCCTAACATGCGAATAAATAGTACAGTATAATTACATCTTATAATAGCGCACCATATTCCTGTTTCTCATTGAGCCCGAGCGGGCCAGCGGCATCCGTCCGGATAATCCATCTGGCCTCGCTTTTCAGGAGTTGTTGGTGTCTATTCACACCTCTAGGGGCACTATCAACACGTTCTATCCCTGCAAATGTTATATCCTCAGGGTTATTATTATGATACGTGCGCATGTGGGCGATAAGGTGGGGTGCCCCTACTCCAGTGGATAAGGACTTAAAGGGGTAGTCCAGTGGTGAAAAACGTATCCCCTATCCTAAGGATAGGGGATAAGTTTGAGATCGCGGGGGGTCCGACCGCTGGGGCCCCCTGCGATCTCTCTGTACAGGGCTCCGGCTCTCCGGCCAGATAGCGGGTGTCGACCCCCGCACGAAGCGGCGGCCGACACGCCCCCTCAATACATCTCTATGGCAGAGCCGGAGATTGCCGAAGGCAGCGCTTCGGCTCTGCCATAGAGTTGTATTGAGGGGGCGTGTCGGCCGCCGCTTCGTGCGGAGGTCGACACGCCCCCTTCCCGCGGGCTGTCGGGGCTCCGTACAGGAGATCGCAGGGGGCCCCAGCGGTCGGACCCCCCGCGATCTGAAACTTATCCCCTATCCTTAGGATAGGGGATAAGTTGTTCACCACTGGGTCACCACTGGACTACTCCTTTGAGATGCTCTCTAACTCTATGGTAGAGGGGCCGGATAGTCTTCCCCACATAAAATCGCCCACATGAGCAGATTAAACAATAGACTACATAACTTGTCTTGCAGGTCAAAAATAGTTTTAGCTGGATATCACACCCACCTAACTTTATCTCATTACCTTTTAGATTATTTCTGCATTGTTTACAGGAACCGCAAGAAAAATTACCTACAGGTCTAGAATCTGTTGGCCAATTTGTGTTAGTTTTTTTTTTTACTTTTTTTTCTTTTTGTTGTAAAAATCCTAAATAGTTATGTTTTTACGATGTGTAATTATTGGATTTAATGCTGTTAAAGATTGGAGATCCTCATCTTGCTGTAACATGTCATTCATATTAGTATTCTTGAAAGTGAATGTGAACCTATTATTGTCATTTTTGTTTTTATGTGAATGTATAAGGGTATGTCTAGGGATTTGATCTACAGTCTGTCTAGTATTTTTGAGTATTCTCTCTGGATATCCTCTTCTTAAAGGGGTACTCCGGTGAAAACCTTTTTTCTTTTAAATCAACTGGTGGCAGAAAGTTAAACATATTTGTAAATGACTTCTATTAAAAACCTTAATCCTTCCAGTACTTATTAGCTGCTGAATGCTACAGAGGAAATGCCTTTCTTTTTGGAACACTGATGACATCACGAGCACAGTGCTCTCTGCTGACATCTCTGTCCATTTTAGCAACCATGCATAGCAGATGTATGCTAAGGGCAGCATGGTGGCTCAGTGGTTAGCGCTGCTGCCTTGCAGTGCTGGGGACTTGGGTTCAAATCCCACTAAGGACAACAATAAATAAAGTGTTATTATTATTATTATTATAATAACGTCAGCAGAGAGAACTGTGCTCGTGATGTCATCAGTGAGCATTCCAAAAAGAAAATAATTTCCTCTGTAGTATTCAGCAGCTAATAAGTACAGGAAGGATTAAGATTTTTTAATAGAAGTAATTTACAAATATGTTCATCTTTCTGCCACCAGTTGATTTAAAAGAAAAAAGGTTTTCACCGGAGTATCCCTTTAATAGTCTGTCCTGTAGGGCATCTGCTTGTTCCTTATATTTATCTGAATTGTTGTTAATTCTCTTCAGTCTTATAAATGGACTCTATGGGATTGCATTCTTTGTATGTATGGGATGGGAAGAGGCATAATGTAGTATTGAGTTCCTGGATGTAAGCTTTCCTAAATCCTGACGTGATAATACAATTATCAATAATGTCTATCTGTACATCCAGGAACTCAAGAGACTTGTTACCAAAAGTACAGTGGTCCCTCAAGTTACAATATTAATTGGTTCCAGGACGACCATTGTATGTTGAAACCATTGTATGTTGAGACCAGAACTCTATGGAAACCTGGTAATTGGTTCTGAAGCCGCCAAAATGTCATCCAAAAATAGGAAAAAGTGAGGATTAAAGAAAAATAAGTAGATAACTAATATAGATAAAGCAAATCCTTACATATAAAAGTAAGAAAGATCTGCTGGGAGCTGTAATCACTGTCTATGTCAGTGTTTCCCAACCAGGGTGCCTCCAGATGTTGCAAAACTACAACTCCCAGCATGCCCGGACAGCCTTCGGCTGTCCGGGCATGCTGGGAGTTGTAGTTTTGCAACAGCTGGAGGCACCCTCATTGGGAAACACTGGTCTATGTAGAGGACAGAAGCCTCTTCAGGGTCCTGTACAGAACACGCAGTGTCCTAAAAAAAAAGGAAAATGGAGCCGCCCTTACTTGGTGTCCAAAGGAGCAGCTGACCCTGGCAGAGGTAAAGAGTACAGAACATGTAATACCTCCCCGTACTGTAGGGGGCGCTACCAGACATCAGTCAGTGCATGCACTTCAGTAATACAGGGGTTTTACCAGTGAAATATCCATTCTGATTGGTCGGTTCTTCCAGTCATTGACACTTTTTGCAGATTCCATAGCATTGTATGTTGAGTCTGGTTTCAAGTTACAATGGTCGAGAAAAGACCATTGTACGTTAAAACTATTGTATGTTGAGGCCATTGTAAGTTGAGGGATCACTGTATATGTAAATGTCATGTTCATATCATTTTCATGGTTTGGGTGATGAACAAAGGGAATCAAACTGTGCCTCTGTCCCATCCCCTACTACAAAAATATCGTCAACAAAACGAAGAAAAAGTTTAATATATTTCACATAGGGGTTATTAATAGTGAACACATAGCTTGATTCCAATCGTAAAAACATAACTATTCAGGATTTTTACAACAAAAAGAAAAAAAGTTAAAAAAAAACAACAAAACACAAATTGGCCAACAGATTCTAGACCTGTAGGTGATTTTTCATGCGGTTCCTGTAAACAATGCAGAAATAATCTAAAAGGTAATGAGATAAAGTTATGTAGTCTATTGTTTAATCTGCTCATGTGGGCGATTTTATTTTGGGAAGACTATCCGGCCCCTCTACCGTAGAGTTAGAGAGCATCTTAAGTCCTTATCCACTGGAGTAGGGGCACCCCGCCTGATCGCCCACATGCGCACGTATCATAATAATAACCCTGAGGATATAACATTTGCAGGGATAGAACGTGTTGATAGTGCCCCTAGAGGTGTGAATAGACACCAACAACTCCTGAAAAGCGAGGCCAGATGGATTATCCGGACGGATGCCACTGGCCCGCTCGGGCTCAATGAGAAACAGGAATATGGTGCGCTATTATAAGATGTAATTATACTGTACTATTTATTCGCATGTTAGGAGGCTGCTTTTAATGTTTGTACAACACATTTTGTACCGTATATACTCGAGTATAAGCACACCCGAATATAAGCCGAGGCCCCTAATTTCACCCCAAAATCCCAGGAAAAGTTATTGACTCGAGTATAAGCCTAGGGTGGGAAATACATCATCGCTCCCTGTCATCATCCAGACCCGTCATTAACATCCTCATCAACATCACCTGTCATCATCCCCCCTTCATCATCATCACCTGTCATCATTCCCCCCTTCATCATCACCCTGTCATCATCCCCCCTTCATCATCACCGCCTGTCATCATCCCACACACCCCCTTCATCATCCCCTTGTCATCATCCCCTTGTCATCATCCCCTTGTGAACTCTGCACCCTCAGTGGTCTTCAACCTGTGGACCTCCAGAGGTTGCAAAACTACAACTCCCAGCATGCCCGGACAGCCAACAGCTGTCCGGGTTTGCTGGGAGTTGTAGTTTTCAAACCTCTGGAGGTCCGCAGGTTGAAGACCACTGCGGCCTTCGACATCATCCAGCCCCCTCTCACCCCCTTTAGTTCTGTACTCACCTCCGCTCGGCGCTGGTCCGGTGCTGCAGGACTGTCCGGTGGGGAGGTCGTCCGGTGGGATAGTGGTTCCGGGCTGCCATCTTCACCGGGGGGCCTCTTCTCCGCGCTTCGTACCCAGAATAGAGGCGTTGCCTTGACGATGACACAGAGGGACGTTGGTAATGAACGTACCTCTGCGTCGTCGTCAAGGCAACGTGACTATTCCGGGGCCGGGCCCAAAGAGCGGAGAAGAGGCCCCCCGGTGAAGATAGCAGCCCGGAACCACTATCCCACCAGACGACCTCCTCACCGGACAGTCCTGCAGCACCGGACCAGCGCACCCTAATGTCCCGCCGAGCGGAGGTGAGTACAGAACTAAAGGGGGTGAGAGGGGGCTGGATGATGTCAAAGGCTGCAGTGGTCTTCAACCTGCGGACCTCCAGACGTTTCAAAACTACAACTCCCAGCAAGCCCGGACAGCCGATGGCTGCCCGGGCTTGCTGGGAGTTGTAGTTTTGAAACCTCTGGAGGTCCGCAGATTGAAGACCACTGAGGGCGGAGAGTTCACTCGAGTATAAGCCGAGGGGGGTGTTTTCAGCACGAAAAATCGTGCTGAAAAACTCGGCTTATACTCGAATATATACGGTAATATGTTTTTGTACTTGAGTAAGGAGCCAATGACCTTCAGTTTACCTGCAGCGTCACTGGGCCTTACCTGTTTTAAAGCACACCCCTTCCCCTGACCTCACTATCCCGGTCTGACGAAGCACCTCGGCGCCAAACGGTCCCGTCACCGAGAGGATACCCCCGCGTCCTACGTTCACTCTCCCCTGCTTGTTTTCTATGTTTGAAGACATGGAATAAAGAAACCACTTGCAAAGAATACCTGGGTCGGTGTGATCTCTCTGCTACATATAGATTTGTAAATTACTTCTATTAAAAAATCTTAATCTTTCCAGTACTTATTAGGGTCTTTATACTACAGAGGAAATGGTTTTATTTTTGGAACACAGTGCTCTCTGCTGACATCTCTGTCCATTTTAGGAACTGTCCAGAGCAGCATATGTTTGCTATGGGAATTTTCTCCTACTCTGGACAGTTCCACATAAAAAAAAAAAAAAAAAGTTTTCCACGGGAGTACCCCTTTAAGGAGTATCCCCTATCTGTAGGATTAGTGGAGGATATCCAAGGATAAGTGTCAGTGTCAGATAAGTGACACAAGCATTAGCCGCGCCAATGTCGGGTCCCTGTACTGGAGATCGCAAGGGGTCCGACTCCGGATAGGGGATAAGTGTTCTATGGCTGCAGTACTCCTTTAAGGCAGTGTTTTCCCACAAGGGTGACTCCAGCTGTTGCAAAACAACTCCCTACATGCCCTGACAGCCAAAGGTTGTCAAGGCATGCTGAGAGTTCTAGTTTTTTTTTTAACAGCTGGAGGTACCCTGGTTGGGAAACATGGCCTTAAAGGGGTACTCCACCCCTAGACATCTTATCCCCTATCCAAAGAATAGGGGATGAGATGTCTGATCGCAGGGGTCCCACCGCTGGGGACCCCCGCAATATAGCATGCGGCACCCACCTCTTATTGCTCCAGAAGCGCTGGAGGGTCTGGGTCCTGACCACGGGAACGGAAGATCGTGACGTCACGACTCCGCCCCCATGTGACGTCACGCCCCTTCTCCTCAATGCAAGTCTATGGGAGGGGGCATGACGGGCGCATGCTATATTGCGGGGGTCCCCAGTGGCAGGACCCCCGTGATCAGACATCTTATCCCCTATCCTTTGGATAGGGGATGAGATGTCTAGGGGTGGAGTACCCCTTTAAGGGGGTTAAGACTGGAATTTCCCAGAATCTGTACAAATATTTTTTTTGGCTTGAATCAAACGTGCAGTTTTTTTTTTTACTCAAAATCAGAGACCAGGAGGGGCTTATTCTTCATCCTCCATCAAAAACTGTACGTCAAGTGTCTAGAGAAATAATAGAATTGATGTAGACTCACCTGCAGGCAGTGCAGAGCTCGGTCTGGAGAGTCAGGCGGATGATGTAGCAGAGGGGATGATGCAGCTTTATGTAGTGGCCTGAGATGGGAGGAGAAGGAAGAAGGGGAAACAAAACCGAAACTCCTGCATCTACCGAGAAATGAAAGTCTGCCCAACCCTTGGATCACTGCTCTGCTAGGGGAGTAAGCTGGGAGTTGTAGTTCCATAGGCGCAAGACAGACCTGTAACTCATAAGTACGGCTAAAATAACACTGTGTAAAATAAATAAATGAATAAATAAGAGCGTATTTTGTTTACGATTGCCTGTTTTTAGATGTAATCATTAAAAAATAGTAAAAATTGCAAGCGTAAATAATAACTAATAAGGGAGATCAATTTTATTAATTATTAATAGTCAATAGTTTATAAACTTATAAATTTTTTATAGCATTATTTATAGATAGAAAGACAGATATGAGATAGATAAATATGAGATAGATAGATAGATAGATAGAAAGACAGATATTAGATAGATATGAAATAGATAGATAGATATGAGATAGATAGATAGAAAGACAGATATTAGATAGATATGAAATAGATAGATATGAGATAGATATGAGATAGATAGATAGATATGAGATAGATAGATAGATAGATAGATAGATATGAGATAGATAGATATGAGATAGATAGATATGAGATAGATAGATAGATAGATATGAGATAGATAGATAGATAGATAGATAGGAGATAGATAGATAGATAGATAGATAGGAGATAGATAGATAGATAGATAGATAGATAGGTATGAGATAGATAGATAGGAGATAGATAGATAGATAGATAGATAGATAGATATGAGATAGCTAGATAGATATGAGATAGATAGATATGAGATAGATATGAGATAGATAGATAGATAGATAGATATGAGATAGATAGATATGAGATAGATAGATAGATATGAGATAGATAGATATGAGATAGATAGATATGAGATAGATAGATAGATAGATAGATAGGAGATAGATATGAGATAGATAGATAGATATGAGATAGATATGAGATAGATAGATAGATATGAGATAGATAGATAGATAGATATGAGATAGATAGATAGATATGAGATAGATATGAGATAGATAGATAGATAAATATGAGATAGATAGATAGATAGATAGATAAATATGAGATAGATAGATATGAGATAGATAGATAGATATGAGATAGATAGATAGATATGAGATAGATAGATACAATTCCAGTAAACAGCAGGACACAGGATTGTGAAAAAATAGTGAAGATTTATTCCATTTCCAGTGCAAAAAAAGGAGCAATGTTTCCGCTGCCTCTCGCTGCCTTTCTCAAGCTCAACTGAGTGATCTCGTGTGGTTACATATATATGGTCAGTGACAGCATAATTAAGTAATTAACATACAGAGTGCATAGAATAAACAAAGTGCAATTAAGGCATTGTTATGCAGTGTATTAACAATCAGTATATACAATCCGGTGCCAGCAGTGATCACCATCTGTGTAAGTGCCATCGGAGTGAAAGTGCCCTTGGGCCAAGTATAATATAGTACAGATAGTCATGTAAATTACAGTATTCCGGTGCATTGCCGTAGAATGAGATTTGCCATAGAATGAGATGGTCCGCCTCCATCACATCCTATTGGCTCACTCTTGTCACGTGACATATTTAAACGTCACGCATCGATGCACACAGCAGTGTCAGTTTGGCTATCACAGGGAGAGGATCTCCTCTCCCTGTGATAGCTGAAGCTGCACGGAGCTCACATGGCCTCTGTGGCCCGACAGAAGTTCACACATTTACGCAGCTCATACGGCTGCCTCATATACATTTACTCTATTACATGTACTGTTGATCCACAGCACTATCGGGATCCCGATGGCGCGGTCATCAGTGTGCGTCCCCGCGAGCGCCCCACGCCCGCAGCTCTACTCCCCGTCCCCCGCAGCTCTACTCCCCGTCCCCCGCAGCTCTACTCCCCGTCCCCCGCAGCTCTACTCCCCGTCCCCCGCAGCTCTACTCCCCGTCCCCCGCAGCTCTACTCTCCGTCCCCCGCAGCTCTACTCCCCGTCCCCCGCAGCTCTACTACCTGTCCCCCGCAGCTCTACTACCCGTCCCCCGCAGCTCTACTCCCCATCCCCCGCAGCTCTACTCCTCGTCCCGTTAACGCTCAGGGAGCGGGAAACAGAAAGTAGAGCATCGGGCGCAGGTAAAGTAGTACTGCGCATGCGCAGCACTACGCGAATAACTTAACCTGCGCCCGATGCTCTACTTTCTGTTCCCTGAGCGTTAACGGGACGGAGAGTAGAGCTGCGGGGGACGGGGAGTACAGCTGGGGGGGGGGCGGGGAGTAGAGCTGCGGGGGACGGGGAGTACAGCTGCAGGGGGCGGGGGACGGGGAGTACAGCTGCGGGGTGGGACGCACACTGATGACAGCGCCATCGGGCATAGGGATCCCGATAGCGCTGTGGATTAACAGTAAATGTATATGAGGCAGCCGTATGAGCTGCGTACATGTGTGAACTTCTGTCGGGCCACAGAGGCCATGTGAGCTCCGTGCAGCTTCAGCTATCACAGGGAGAGGAGATCCTCTCCCTGTGATAGCCAAACTGACACTGCTGTGTGCATCGATGCGTGACGTTTAAATATGTCACGTGACAAGAGTGAGCCAATAGGATGTGATGGAGGCGGACCATCTCATTCTATGGCAATGCACCGGCTGAGCTCACGGTATGCGCGCGTGAAGTATACAGAGCGTGGGTCTAAACTGACTGCGCAAGCGTACCGGGTTGTCCAATGAGAGCCGCATCTCCCCGGGTGCTGTCAGCCAATAGCGGTGCTGTGAAGGAACTACAGTCTCAGAGCGTGCTTGACGCATGCGTAATGTGAATTTAGAGGGCACGGGGGCCATCTTGGACAAGGGCAAACATGCCCTCATTATGCATAGAAATGAAAATGCTCAATAGACAGTATATAACAGGCGATTGTCCCGTGTTACATGGCAAGAGTAAGCATGGCTGGCATGGCTCAAAAATTAGAACAACCAATATATGGGTAATGGGTGTACACGGCAGGTTTCTCCATGCCTAAGCATAGAGAACCTCCTGTGGGATATCAGGCAAGGAGGAGTCCGTCATAGACTGACTCCAGCACCTTATTCCTATCACCTCCCACATTGGTTATATAGGGCACACTGCACCCAAGTAACAATTTGGACACTTCGCCAAGCATTGAATGTGGAATGAGAGACATGAATCCATCCAGCTCCATAATAATGCATATTGATACAGTGGCTCCGCCGGTGGCCAAATATGACATTCTTAGGTCCATCTGTAATATAAACAAAAATAAATAGATTTTAGACATAAGATCAAACTAATAAATATACAGAACAAGAAGAATATACATCAGAGAAAGGGGCTACTTCAGGGGAAGTCTTACTTTATCATTTTTGAGGTGGTCTTGAACTCAACGTTCAGACCCTTAGGTTTCATGGTATTCAGAGTAAAGATCCATTTAAGTTCGCCTCTCTTTAAAGCAGTAACTCTGTCACTGTCACGATGCCGGCTGGCAGGTAGTGGATCCTCTGTGCCAGAGAGGGATTGGCGTGGACCGTGCTAGTGGATCGGTTCTAAGCCACTACTGGTTTTCACCAGAGCCCGCCGCAAAGCGGGATGGTCTTGCTGCGGCGGTAGTGACCAGGTCGTATCCACTAGCAACGGCTCAACCTCTCTGGCTGCTGAAGATAGGCGCGGTACAAGGGAGTAGACAGAAGCAAGGTCGGACGTAGCAGAAGGTCGGGGCAGGCAGCAAGGATCGTAGTCAGGGGCAACGGCAGGAGGTCTGGAACACAGGCTAGGAACACACAAGGAACGCTTTCACTGGCACAATGGCAACAAGATCCGGCAAGGAAGTGCAGGGGAAGTGAGGTGATATAGGGAAGTGCACAGGTGAAGACACTAATTGGAATCACTGCGCCAATCAGCGGCGCAGTGGCCCTTTAAATCGCAAAGACCCGGCGCGCGCGCGCCCTAGGGAGCGGGGCCGCGCGCGCCGGGACAGGACCGAGGGAGAGCGAGTCAGGTACGGGAGCCGGGGTGCGCATCGCGAGCGGGCGCTACCCGCATCGCGAATCGCATCCCGGCTGGCAGCGGAATCGCAGCGCCCCGGGTCAGTGGATCTGACCGGAGCGCTGCAGCGGGGAGAGTGAAGCGAGCGCTCCGGGGAGGAGCGGGGACCCGGAGCGCTCGGCGTAACAGTACCCCCCCCCTTGGGTCTCCCCCTCTTCTTAGAGCCTGAGAACCTGAGGAGCAGACTTTTGTCTAGGATGTTGTCCTCAGGTTCCCAGGATCTCTCTTCAGGACCACAACCCTCCCAGTCCACTAAAAAAAAAGTTTTCCCTCTGACCTTTTTGGAAGCTAAGATCTCTTTGACAGAGAAGATGTCCGAGGAGCCGGAAACAGGAGTGGGAGGAACAGATTTGGGAGAAAAACGGTTGAGGATGAGTGGTTTGAGAAGAGAGACGTGAAAGGCATTAGGGATACGAAGAGAAGGAGGAAGAAGAAGTTTATAAGAGACAGGATTAATTTGACACAAAATTTTGAAAGGACCAAGATAGCGTGGTCCCAACTTGTAGCTAGGGACACGGAAGCGGACATATTTAGCGGAGAGCCATACCTTGTCTCCAGGGGAAAAAACGGGAGGAGCTCTTCTTTTCTTATCCGCGAACTTCTTCATGCGTGATGAAGCCTGTAAGAGAGAATTTTGGGTCTCTCTCCATATGATGGAAAGGTCACGAGAAATTTCATCCACAGCGGGCAGACCAGAGGGCAAGGGGGTAGGGAGGGGGGGAAGAGGGTGACGGCCGTACACCACGAAAAATGGGGATTTGGAGGAAGATTCAGAGACCCTGAAGTTATACGAGAATTCGGCCCATGGAAGGAGATCTGCCCAGTCATCCTGGCGGGAGGAAACAAAATGTCGCAAATAATCACCCAAGATCTGGTTAATTCTTTCTACTTGTCCATTGGACTGGGGATGATATGCAGAAGAAAAATTTAATTTAATCTTGAGTTGTTTACAGAGAGCCCTCCAGAATTTAGACACGAATTGGACGCCTCTATCCGAGACAATCTGCGTAGGCAACCCGTGAAGACGAAAAATGTGTACAAAAAATTGTTTAGCCAACTGAGGCGCAGAAGGAAGACCAGGAAGAGGGATGAAATGTGCCATTTTGGAGAATCGATCAACGACCACCCAAATAACAGTGTTGCCACGGGAAGGGGGTAAATCAGTAATAAAATCCATACCAATCAGAGACCAAGGCTGTTCGGGGACAGGCAGGGGATGAAGAAAACCAGCGGGCTTCTGGCGAGGAGTCTTATCCCGGGCACAGATAGTGCAGGCTCGCACAAAGTCCACAACATCCGTCTCCAGAGTCGGCCACCAATAGAAGCGGGAGATGAGTTGCACAGATTTCTTGATGCCCGCATGACCTGCGAGATGGGAGGAGTGACCCCATTTGAGGATTCCGAGGCGTCGGCGTGGAGAAACAAAGGTCTTTCCTGGAGGAGTTTGCCTGATGGAGGCAGGAGAAGTGGAGATCAGGCAGTCAGGTGGAATGATGTGTTGCGGAGAGAGTTCAACTTCTGAGGCATCCGAGGAACGAGAGAGAGCATCGGCCCTAATGTTCTTATCGGCAGGACGAAAGTGAATCTCAAAATTAAATCGGGCAAAGAACAGAGACCACCGGGCCTGGCGAGGATTCAGCCGTTGGGCAGACTGGAGGTAGGAGAGGTTCTTGTGGTCGGTGTAGATAATAACAGGAAAACTTGATCCCTCCAGCAGATGCCTCCATTCCTCAAGTGCTAATTTAATGGCTAGAAGCTCTCGATCCCCGATGGAGTAGTTCCTCTCCGCTGGAGAGAAGGTCCTAGAGAAAAAACCACAAGTGACAGCATGCCCGGAAGAATTTTTTTGTAGAAGAACAGCTCCAGCTCCCACTGAGGAGGCATCAACCTCCAATAGGAAGGGTTTGGAAGGGTCAGGTCTGGAGAGCACGGGAGCCGAAGAAAAGGCAGACTTGAGTCGTTTAAAGGCGTCTTCTGCTTGAGGAGGCCAAGACTTGGGATCAGCATTTTTTTTGGTTAAAGCCACGATAGGAGCCACAACGGTAGAAAAATGTGGAATAAATTGCCTGTAATAATTGGCGAACCCCAAAAAGCGTTGGATAGCACGGAGTCCGGAGGGGCGTGGCCAATCTAAGACGGCAGAGAGTTTGTCTGGATCCATCTGTAGTCCCTGGCCAGAGACCAAATATCCTAGAAAAGGAAGAGATTGGCATTCAAACAGACATTTCTCAATTTTGGCATAGAGTTGATTGTCACGAAGTCTCTGAAGAACCATACGGACATGCTGGCGGTGTTCTTCTAGATTGGCAGAAAAAATTAGGATATCGTCCAGATATACAACAACACAGGAGTATAACAGATCACGAAAAATTTCATTAACAAAGTTCTTGGAAGACGGCAGGGGCGTTGCACAGGCCAAAGGGCATGACCAGATACTCAAAGTGTCCATCTCTGGTGTTAAATGCCGTTTTCCACTCATCCCCCTCTCTGATGCGGATGAGGTTATAGGCGCCTCTTAAGTCCAATTTAGTAAAGATGTGGGCACCTTGGAGGCGATCAAAGAGTTCAGAGATGAGGGGTAAGGGGTAGCGGTTCTTAACCGTGATTTTATTAAGACCGCGGTAGTCAATGCAAGGACGTAGGGAGCCATCTTTTTTGGACACAAAGAAAAATCCGGCTCCGGCAGGAGAGGAGGATTTACGGATAAAGCCCTTTTTTAGATTCTCCTGGACGTATTCAGACATGGCAAGAGTCTCTGGGGCAGAGAGAGGATAAATTCTGCCCCGGGGTGGAGTAGTGCCCGGGAGGAGGTCGATAGGACAATCATAAGGCCTGTGAGGAGGTAGATTCTCAGCTTGTTTTTTGCAGAAAACATCCGCGAAGTCCATATAGGCCTTAGGGAGACCGGTTACTGGAGGAACCACAGAGTTACGGCAAGGGTTACTGGGAACCGGTTTTAGACAGTTCTTGGAACAAGAGGACCCCCAACTCTTGATCTCCCCAGTGGACCAATCCAGGGTTGGGGAATGAAGTTGAAGCCAGGGAAGTCCAAGGAGAATTTCCGAGGTGCAATTGGGGAGGACCAAAAGTTCAATCCTCTCGTGATGAGATCCGATGCTCATAAGAAGGGGCTCCGTGCGGAAACGTATGGTACAGTCCAATCTTTCATTGTTTACACAATTGATGTAAAGGGGTCTGGCGAGACTGGTCACTGGGATGTTGAACTTGTTGACGAGAGAGGCCAAAATAAAATTTCCTGCAGATCCAGAGTCCAAGAAGGCCACAGTAGAGAAGGAGAAGGCAGAGGCAGACATCCGCACAGGCACAGTAAGACGTGGAGAAGCAGAGTAGACATCAAGGACTGTCTCACCTTTGTGCGGAGTCAGCGTACGTCTTTCCAGGCGGGGAGGACGGATAGGACAATCCCTCAGGAAGTGTTCGGTACTAGCACAGTACAGGCAGAGGTTCTCCATACGGCGTCGTGTCCTCTCTTGAGGTGTCAGGCGAGACCGGTCGACCTGCATAGCCTCCACGGCGGGAGGCACAGGAACAGATTGCAGGGGACCAGAGGAGAGAGGAGCCGAGGAGAAGAAACGCCTCGTGCGAACAGAGTCCATATCTTGGCGGAGTTCCTGACGCCTTTCGGAAAAACGCATGTCAATGCGAGTGGCTAGGTGAATAAGTTCATGTAGATTAGCAGGAATTTCTCGTGCGGCCAGAACATCTTTAATGTTGCTGGATAGGCCTTTTTTAAAGGTCGCGCAGAGGGCCTCATTATTCCAGGATAATTCTGAAGCAAGAGTACGGAATTGTACGGCATACTCGCCAACGGAAGAATTACCCTGGACCAGGTTCAACAGGGCAGTCTCAGCAGAAGAGGCTCGGGCAGGTTCCTCAAAGACACTTCGGATTTCCGAGAAGAAGGAGTGTACAGAGGCAGTGACGGGGTCATTGCGGTCCCAGAGCGGTGTGGCCCAAGACAGGGCTTTTCCAGACAGAAGGCTGACTACGAAAGCCACCTTAGACCTTTCAGTGGGAAACAGGTCCGACATCATCTCCAGATGCAGGGAACATTGGGAAAGAAAGCCACGGCAAAACTTAGAGTCCCCATCAAATTTATCCGGCAAGGATAGGCGTAGACCAGGAGCGGCCACTCGCTGCGGAGGAGGTGCAGGAGCCGGTGGAGGAGATGACTGCTGAAGCTGTGGTAGTAACTGCTGTAGCATACCGGTCAGTTGAGACAGCTGTTGGCCTTGTTGCGCTATCTGTTGTGACTGCTGGGCGACCACCGTGGTAAGGTCAGCGACAACTGGCAGAGGAACTTCAGCGGGATCCATGGCCGGATCTACTGTCACGATGCCGGCTGGCAGGTAGTGGATCCTCTGTGCCAGAGAGGGATTGGCGTGGACCGTGCTAGTGGATCGGTTCTAAGCCACTACTGGTTTTCACCAGAGCCCGCCGCAAAGCGGGATGGTCTTGCTGCGGCGGTAGTGACCAGGTCGTATCCACTAGCAACGGCTCAACCTCTCTGGCTGCTGAAGATAGGCGCGGTACAAGGGAGTAGACAGAAGCAAGGTCGGACGTAGCAGAAGGTCGGGGCAGGCAGCAAGGATCGTAGTCAGGGGCAACGGCAGGAGGTCTGGAACACAGGCTAGGAACACACAAGGAACGCTTTCACTGGCACAATGGCAACAAGATCCGGCAAGGAAGTGCAGGGGAAGTGAGGTGATATAGGGAAGTGCACAGGTGAAGACACTAATTGGAATCACTGCGCCAATCAGCGGCGCAGTGGCCCTTTAAATCGCAAAGACCCGGCGCGCGCGCGCCCTAGGGAGCGGGGCCGCGCGCGCCGGGACAGGACCGAGGGAGAGCGAGTCAGGTACGGGAGCCGGGGTGCGCATCGCGAGCGGGCGCTACCCGCATCGCGAATCGCATCCCGGCTGGCAGCGGAATCGCAGCGCCCCGGGTCAGTGGATCTGACCGGAGCGCTGCAGCGGGGAGAGTGAAGCGAGCGCTCCGGGGAGGAGCGGGGACCCGGAGCGCTCGGCGTAACAGTCACCTCCTCTTTTTAGGGGTGCAACATGATCCAAGATCATGAATTTTAGATCCTTTTCTTTATGTTTTGCCTCCAAGAAATGTTTAGAAACGGGCAAATCAAGTTTTTGTTTCCGTATTGAATACCTATGTTGGTTGAGACGAGTCTTGACATCCAGATGATGATGAGGGTCCGCCGTGTGGTGGGGGATGGATGATAAGTTGGAACCTGCATTGGACAAAATGATCTCTAACTTTACTAAAAGGGGTTATCCCCGTGACTTGTTATGTGATAGCAAAAAGAAAGTTTTGGCTATGGATAGACAGAAGTTGATATACATGATAAGCAGAAAAGGGCTGGACCCCCTAGAGTGGCCTCTGTATGTGGGAGAGATTACCCTCGACTTCCATACCCGCCTCAACCAAGCCCGGATGGACCTATTGGTGTCAAAACATTTTGTCGTGGCGGGTCATACAGAGGGCGACTTGAGATATGTACTGGTAGACCATGTCCCGTTGCCCAAACGTGGGGGGGACAGAGTCAGTCTGTTAAAAAAGAAGGAGCTATTCTGGATATTTGAATTGGAATCTCTGCGTCCAAAAGGACTCAATGTGGATTTTGCCATTACACCCTCCATCTGCAGAGCCTAAACCTGTGTCTATAATTGGAGAATAGTACACAGGAATGTATAACAATCCAATCTATACATTGTATATATAAGAATTGATGATACCCAAGTATTCTGATACTATTCTCTTGTTTTTTATAGATTTCAAGCAATATGATACCGAAGAGACAGATCCAATAATCTTCCTGCCCGGTTATTTTTCATGACTTATGGATATGTTTTATGTTGGCGATAATAAATAAATTTTTACTTACCGTATTTTTCGCTGTATAAGACGCACTTTTTCTTCCCCAAAACTGGGGGAAAAAGTCGGTGCGTCTTATACGGCGAATACGCCCCTATCGCGGCGGTCCCTGCGGCCATCAACGGCCGGGACCCGCGGCTGATACAGGACATCACCGATCGCGGTAATGCCCTGTATTAACCCTTCAGACGCGGCGATCAAAGCTGACCGCCGCGTCTGAAGGGAAAGTGACACTAACCCGACTGTTCAGTCGGGCTGTTCGGGACCGACACGATTTCACCGCGGCGGTCCCGAACAGCCCGACTGAATAGCCGGGTTAGTGCTTACAGGACACCGGGAGGGACCTTACCTGCCTCCTCGGTGTCTTCTCCGTTCAGGGATCCCCTGTATGGCCGGCGCTCTCCTTCCTCGTCATCACGTCGTCGCGTACGTGCGTCGGCGTGCGTAACGACGTGATGACGGCGACGGAGAGCGAGGATACCTGCCGGCAGCAGAGATGTTCCGAAGCGACGGGGACATTGCGACAGCGATGGAGCGACATCCAGGGCAGCGGTGACGGGTCCGGAGCGGCGGGGACACGTGAGTATTACCTCCTATGCAGTGGTCTTCAATCTGCGGACCTCCAGATGTTGCAAAACTACAACTCCCAGCATGCCCGGACAGCCAACGGCTGTCCGGGCATGCTGGGAGTTGTAGTTTTGCAACATCTGGAGGTCCGCAGGTTGAAGACCACTATTGGGTTCAAAATCTTAATTTTTTAAGATTTTGCCCCTATAAATTGGGTGCGTCTTATACGCTGGTGCGTCCTATAGGACGAAAAATACGGTAACTTATGAATTTTCTGATGAACAGCTAATATGAGTTGTTCGTCTGTATTCGGTGGAGAAATTTTTACAATTTTTTATAATACACTTGAGACACATAATTATAGTTATGAGTACACATATATATACACTGTTATTATTAACACTATGGGGGAGATTTATCAAAACCTGTGCAGAGGAAAAGCTGTCCAGTTGCCCATAGCAACCAATCAGATCGCTTCTTTCATTTCTCACAGGCCTTCATGAAAATGAAAGAAGCGAGCTGATTGGTTGCTATGGGCAACTGGGCAAGTTTTCCTCTGCACAGGTTTTGATAAATCTCCCCATGGCATTTCTTTAGTATTTTTTACTTATAATTTAGTTAGCATTAACTCTTCACACACCACTATGGTGTAGCACATTTTTCTTTCTTTTTTTCCCCCTTTATTCTCATTTCGATTCCTTTTTAATTTGAGTTTTACACATTTTTTCACATTTAGTTTCCAGTGCTTTTCTCCTATATTTTATTGGTGAGACGCGGTGAGAATCTATTTCTGTATACACACTACCAAAGGGCTATAATATATCCCCAAATAACTATCTCTAGTTTCACTTACTCCTGTTTTCATTCAGAATAAATGTACACTGTTCACATACGGATGCGTTTTCAATGCGTTTTTCTAGATATCTGGTGGGACGCATTGAGAGGTCATCCTCATGCATTTCATAACAGAACTAAGGCTGGGTCCACACTACGTTTTCTCCCATACGGGAGCGCATACGGCAGGAGGGAGCTAAAACCTCGCGCTCCCGTATGTGACCGTATGCGCTCCCGTATGCCATTCACTTCAATGAGCCGACCGGAGTGAAACGTTCGGTCCGGTCGGCTCATTTTTGCGCCGTATGCGCTTTTACAACCGGACCTAAAACCGTGGTTGACCACAGTTTTAGGTCCGGTTGTAAAAGCGCATACGGCGCAAAAATGAGCCGACCGGACCGAACGTTTCACTCCGGTCGGCTCATTGAAGTGAATGGCATACGGGAGCGCATATGGTCACATACGGGAGCGCGAGGTTTTAGCTCCCTCCTGCCGTATGCGCTCCCGTATGGGACAAAACGTAGTGTGGACCCAGCCTAACTCACTTTTTTTTATACTTGATAGGAATTTTTGTTTTTTATTAGTTTGTTTTGAGATATTTTTTTATATCCTGTTCACACTGTGTTTTGCGATTCTGGTACGTTCTCCACGAGTGTTGGAAGACATACGCAAGCTCTTAAGTACCCAATACACTGTAATGAGAGATATCCGTATACATTGTAGATAGAGCTGTACACATATGGTAGTCATTGAAAATATTATATACAGAGTTCTTATATTTATTCATTGATAACGCGCTCGATATCGAGTCGGCTGGCCGGAGCCGGCGAGGCCCATGCGACTTGTTTGATCACGTGACGGTCATGTGATCGCTGGATGCCGATGCGGAAGTGAGGAACGCCGATATGGCGTCTACGGGCACACAGGAGCATGTGGATCTGTCTCAAGGTAGACTTCATGTTTTTAATTTGCTTTTAACTCACAGATGATATGACACACCTGTGATTCTGGTTAAGGGAAACTATTGTATATATATTTTTTTTTGAGTATTTTGTTTACCTTATTTGGATCTTATGACTGCATGAGTTTGTAATATATGCACTTTATATATTGTATACACTCAAATTTTATGATTGTAATTTTGATCACTTTTATGATAATGTTTACACTTGATTGTTTGTTAATTACACACCTGATAGACATAGATAGATAGATATGAGATAGATAGATAGATAGATAGATATGAGATAGATATGAGATAGATAGATATGAGATAGATAGATATGAGATAGATAGATATGAGATAGATAGATAGATAGATAGATATGAGATAGATATGAGATAGATAGATAGATAGATGGATATGAGATAGATACATAGATATGAGATAGATAGGTATGAGATAGATAGATATGAGATAGATAAATAGATAGATATGAGATAGATAGATATGAGATAGATAGATATGAGATAGATAAATATGAGATAGATAGATATGAGATAGATAGATATGAGATAGATAGATATGAGATGGATAGATATGAGATAGATAGATAGATATGAGTTAGGCTTTTTTCACACTGCCGTTAGCACATGGCAGTGTGTCAGCCTTCAGGGGAGCCCAGGGAAATATCGCAAAAAAAATGACTGCAAGCGCCGTCTTTTTCTCCCGCTATTCCCGTCAAAAAACAATGGTGCCCGGCAACCCTCATAATAGCTATTGGAGCCGCCAGGACCCGTTGTTGCCCGTTGCTCCTCCTCATGAGAACGGCCTTAAAAGTCACAAAAAAAAGACAGACTTTAACGGGCATTTTCGATGGGGAGCAACGGCAGTGTGAAAAGGGCCATAGATAGACAGATAGATAGATAGCAACAGGAGAATGCAGCAGCACACTGCTAGCACAAAGATATAGATAAAACATGAGTATACATGAGTATTTAGATAGAACATGAAAAGCTATACAGCTGTAATGCAGTAAATGAAAATATGAAATTATGAGGTACTTAGCTTGCAAATTTGGCGGCCAAATAGCGTGGACTGTCCCATCACGGTAAGGTGACCTCATTCTGGGAAAGACCCTACACTGTGAATATGCCTCTGTGTGAACAGTACAGCAGGCATTGCAAGACCTGAAATGTACAAGGCACCTCATATACACCTAATAGAGGTGGGTGGGGTGCAAGAGCCAACATGGAGGTAGCCACTCCCCCGTATGTGTAATACAACCAAAGAATAAGTTGGCCAGCACTATTGATTCCAAACTATTATATAGACCTGGCTTACAGGTGCAGGCTGCTGGGCTAAATATACAGCAACAGGAGAATACAGCAGCACACTGCTAGCACAAAGATATAGATGAAACATGAGTATACTACATGAGTATATAGATAGAACATGAAAAGCTAGACAGCAGTAATGCAATAAATGAAAATATGAAATTATGAGGTTCTTAGCTTGCAAATTTGGCGGCCAAATAGCTATATTTGTATATAGGGGACCTATATACAAAGGTACCGGATAGGATGCAGTACCGGGACACCACAGATAGATATGAGATAGATAGATAGATACAATCCAAATTGAAGCAGCACCTCCGAATTCCTGCTCTGAATGGGTGCCAGCCATTAGACCTTGGTGCTCCGGTCCGTTTTTCAATAGGATAAATGTGGGCAGCACACCAAGAATTGTGTTAAATCAAAGTGCTTTTATTCCAAGGAACAAGACAACGTTTCGGCGATCTCACACTTGAAAATGGCGGTGTGAGATCGCCGAAACGTCTTGTTCCTTGGAATAAAAGCACTTTGATTTAGCACAATTCTTGGTGTGCTGCCTACATTTATCCTAGATAGATAGATAGATAGATAGATAGGAGATAGATAGATAGATAGATAGGAGATAGATAGATAGATAGATAGATAGATAGGAGATAGATAGATAGATAGGAGATAGATAGATAGATAGATAGGAGATAGATAGATAGATAGATAGATAGATAGGAGATAGATGTGAGATAGATAGATAGATATGTGGTAGCCCTTGGGGCGTGTTGGTAGTGGGGGTATTATTTCGGTAAATGAGGGGTTAATGTTAACCCTATAGTTCGTGACGCCAGGCTGAGGGCTAGTATGCTGAGGTAATTCTCCGGCCCGTCGCCGCCCTTCCCAGTAATGATAGGTGCATGAAATAATATGACTGAAGATCCACAAAGTAGTTGAACTTTAACTTGAAGAACTTTACTTAGATGCTTGCGGTACATCCAATGAACAATAACAGTCTCAGGCAAACAGTCTCTATATATCTCAATGACTGACAATTGTTGCGGACCTTGAAAGAGATTAAAGTCTCTGAATTTAGGGTAATTATTGCAGATCCGTCCGGATTTAGGGGATAGATAAGGTCCGGTGATCCTGCAGAGTGCTTAGGGATTGATACACTCGCGATCCTAAATATATCAGCCGTTGCCGCAAGGCTCAGGCCTAACTCACTGCGATAGACAGCTGCGCAGATCCTGCTTGTTTGACAGCCCGGGAACAAGAGGGAAATCAATGGCCGCCACTCCCTTATATGGGCAGGGGCGGGGCGACTCTGATTGGTCCGAACATCCGTCATTCACTGTTACACAGTGTGATGGGATTGACTACATCACAGGGAACTCCAAAGGTCCTTAAGCAGAAATACCATAGAGTTCACCTGATCACGTGACCCGCAGGTTCTGTTACGCTATATGCAGGTAATCAACCATTTATAGACATTGATATCATATTTACATACTTCCTAAATAAACTATTAGCGCAATAACTATCTGGATGAGAGGTGACCAGGGGTGAACTAGTTAAGAAGAACCCCGACGTCCTAGGGACTCTGGCTATGGGGACCTATATACAAAGGTACCGGATAGGATGCTGTACCGGGATACCACAGATAGATGTGAGATAGATAGATAGAGAGATAGATAGATATGAGATAGATAGATAGATATGAGATAGATAGATATGAGATAGATAGATAGATATGAGATAGATAGATGTGAGATATATAGATATGAGATAGATAGATAGATAGATAAATAGATACAACGAATAAGTTGGCCAGCACTATTGATTCCAAACTATTGTAAAGGCCTGGCTCACAGGTGCAGGCTGCTGGGCTAAATATACAGCAACAGGAGAATACAGCAGCACACTGCTAGCACAAAGATATAGATGAAACATGAGTATATAGATAAGACATGAGTATATAGATAGAACATGAAAGGCTATACAGCTGTAGTGCAACAAATGGAAATATGAAACTATGAAATTATGAGGTACTTAGCTTGCAAATTTGGCGCCAAATAGCGTGGACCATCCCACTACGGTAAGGTGACCTCAGAGGTCCCACCTCTATTAGGTGTATATAAGGTGACTTGGATGTTTCAGACCTTGCAATGCCTGCTGTACTGTTCACACAGAGGCATATTCATAGTGTAGGGTCCGTCCCAGAATGAGGTCACCTTACCGTGGTGGGACGGTCCACGCTATTTGTCGCCAAATTTGCAAGCTAAGTACCTCATAATTTCATAGTTTCATATTTTCATTTGTTGCAATACAGCTGTATAGCCTTTCATGTTCTATCTAAATTCTCATGTTTTATCTATATACTCATGTTTCATCTATATCTTTGTGCTAGCAGTGTGCTGCTGTATTCTCCTGTTGCTAAATAAATAGATAGATAGATCGATATGAGATAGATAGATAGACAGATAGATATGAGATAGATAGATAGATATGTGATATATAGATATGAGATAGATAGATATGAGATAGATAGATAGATAGATAGATAGATAGATAGAAAGATAGATAGATAGATAGATAGGAGATAGATATCTGTGTATCAGTATGTGCTGGCAAACTAATCCTTTTTTTGTATTGTACATATGGGGGAGTGGCTACCTCCATTTTGGTTTGTGCACCCCACCCATTTTATAAAGTGCTGGATGTTCCAGACCTTACAAGCCTGGTAACTGACTGCTCAGAGGCACATTCATAGTGTAGGGTCCATCACAATGAGGTCACCTTATCGTAGTGGGATGGTACATGCTATTTGGCCAAATTGTAAGCTAAGAACCTCAATTTTTCACTATAGCAATATAGCATTTCATATATATCTTTGTGCTAGCAGTGTGCTGCTGTATTCTCCTGCTTGTAGATAGATACAATAGATAGATAGATACAGTAGATAGATAGATAGATAGATAGATACAGTAGATAGATATATGGTGAGGGTGTGATGAGGGCAGATGTTGTTACCCTAGGGGCAGATGGCATTAACCCCTAGTGTTCATGATGCCAGGGCGTGGTTTAACCTCTTCACCACCGGAAGGAATACCACTGGATCCTAGGCTAGGCACAGGGAAAATAATGACTCCGACGCCAAGTTACGGAACAACGGCAGCTTCACTGAGTCAGACAGATGGAATAGTCTATACAGCTTGGCTAGGCCCAAGGAGGTGACCAGTGACTTCAGAGACCACAGGGCTCGCTGGGATTTATAGTGGACTTGGACAATTTGATGTAGGGCCACGCTGACTTGATATAGACTTGACTTGGACTGACTTGACTGAGACTGACTAGAGGGAATTCACCCCATTTGTAGCTTACCAGGTTTTGACTTTCACCTGTGGGGTAGTGGACTTGTGGATTCGTCGCTGCGGGGTAGACATTGGGACTTCTTAGGACATCAGACACTCTCTCAGGACTTGACCTCACTGTAGCTCAGCAAAGACTTAAAGAGAAAGAGGAAGCTCCACCCAGGGCTTATATGGGGGAGACTCTGTCATGTGTTGTCATGATTGGTTACAATCACATGACAACAGTACTTAAAGGTATATGACAAATTATGTACAATATATAACATGGGTGTTTAATACTAGACAGGGAATATAGGTACAGGGGCGCATCAATCCGTTCTGGCTTCACGTGCCCACTATAGGCCACACCTTGGTAGCAGATATTGAAGCCTTCTTGACAATTAATCATGGCTCAGCTTCCATAAGGGTAGTGTGAGATTCTCTGAAGGCTTTTGTCTGGGAGTGTTCATTAGAGACATTAAGTGAGGTAAGTGCACTTAAGTGATTATTTTGAGGTACTATGTGTGTAGTACTATGTGAAAGGTCAGTCTTGATACCTTAGGGGTAGTTGTCCCTGAGTGGACCTTTGAGAAGGTGTTAGTGATGGGTGACAGAAATGTTATCCTCAGGGGAGCTGAGAAAGCCACCTACTAGCAACTACTAGCAACTATGTACACGTGTACAAGGCTAATTTTTCTGTGTACAATAACCATTTACATTGAGTTACCTTAGCACAAATATTTATTAAACACTCCAACAGGGTTCAGGTATATTCACCTGATAAGTGCAATTTTAGCAAAGAATGTCATGTTACTATTGAGGTATATACATGTAAACAGACGTGCAAGGATCAGAAGTCCACCTGCGCTAAGAGTCCAAATTTCACGGCTAGAGCTAGTAGCCGGGCACAAACTTACGAATCTCCTACCTCTAGGAGTCTCTTGGTCTAAGGACCAGGCACAAAAGCTTGACGGTTACGGTTTCAACTTGAACAGTCTTAGCATAGTCCTGCTAGGCACATTTCTTAAACGTTGCAGAAAGTCTGTGAAGACAAAAAAAAACCTTAAGACAAGAATAGTGTCACAGTTCAGACGAAACTCTGGCAATAACGTCCTGCTCCTCGTCTAGAGCCTCTACCCCTCTCAGGATCACGAGCAGGCAAAGAGTGAATGTGGCTCTCCCACACCACATTAGTAAGGGCAGAGTGTGACACAGTAGGGTTGAGACTAACAGTTGGTGCTGGTTGATTAGGCCCCACCTCCTCGTCGGGAGTGGGCACTTCTGTTGGTACCTGGTGGGCAGGCCAAACGTCCGTGTCGGGAGTAGGCCTAGGTACATTGGTTGGTACCCGCTGGGTAGGCCAAATCTCCTTAATAGGAGTAGGCCTGGGAACTTTGTTGAAGGTAGAAGGAAGTGGCTGCTGCTGTAGAAATTCCTCCTTGGGTTCCTAGGTGGAGGCATCAGTAGCAGGCCATTTCGGCCTCAGCTGGAAGGGGTCCGCCTCCCAATCATTAGAAGGAAAGTACTTGAAAGGAAGCTGGGTTGGAGCGGCTGGCCTGGTGACTGCGGCTGCCCACTCTCCTCGCAGGCCCCGGACGGGGGGGGGGGGGGGGGGGTATTCCACTATCTCACCCACCTCCAAGGAATGGAATTTTTTGTGGAGAAATGACCTCTGTACAGCTCGCCGGTTTATGAGGATGGTATAGCCGGTGTGGCAATCAATGTGGGTACCATAACCTCTGACCTTGTCAAACTTGGCCAAGTCGGCTGTTTCGGCCTCCTGACGGGTCCTTTCCCTCTGTGCCTTAGGGACCGGTGGAAGAGACTTCCCAGGCAGGGGTTGAAGAACATCATGCATGTACTGGATCAAATCAGGTTCATCCCCAAAGACCCATTGGGGCAATTTTGGTGAACACAGTCGTGCACTCTGCAAAGCGGACAGGGGTATTTCTGGCTCGGGGCTGGTGGAGGAAGAAAAGGCAGCCTCTGATGGTGTACTTACAGAGGATTCCTCTGTCGGGATCTCAGCTTACGAACCCCATGTCCGGTGGTGAGGGGACAATCTCACCGGTGTGGGTGCTCCAGATGTCCCAGTGACTTCCCCTGGAGGGGTATCCGGACAGTCGTCGTCATCATCGGGCAGTGGGCGAAGATTGCAGGCCCCCCTCTTCATCCAGTGATAACCGCTGCAGACGATCGGCAAGATCGTGGAACAGTTGGGCTGCGACCGCCGCAACTTTCCTTTGTTCTGGTGCCAACTTGGTGCGCAAGCCATGTGGAACACTGCTCCCCACCATGTCTGTACCTTCCGGCTCTCCTTTGTGCAGACTGAAGAGGTCGCTGTGCAGGGCTCCTTTTATACTGGGCTTCTCCAAAATGGCTGCTGGCCGGAAGGACGTCATCGGTGCAGCCCCGACTTACGGTACCCCAGGAAACAACAGCAGTGAATTTTAGTTCCCTTTTGGCTGTGACACATTTACATGGTTGCCACGCCCAGGAGCGGGTCGTGGCGCAGCGCGGGCTTTCATCACACGCTTTTCCGGCAGTGGGTTAACTCTTGCATCGCTGACCGAACAGGGGATCGTAGCATACATTCACTTCTCACTTTACACATTGTCGCAGCAAATACATTTTCGCCTCCCCCCTTACTTTTCGCGTGTGCTCTCTGCACGCGGCACCATACACAAAATTCCGTACTCTTGGATGGTGCTTTGTAACACATTGATACCGTCTTTTACATAGGGGAGTACACTTTACTTGGTGGCAACAGCTGTAGGCACACACCCGTATCCTGTTCGTAGGATACCAAAAAGCTATGTGTTAGCCTGGGGGAGTAGGGTATGGGGAGTGTAGCTGTGCGGTGACTAAAGAGTGCTTGTTAACCCTTGCTATTTGTGACGCCAGGGTGAGGACTCCTCAGTAATTCTTGTCCTACCGCCACTCTTCCCAAGAGCGATAGGGAGGTAGATAATAATGGAATGTCCACAACCGGAGAGTTTGCTGAAACAGTTGTAACTTATACTGAAGATTTTATGCAAGCTTCATAACCGGAACAGTTGCTATACATGCAAGCTTTCTTTGGAGATTGACAAAGGTTGGGACTTTAGCAGTTTAGAGTCTTTAGGATAATATGCGCTGTTCCACTGGATTTAGGGGATTTAGTTGCGGTCCAGTAGTCACACTAGCTTTAGCGGGGGAAGTTTAGAACTCACGGTTTAAGTTCCGCTGAGACCGGTAGGTTTTCTGGCCTAGCATGTCTTTGCAAGCTGCCCAGATCCGTCCTGCTAGTCCGGCATCCACGAGAGCAGCAACCCAAGAGAGCGATAATTGGCTACAGCTCCCTTGCATGGGCAGGGGCTAGACTAGTGCTAATTGGTCCAATACTTGTGTCAATCACAATTACAAATGGGCAACACGTGACCCAAGGACCTCCAAAGGTCCTCCAACAAACCATAGAGGATATTAACATGGTCACATGACCGAAGGTCCTGCGACGGTAAACAAGGTAAGTACTATACATTGTATTAAATATACGTTATTATTAAATATATACATATATTAAGACTGCAGAATTAGAGTAGAGAAGAGGCGACGAGGGGCTGTCCCACCTGGGGGACCCTACCTGAGCGTAGTTACTCTGACTTTGGGGACCACCACACTAGGTACGGTATGCAACATCAGTACAGCATCCGGAAAAAAACGCACCGATTTACTGGTTGCCAAACATTTTTCAGATGCTGGCAACACTTAAAGGGATCTGAGATTCCCCCTTGTGGACCAAATTCCCCCCTTGAAGAGAGAGGGAGATCACGTCAGTATCCTTGAGCGTAGAGAACTCAAATGGATCTATGATTTACAGTCCTTAAAGGGAACCAATCATCAGATTTTACCCTATATAACGCTTGGTAAAGCGTTATATAGGGTAAAATCTTTATTTTCACCATTCCCGGGGGATGCTCCTGCCCCCAGGGATGGTGAAGATATGAAGTTATAAAGTAGTCACCGCCGCCGCCGAAAGTAGTCACCTGGGCAGGGAGCTCTTCTCACCTACTCCCATTCTTCGGCCGGCAGCGACGCCCCCCCTTCGCTTGATTGTTCAGTGAGCGGAACGATGACGCGGCCCATCAATCAAGCGGAGGGGGCGTCGCTCCCGGCCGAAGAACGGGAGTAGATGAGAAGAGCTCCCCGCCCAGGTGACTACTTACGGCGGCGGCGGTGACTAGTTTATAACTTCATATCTTCACCATCCCTGGGGGCAGGAGCGTCCCCCGGGAATGGTGAAAATAAAGATTTTACCCTATATAACGCTTTACCAAGCGTTATATAGGGTAAAATCTGATGATTGGTTCCCTTTAAGTGCTAAAGGCTTTAATATCGATTTCACTGTGACTAAATAATGCATAAGCTGTTGTTCGGTAATTTCTATATTGCTCCGGTATGACTAAGATTTCTGCATTGTGATCCTAACACTCACCTACGACTAATTTATTCTTGTTTTTCTTTATTCTCGTAGGGAGAAAAAAGGACCAGTGGCGAAACTGAACAGCCTGAGAATTTTCCATTCATTATAACCCTTTCCTTCATGAAGATGGAAACGTTTTTTTCCCCATTGGTGCTTTTCTTATGTTATCGATAAACTCATTATCTTCCACTGTGTTTTTCAAGTGAGCCAAATGTCATATTTATATTCTGATCAATAGATTTTACTCCTCTAATATATTTCTATTTCCACTCTATTTTCTTCTTTATATTTAATTGGATATCTAACTTTAACTTTATATACGTATATTTTATTATATTACTTTTTTTAATATATATATATATATATATATTAATTTCTTATAGATTTTTCTGATCTTTTTATTCCCCCCCCCCCCTTTTTTTCTCAATTTTTGGGCATTTACGAATAACATACTGGCATTCGTTGATGCGATTATTGTATGATCAATCTATTTCCTTTAGTGCGTCTACCACAGCTCAGCTTTTACTTTACATCGACCAGCGACCAATCACAGCTCAGCTTTCACTTTACCACAGACAGCGACCAATCACAGCTCAGCTTTCACTTTACCACAGACAGCGATCAATCACAGCTCAGCTTTCACATTATCAAAGCCAGCGACCAATCACAGCTCAGCTTTCACTTTACCACAGCCAGCGACCAATCACAGCTCAGCTTTCACTTTACCGCAGCCGCTTAAGAGATATACGTTGAGCTGTGATTGGTCACTGAGGGCAAAATCCCTCCAGTTTTTCTCTTACACAGTTTGATAAATCTGGGCCCTGGTGTCCCTTTTTCCCCCAATTCTTCTTAAAAAAAAAAATAGGGGGGGGATTTATAAAAACCTGTGTAGAGGAAGAGCAGGACAGTTGCCCATAGCAACCAATCAGATAGCTTCTTGCAGGTTTTGATAAATCTCCGCCATCTAGTGTGAAAATGCTGAAAACATGTGTGATAGCCTGGGGGGTGTAGGGTATGGGGAGTGTAGCTGTGCAGTAATTAAAGGGTGCTTGTTAACCCTTGCTATTCGTGACACCAGGGCGAGGGCTCCTCAATAATGCTTTTCCTAACACCACCCTTCCCAAGAGCTATAGGGAGGTAGATAATAAGAATAGATTGTCCACAACTGGAGAGTTTCTGAAACAGTATTAACTTTTACTGAAGGTTTTCTGCAAGCTTCAGCAAGATAAAGATAACAGTCTCTAAGCATAACAACAGCTTTCCTTGGAGATTGACAAAGGTTGGGACTTTAGCATTTAGAGTCTTTTAGTAGTATGCGTTGTTCCACTGGATTTAGGGGTAAGTTTCGGTCCAGTAGTCACGCTAGCATTAGCGGGGATTTAGATTTGAACTCACGGTTTTGGTTCCGCTGAGGCCGGCAGGTTTTTGAGGCCTAGCGTGTCTTTGAAAGTTGCGCAGATCCGTCCTGCTAGTCCGGCATCTACGAGAGCAGCAACCCAAGAGAGCGATAATTGGACGCAGCTCCCTTATATGGGCAGGGGCTGGACTAATGCTAATTGGTCCATACTGATGTCAATCACCATTACAGAGATTTGTGGGTAACACGTGACCCAAGGACCTCCTAAGGTCCTACAACATACCATAGAGGTTATTAGCATGGTCACATGACCGAAGGTCCTGCGATGCTGAACAAGGTAAGTACTATACATTACTATAGTATATATATATAATTATTAAATATATACATTTATTATTATTAACCCCTTAAGGACCGGAGGTTTTTCCGTTTTTGCATTTTCGTTTTTTGCTCCTTGCCTTTAAAAAATCATAACTCTTTCAAATTTACACCTAAAAATCCATATGATGGCTTATTTTTTGCGCCACCAATTCTACTTTGTAATGACGTCAGTCATTTTGCCCAAAAATCTATGGTGAAGCGGGAAAAAAAATCATTGTGCGACAAAATTGAAAAAAAAACGCTGTTTTGTAACTTTTGGGGGCTTCCGTTTCTACGTAGTACATTTTTCGGTAAAAATGACACCTGATATGTATTCTGTAGGTCCATACGATTAAAATGATACCCTACTTATATAGGTTTGATTTTGTCGGACTTCTGGAAAAAATCATAACTACATGCAGGAAAATTAATACGTTTAAAATTGTCATCTTCTGACCCCTATAACTTTTTTATTTTTCCGTGTATGGGGCGGTATGAGGGCTCATTTTTTGCGCCGTGATCTGAAGTTTTTAACGGTACCATTTTTGCATTGATAGGACTTATTGATCACTTTTTATTCATTTTTAAATGATATAAAAAGTGACCAAAAATGCACTATTTTGGACTTTGGAATTTTTTTGCGCGCACGCCATTGACCGAGCGGTTTAATTAATGATATATTTTTATAATTCGGACATTTCCGCACGCGGTGATACCACATATGTTTATTTTAATTTTTATTTACACTGTGTTTTTTTTTTTATTGGAAAAGGGGGGTGATTCAAACTTTTAATAGGGGAGGAGTTAAATGATCTTTATTCACTTTTTTTTTTCACTTTTTTTTTGCAGTGTTATAGGTCCCATAGGGACCTATAACACTGCACACACTGATCATTGTTATCCCATAGGGACCTATAACACTGCACACACTGATCTTCTATGTTGATCACTGGTTTCTCATAAGAAACCAGTGATCAACGATTCTGCCGCATGACTGCTCATGCCTGGATCTCAGGCACTGAGCAGTCATTCGGCGATCGGACAGCGAGGAGGCAGGTAGGGGCCCTCCCGCTGTCCTGTCAGCTGTTCGGGATGCCGCGATTAGCCGCGGCTATCCCGAACAGCCCGACTGAGCTAGCCGGGAACTTTCACTTTCACTTTTAGCCGCGCGGCTCAGCTTTGAGCGCGCGGCTAAAGGGTTAATAGCGCGCGGCGCCGCGATCGGCGCTGCGCGCTATTAGAGGCGGGTCCCGGCTTCACTATGACGCCGGGCCCGCCATGATATGACGCGGGGTTACTGTGTAACCCCGCGTTATATCAGAAGAGCAGGACCAAGGACGTACCGGTACGTCCTTGGTCCTTAAGGGGTTAAAGATAGACTTGAGGAGAGGCGACTAGGGGCTGTGCCACCTGAGGGACCCTACCTGAACGTAGTTACTCTGACTTTGGGGACCTCTACACTAGGTACGGTATGTAATACGGTACCTGGACACCACACATGCTCAAAAATGGAGAGCAAGGTGCTAATAAATAAAAAATCCTGTGTAAAATATGTAAGAGTGCTATAAACACGTGCTACATTTTATGCAAATGGGACCTGGGTTACAGGAAAAAAGTGGCTCAAAATGTTTTGACCTTTCACCCAAATAACAATTGTTGGAGAAATATTCCCTAACCAGGATGCCTCCAGTTAACGCAAAACTACAACTCCCAGCATGCCCGGACAGCCTTCGGCTGTCCGGGCATGCTGGGAGTTGTAGTTTTGAAACAGCTGGATGCACCTTGGTTGGGAAACTGCATCGGAGTTTCGTTTGTAGAAGCCATTCCCCCGAACAACCATCTCCTCAGAGACTGTGAAAGAAGGAAAGACAAATATTTAACGATCATCTGTCAACGGCTCTAGATGACGCAGAGTCCGTGTTTTTTTTGTTTTTTATTTTTCAATTGTTTAAAAAAACTTGCTTATCAGGTACCTAAAACAACTTCTGGATTTGTGTTTTCGGATTTTCCACACTGTATTTCACTACCATTGATTTCAGCAGGTTAGCAGAAAATCTGCAATGGCAGCAGATCTGCGGATTTTCTGCCAACCAGGGCCGTCTTTCATTTTGATTGGACCCTGGGCAAGCAATTTTTTTTGGGGTACTCTGGTAGAAAACAATTCAACTGGTGCCCGAAGGTTAAACAGATTTGTAAATTACTTCTATTAAGATATCTTAATCCTTCCAGTACTTATCAACTGCAGTATACTCAACAGGAAGTTGTGTAGTTCCTTTCTGTCTGACCACACTGCTCTCTGCTGACACCTCTGTCCATGTCAGGAACTGTCCAGAGCAGGAGAGGTTTGCTATGGGGATTTGCTCCTGCTCTGGACAGTTCCTGACATGGACAGAGGTGTCAGCAGAGAGCACTGTGGTCAGACAGAAAAGAAATTTCAAAAAGAAAAGAACTTCCTCTGTAGCATACAGCAGCTGATAAGTACTGGAAGGATTAAAGGGGTATTGCTGGCAAAAACGTTTTATCCCCTATCCTTAAGATGTCTGATTGCGGGGGGCCCGCCACTGGGACAACCCGCGATCTCCATGCAGCACCCACATTCTATGCGGGAGCTGCGTCTCCAGTTTCGGAAACCTCCGGATTTCCGGGACTGTGGACGTGACGTTGCGCCACGCCCCCTTCCTTCATGTCTATAGGAGGGGGCCTGATGGCCATCACGCCCCCTCCCATAGACATGATTGGAGGGGGCGTGGCATCACGTCCCCAGTCCCACAAACCCGGAGGTTTCCCGGAGGTTTCTGAAACTGGAAACGCAGCTCCCGCATATAAAGTGGGTGCTGCAGGGAGATCGCGGGGGGTTAAGATCAGACATCTTATCCCCTATCCTTTGGATAGGGGATAACATTTTTTGCCTGGAATACCCCTTTAAGATTTTTAATAGAAGTAATTTACAAATCTGTTTAACTTTCTGGCACCAATTGATTTAAAAAAAATTATTGTTTTCCACCGAGTACTCCCTAAGGCTGGGTTCGCACCACGTTTTTCAAATACGGTAACCGTATACGGTTTTCCGCAAAAAAACGTATACGACCGTATCCAAAACCGTATGCATAGAGAATGCATTGTAAACCGTATTCCAAATGTTGTGTACGGTTGCATCCGTTTTGCCTCGGATACGGTTTTGCCGATTTTTCAACCGTAGGCAAAAATGCTGTCGACCACGTTTTTCCTCCGGTTGGAAAACCGTATGCGAACCGTATGCGGTTCTTTTAACATTGTTGTCTATGAGAACCGTACACAGAATTTCAGAATACGGTTGCACACGGTTTTTCTAATCCGTTTTTGGAGTTGACACATGCGCAGATTGGAATTTCAATAGAACAATAGTAACTTTATTAAATTGCTAGAAAACTAATTCCAACAAAATAGCAAAACCGTTGGCAAAAACTGATGCAAACGGATAGAACCGTACGGGGAAAAACCGTATACGTTTTAATTTGGAGGCATACGGTTGCCTACGGATGCATACGGTTTTTGCCATACGTTTTTTAGCGGAAAACCGTATACGGTAACCGTATTTGAAAAACGTAGTGTGAACCCAGCCTTAAGTACCAGGGCACCAGGATGTACATTTACGTCCTATTTCGTTAAAGGGGTACTCCACTGGAAAACATTTTTTTTTAAATCAACTGGTGCCAGAAAATTTGTAAATGATATATTAAACAGGAACCAACCCCTCAAGACTAGTATCAGTTACCTGATACATGAATAAACTTTAATAATGATGGACTGGATCGTGCTTCAATTAAAAGATACAATTTGTAAAAATATTTTATTTAAAATATAAAATAACGCAATTTGACCTCATAGCACAGGACCCTTGTGCCGAGGAAAACAAATAAACATGGTTATAACATAATAATAAATTAAGAACATACACCGATATCTAGTATTAGTGAAATAATAGCAAATTAATCCGGCAACTTTCGATAATCCGGCAACTGATAGTCCAGAAATGGTCTAAAATCCCGTGAATTATATGAGATTCGGTAGGTAGGTAAGTGATCACTTACCTACTGGAAGATTCCGATCCAGCCTAGAATATCTTGCGCTAAACCTGTACAGTGGTCCCTCAACATACGATGGTAATCCGTTCCAAATGGACCATCGTTTGTTGAAACCATCGTATGTAGAGGGATCCGTGCAATGTAAAGTATAGGACAGTGGTCTACAACCTGCGGACCTCTAGATGTTGCAAAACTACAACACCCAGCATGCCCGGACAGCCAACGGCTGTCCGGGCATGCTGGGAGTTGTAGTTTTACAACATCTGAAGGGCCGCAGGTTGAAGACCACTGGTATTGGAGGTTATACTCACCTGTCCCCGCCGCTCTGGACCGTCACCGCTCGTCACCGCTGCCCTGGATGTCGCCGTCCATCGCTGTCGCCGCGTCCCCGGGGTGTCCCCGCCGCTCCAGCAAGGCCTCTGCTTCCCCGGCATCCTCGCTCTCCGTCGCCGCCATCACGTGCGCCAGAGCCCCGAGGACAGGTAAGTGATCGTCAGCGGACCACACGGGGCACAGTAAAGGCTGTCCGGTGGCAGCTGAAGCAGTCTGCGCTGCCGGATAGCCGTTTATGCGATGGCCCCGACATACAAAAGCATCGTATGTTGATGCTGCCTCTGAGAGGCCATCGTATGTTGAAATGATCGTATGTCGGGGCCATCGTAGGTCGGGGGGTCACTGTACTATTTTGAATCCAGCTTCCAGGCAGCATTTCCGATCGCCTGAGACGTCACACGCCATCAGGATACCACAAGCTCTGCAATAGTTCATCGCTTGATAACATCCACAGCAAAAAGATCTTGGGAGCGGCTTCTATTCTATCCGGTCTGTGGCAGGCAGACCGCCGCGGTGACGCATGCCAGCGTCTTTTACCATCCAAGACTTGCGGACCTCACCATCTATCCTCAGGGGACGATTTGCTGGGACTTTCATCAGGCTGGTAATTATAATCCATTCCCCTACATCAATTATATTGGAATCTCATATAATTCACGGGATTTTAGACCATTTCTGGACTATCAGTTGCCGGATTATCGAAAGTTGCCGGATGAATTTGCTATTATTTCACTAATACTAGATATCGGTGTATGTTCTTAATTTATTATTATGTTATAACCATGTTTATTTGTTTTCCTCGGCACAAGGGTCCTGTGCTATGAGGTCAAATTGCATTATTTTATATTTTAAATAAAATATTTTTACAAATTGTATCTTATCATTGAAGCACGATCCAGTCCATCATTATTAAAGTTTATTCATGTATCAGGTAACTGATACTCAGGGCCGGCCTTAGGGGTGTGCGAGCTGTACGGCCGCACAGGGCGCCATAGCAACAGGGGCGCCGGGCGGCCGACACAGCTCGCACCAGGAAAATGTAATTTGTATTGCCCGACGTGCAGTTCCGGTGTGAGGTGCCGGGCAGGTAACTTCTTCAGACATTCAGCGCTGCTTCGCGCGAAAAGCACTAAATGCCAGTGTAATGAAGAGAACTGTGCCCTGTAGTGGAATGTGACCCTCCTCACAGGGACACAGTTTTCTGCTTTGCAGGCCGTTCCCTCTCATTACATTCCCACTACTCTCCCTCAACTGTGTCCCTATGCGAAGGGTCACATTACACTTCAGGGCACAGTTTTCTTCATTACACAGGGAGGTTTCACTTACCCGGCCCTCCTCCCCATCTCTGGTTGGTTGGTTGGCCGGCCCGAGCCTGAAGAGGGACGTCACACATGTGACATCTCTCCACAGACCCGCACAGGAGGACGTCAGTGACGTCACTCGTCAGGCCACCGTCGGAGAGAAGCGCAGCGCAGGACAGGTAAGTGTGTCTATGTGTGTGTGCATGATATGTGTCTGCATGTTTGTGTGCATGTGTGTGTGCATGATGTGTGCATGATGTGTGTGTGTGTGTGTGTGTGTGCATGATGTGTGTGTGTGTGTGTGCATGTGTGGGTCTCTGTCTGTCTGTCTGTGCTTGTGGGTGTCTGTCTGAGTGTGTGTGTGTGTGTGTTTGAGTCCGGGGGGGGGGGGAGGGGGTGGACCTGCTTCTACATAATGTGGGGAACCTGCTACTACCTAATGTGGGGAGCCTGCTACTACCTAATGTGGGGAGCCTGCTACTACCTAATGTGGGGAACCTGCTACTACCTAATGTGGGGAACCTGCTACTACCTAATGTGGGGAACCTGCTACTACCTAATGTGGGGAGCCTGCTACTACCTAATGTGGGGAACCTGCTACTACCTAATGTGGGGAACCTGCTACTACCTAATGTGGGGAACCTGCTACTACCTAATGTGGGGAACCTGCTACTACCTAATGTGGGGAACCTGCTACTACCTAATGTGGGGAACCTGCTACTACCTAATGTGGGGAACCTGCTACTACCTAATGTGGGGAACCTGCTACTACTTAATGTGGGGAACCTGCTTCTACATAATGTGGGGAGCCTGCTACTACTAAATGTGGGGAACCTGCTACTACCTAATGTGGGGAGCCTGCTACTACCTAATGTGGGGAACCTGCTACTACTTAATGTGGGGAACCTGCTACTACATAATGTGGGGAACCTGCTACTACTTAATGTGGGGAACCTGCTACTACATAATGTGGGGAACCTGCTACTACCTAATGTGGGGAACCTGCTACTACCTAATGTGGGGAACCTGCTACTACCTAATGTGGGGAACCTGCTACTACTTAATGTGGGGAACCTGCTACTACTTAATGTGGGGAGCCTGCTACTACCTAATGTGGGGAACCTGCTACTACCTAATGTGGGGAACCTGCTACTACCTAATGTGGGGAACCTGCTACTACCTAATGTGGGGAACCTGCTACTACCTAATGTGGGGAACCTGCTTCTACCTAATGTGGGGAACCTGGTACTACCTAATGTGGGGGAACTATACTGCACCTAATGTGGGGAACTATACGGCACCTAATGTGGGGGAACTATACTGCACTTAATGTGGGGGAACTATACTGCACCTAATGTGGGGAACTGTACTGCACCTAATGTGGGGGAACTATACTGCACTTAATGTGGGGAACTATACTGCACCTAATGTGGGGGAGCTATACTGCACCTAATGTGGGGGAACTATACTGCATCTGATTAAGGGGGGCAGGGGACTGGTGAAGGGGTACATGGGACTGATTAAGGACGGCCCTGCTGATACTAGTCTTGAGGGGTTGGTTGCTGTTTAATATATCATTTCAAATCCCTAACACCAGTTGTAGGTGTATAACCTCCTTACCTCGACTAGTTAATTGTGAGCTGCACAACCCTTTGTTTTGTATAGATTTGTAAATTACTTCTATTAAAAAAGCTTAATCCTTCCATTACTTATCAGCTGCTGTATGATCCACAGGAATTTCTTTTCTTTTTAAAGGGGTTATCCAGGAAAAAACTTTATTTTATATATCAAGTGGCTCCAGAAAGTTAAACAGATTTGTAAATGACTTCTATTAAAAAATCTTAATCCTTTCAGTACTTATGAGCTGCTGAAGTTGAGTGGTTCTTTTTGGTCTAAGTGCTCTCTGATGACACGTGTCTCAGGAGCTGTCCAGAGTAGAAGCAAATCCCCATAGCAAACCTCTTCTCCTCTGTTCAGTTCCCGAGACAAGCAGAGATGTCCGCAGAGAGCACTGTTGTCAGACAAAAAACAACAACTCAACTTCAGCAGCTGATAATTATTGAAAGGATTAAGATTTTTTAATAGAAGTAATTTACAAATCTGTTTAACTTTCTGGAGCCAGTTGATATATATATATATATACCAAAGAACAAAGAGAGCGGCACTCCAGATACGTGTAACCCAGTGAGGGTGTATTTATTCACACATCTGTAGGAAAGCGCAACGTTTCGGCTCCTAAATAGAGCCTTTCTCAAGCACTTGCTTGAGAAAGGCTCTATTGAGGAGCCGAAACGTTGCGCTTTCCTACAGATGTGTGAATAAATACACCCTCACTGGATTACACGTTTCTGAAGTGCCGCTCTCTTTGTTCTTTGGTGAATTTTTTGGGGGCCTGAGTCGGACCCTGGAGCTGAGCACCCGACGGGATCTGGAATCCTTGGCAACAGCCACACATGGTGCTTCTTCATCTGGATTGTTTCTCATATATATATATATATATATATATATATATATATATATACACATAAAAAGTTTTTTCCTGGAATACCCCTTTAAATTTCCTTCCAGTCTGACCACAGTGCTCTCTGCTGACACCTCTGTCCATTTTAGGAACTGTCCAGAGTAGGAGCAAATTCCCATAAAAAAACCTCTCCTGCTCTGGACAGTTCCTGACATGGACAGAGGTATCAGCAGAGTGGTCAGGCAGAGAGGTAATTCAAAAAGAAAATAACTTCCTGTGGATCATAAGAGCAGCTGATAAGTACTGGAAGGATTAAGTAAAAGTAATTTACAAATATGTTTCTGGCACCAGTTGATTTAAAACAAAAATGTTTTCCAGTGGAGTACCCCTTTAAGGGTGTGCATAGCACCTGAAATGCATCATGTGACACCACTTGTTCCCTGATAAATTGTGGGGGATTTATAAAAACCTGTGTAGAGGAAGAGCAGGACAGTTGCCCATAGCAACCAATCAGATCGCTTCTTGCAGGTTTTGATAAATTTCTGCCATCTAGTGTGAAAATGCTGGAAACATGTGCAGTGTCCCGGTACAGGACCTCATCACATTTTAAGCTAATGTGACCCGAGTGACAGGAAAAAAATGCCTCAAAATGTTTTGACCTTTTACCCAAATAACATTTGTTGGAGAAATGTTCCCTAACCAGGGTGCCTTGACTGGGAAACTGCATCAGAGTTTCTTTTGTAGAAGTTATAACTTCGAACAAACTGTGGTGTCCCGGTACCGTATTGCATACCATACCTTGTATAGTGGTCCCCAAAGTCAGAGTTACTACATTCAGGTAGGGTCCCACAGCTGGGATAGCCCCTAGTCGCCTCTTTTGTAATGTCTAAATGTATATATTTAATATAATGTATATTAGTACTTACCTTGGTAGCGTCACAGGACCTTCAGTCATGTGACTATGTTAATTCCTCTATGGTATGTTGGAGGACCTTTGGAGGTCCTTGGGTCACATGATTACCCATAACTCCTTGTACAGAAGATTGACAGTTGTATGGACCAGTGAGCTTTAGTCCAGCCCCTGCCCATATAAGGGAGCTGTAGCCAATGATCGCTCTCTTGGGTTGCTGCTCACGTGGATGCCGGACTATTAGGACGGATCTGCGCAACTTTCAAAGAATCGCTAGGCCAGAAACCTGCCGGCCTCAGCCTGAAACTAAACTGTGAGTTAAAATCTCAATCTCCGCTAAAGCTAGCGTGATTACTGGACCGAATCTAAACCCCTAAATCCAGTGGATCACCGCAACAATTACCTCCCTAAGCTCAATAGACTCACGAGGTCCCAACCACATGTCAAGTTCTAATAGACTTTGTTATATGGACTGTTCCTGTTCATTATTGCCTAAAATCTTCAGTAAAAGTTCCGACAAGTTTCTGCAAATCTCCGGTTGTGGACAATCAATTATTTCCTATCTCCCTATCGCTTTTGGGAAGGGTGGCGGTAGGACAAGCATACAGAGAATAGCCCTCACCTTGGCATCACGAATAGAAAGGGGCAATTATCAGCCAAACAGATTTCCTTCTTGGTTTCTGCAGCCAGAATTAAGTTCTCTACAGGATGGGGGGTTAAGTAGCTGATCGCGGGGGTTCGACTGCTGGGGCCCCCTGAGATCACCGGGACCGTACCCCGTCCTACTCACTCATGCACATGGAGTGCATGCCGTCTAGAGGTAGACATCACGCACTCCTGACTGAGTGGGATGGCGTCCCATTCAGGAGAACATGGGGGGGCCCCAGCGGTCAGACACCCTGCGATCAGCTACTTAAAGGGGTACTCCACTGGAAAACACTTTCTTTACAATCAACTGGTGCCAGAAAGTTTAACAGATTTGTAAATCACTTCTATTAAAAAATACCAATACTTATAATACACAGGAAGTACTCCAGTACTACAGTTGATAATACACAGGAAGTTCTCATCTTTTTGAATTTGTTTTCTGTCTGACCACAGTGCTCTCTGCTGACACCTCTGTCACTTTTAGAAGCATACAGAAAGCAGGTATCCCAGCTCAATCCCTGGTCTGGATGCTGGGCACGGAGTGGGTGTAGACCTCACCTGGAATAATCACGAGGCAACCGGTACAGGAAGGAAGTGACGCGTTTCGGCCAGGTGCTGGCCTTAGGCCAGCACCTGGCCGAAACGCATCACTTCCTCCCTGTACCTGTTGCCTCGTTGATGTGAATAAAGCCGTATCTTCCTGAGCTGAGCTGGAGTTCTTCTCTTTCTTTCTGTCACTTTTAGGAACGCAAACCACTCTTGCTCTGGACAGTTCCTGACATGGACAGAGGTGTCAGCAGAGAGCACTGTGGTCAGACAGAAAGGAAATTCAAGAAGAAAAGAACTTCCTGTGGAGCATACAGCTGCTGATTGGGAATTTTTAATAGAAGTAATTTACAAATATGTTTAACTTTCTGGCACCAGTTGATTTAAAAAAAAAAATAATAATTTCCAGTGGAGTACCCCTTTAACCCCCCATCCTGTAGATAGGGGATAACTTAAAGGGGTAGTCCAGTTAAGTAAAATATAATTTTTTAATTCCCTCATGTAATGATAAATATATGTGGTGTCCCGGTACTGGACATGGTCCTGTACCTTGTGTCGTAAGTCCCCATAGTCAGAGTTCCTCCGTGCTGTTAGGATTCTCTTAGCGGGATAACCCTCAGTCACCACATAAAAATGTAATTTATTGTATATAAATAAGGTTACTTACAGGACCTTAGGTCATGTGATTTATAGTAAATGTGTTATGCTAAAGTTAAGGACCTTTCAGGTCATGTGATTTAGTCATGTGATGTACCACAATCCTTTGTAATAGGACTGACAGGTTTGGGGAACCAAGAAGCTTTGAGCCTGCCCCTTCAGATATAAGGGCACTGTTACCCAATGATCGCTCTCTTAGTTCTTGGTTGCTCAGCAAGCAACAGTTCTTTCCCCCGGGATATGACAGCGAGCGGAGCTCTGTGCAAATCTACAAGACTAATTAGGCCTGAAGCCGATCTCTTCAACTTCTTGATAACCGTGAGTCTACCTAACTCCAATTCAGCTAATTCTACGTGACTACTGAACCTAAAGCAAACCCCTAAATTCAGTGGAACAGCGTAAATCAAGCCTCAAAGCTTATTCCCTACAAAGTCCCAACCAATCTGTGAGGAGCCTAAATACCGGTCCTCTTGTATAGACTGTTTGCTGATTTCCTCCTGCATAAAATCTGCAGTAAAGTTATTTCCAGTTTACTACAATCCTGGTTGTGGACAATCCTTTATTCCTCCCTATCGTTCCTGGGACGGGTGGCGGTAGGATATATATGCAAAGGAACCCGCACCCTGGCGTCACGACAGTTAAGGGTTAATGCTGCACCCTTTCATCACTGCACAGCTACACTCTATTCACCCTACACCCCCCAAGCTACCACATATATCTTCCCAAGCAAGGATTTATAAGTAATGCACCGTTGCAGAGCTTTATAAAGCACAAATCAGAGCAAAATGCAGCAAAAGGATCTATCCTGCGTCCACTCTGTCTCGGCTTGGTTCCCCTAACTGCCTCTGAGACGGAGATCATGTGACTTTTATGCTGTCTAGGGGGCGTGGCTTGTAAGTTCTGTCTCTGAGTCTGTGTAAGCCACGCCCCCTAGAAGCATCTGCACAGAAGAAAGATCTGATAACTCTGAGGGAATAACGGAGTTAAGAGGCTTGACTGCAGAAATCTTTAGCTGAGCGGAGGAGAGAAAGAAGACGACGCTGTGTCAAATGTGGGGGAAGCAGGAGAGATCTTGATGTGTGATGAGACAAACTGTGTCTCTTATGACTGTTGAGACTTATTAACTCTTCAACCCTCTATAACCCCCCCCCCCCCTTTGTTTAAATAACTATATACAAATAACTCACACTGACACCTTTTAACTTTTTAAATGGGTGGGAATCGGCCACAGCTTATTTATTATAAATATATAAATAACCAAAAATTATAAAAACACGAACAAGGCACTCTTTGGCTTCTTGCCAACCCGCGAGGTACTGCCGCACCGTCCTGTGCGGAGGTCTACCCCGGGTTGACCCGCTTCTTCTATCTTCCTTCCGCCACGGAGGAGAACAGTTATACCTACACTGGGCTCCGACCCCCACCCAATAGGTATAACCCATGTTCAATCCCATCATGAAGTCCCGCCAGAAAGATATCGAGCCCGATATCGGAGAGATGGACACCATCCGCCCTGAGGAGATCCCTGTTGTCCCCTTCCAGCTGCGTATGTCGGACTACCACGCCGGAACGGAGACGCGCAAAACGAGACATCCGCGCTTTCAGCGTCCGGCGTGCTCTCTCCACCGCCGCGGGTCCCGCGCACCATGCCACACTGCACGTGGAACGATCTCGGACCACACCAGGAGGAGCTCCGAGAAGAAAGTGGGGAACCTCACACAATCTGCCCACATCATGGTGAGGAGCTCCGCCAAAGGTGTGGAACAGAGATCGTTTCCGCCAACATGTAACACGTGCAGCACCGGACCCCGGGCAGCCCGACTGATAGAAACCACCGCGGCTAGCACTTGGGGCCACCTCAACCCTCCGATACCACGCCAACAAAGCTCCACATCCCGAAAACCAAGGAAAAAACCGCCAGGATGCACCAAAGCCCTCTGACTCGCCCGGAAGACATAAGAATGTCCTAACACCCACACCACCGGCCGAGGGCCGTCTGGAAAAGAAACATCACAAATCAACCATCAAGTCAGGGCGAATATAACACGCATAACATGCAGAACGCCAGCGCCAAACTCGCTGCTCCTCAGCCTCCGGCAATCCCGCCTTGGCCGCCTCCGTTGCCGCCCCAATCCGAAAAGAGTGAGTCCCAAACTCACGAAAATTCAAACCCACCAAAGAAAGACAAAGCCGGAAAACTGACAAAAACTGAAATTGCGTGAGCGCAGAACCATCCGCATGCATCAAAAAGGCCTGGCCCTGCGGGCAAGCTTTGCCAGCCACCGCATACAGCACCAGCCAAGAGCCCCTCCCCGTCTGATCCATCTTCGACCGCCGAATGTGCAACCGAACAAAAGAGTCGCCCAAAAACACATCCGCCTCCCCCAGACCTCCAGGGCGGAGACGGGAAGGAGGGAGCAGCTTGCCAATCCGCATCGCCCCGAAAAAAGCAAGCGCAAAAGAAGCGGAAAACAAAACCGACTCGAAAGCGGACGAACAAACGCTGCGTGTCGCCGCCACCAGCCGACCCAAAAGAGGGTATGAAACAGGGCGCCGAACATCAAGGCGGACCCACTCCCGGGCCCAATCCTTAAGGGCCTGACGGACTACAAAATACTTGGTAACATCCGCCCAACCCAGGAGCTGAAAATAAAACGCAATCCCAGCAATACGCCGCGCAGCAACCGTGCCAGACACACCCTTGTCACGCAGTGACAGCAAGTAATCCAATGTAACCTCCAACCTGGCCGGTCCCACAGTGGAGACATCACAGCCACCCACCAACTCCAGCAACTCAGCCCACGCCTTACCGTGTGAAGACCACATTGCTGGCGCCACAGAGGAACGCACCAGGGACATCAAACTCCACACGATGCCCCACAGGCTGTCCAGGCTCGGGAAGCCCTCCAAATAAGCCTGCGGAAGCAACATACGAAAGTCCTGCCAAAGGAAGCGAGAAAGAGCGTCAGCCACTTTATTCTCAACACCTGGAACATGTTGGGCCCTGAAATAAATGTTAAACTCTAAACAGCGGAGCACCAAGTGACGCAACAAATCCAGCACCAGGGGAGAACCAGAAGACAGGCAGTTAATCGCAGTGACCACCCCCATATTATCAGACCAAAAACAAATTTGCCTGTCACTGAAATCATGTCCCCAGAGCTCCACTGCCACAACAATCGGAAACAGCTCCAACAGCACCAGGTTACGGCAAAACCCAGAGGACCGCCACGACTCCAGCCACTCGCTGGCACACCACCGAGACCCGAAAACAGCCCCAAAACCAGCCGAGCCCACCGCATCCGTGGATAGAGAAAGCTCGGCGTTCGTCACAACAGGGGACTGAAAACAAGTACGCCCATTGTACAAATCCAATAAGCTCAACCAAACCGAGACATCAGCTTTCAGCGATCTCGGAACTAGGATGCGGTGACTCGGCAACTTCACCCCCTTGGTAGCCAAGGACAACCTGCGAGAGAAAACCCTGCCCAATGGCATCCCCCTGCATGCAAAATTCAACAGACCAAGCAACAACTGAAATTGTACCAAAGACACCTTCCGCGCCCCATGGAAACCCAACAACAGCGAGCGCAACCGCTCCACTTTATCCGAGGGAAGACGGAAAACCATTGCCTGCGTGTCAATCTCTATACCCAGAAAGGACAACACATTACAAGGACCCACCTTCTTTTCCTCGGACAAAGGGACACCAAAGCGACCCATGAAAAAACGGAAAGAGTCAAGCAAAAATTGGTACACATCAGAACCTGCAGGGCCTACAAACAAGAAGTCATCCAAATAATGCGTCACCGCCGACGACCCGCACTCATACCTCACCACCCACTCCAGGAAAGAGCCGAAAAGCTCAAAATAGTGGCAAGATATGGAGCAGCCCATCGGGAGGCACGCATGATAGTAGTACTCCCCATCCAAAAAACAGCCCAACAAATGATGACAATCAGGGTGAACGGGCAGAAGGCGCAATGCAGCCTCCACATCAGATTTAGCCAGCAAAGCTCCCTCACCAGCCTTTGGCACCAACTCAACCGCCCGATCAAACGACACATATTGCACAGAGGAATCCTCCTCCGTAATACCGTCATTGACCAACATGCCAACTGGGTAGGATAAATGATGAATCAACCTGAACTTCCCCGCCTCCTTCTTAGGAACCAAACCCAAGGGTGAAACCCTCAGATTCGGGAAAGGAGGGGACGGGAAAGGACCCTCCATCCTACCCTTGCACACTTCCTCCGACATCTTGGCCCTCAAAACATCCGGGTGATCCCTCGCAGATTTGAGGTTAGGAGCAAAATGGGGGGAACTGTCAGACAAAAAAGGGATGGGAAAAAAAAAACGAAAACCCAAACGCAATTGCCCGGCCGCCTCCTTATTAGGATAAAGGTCGAGCCACGGCCCCATCGCGACCACGCTCACCAGGATCCTTCTGGTCACTTGGGGCAGGGGGCCTGCCGGGCAATTTGGAACCTGGACGGGGGCATTTAACAGCTGCATGGGCTCCACCGCAGGAAAAGCACTCATGCTTGTATTTGCACAGCCTAAAGATCCTGCAATGGCCCTCGTTAAAGAACCCAGGCCTGGAGCCCTATCCAGCTGCAGCAGCCCCGGCCTGAAAGGGCGCCTGTCTGGGGGACAACATCAAGCGAAGCCACACATCAGTTACTTTAACCCCCTAACCCATCTCTGGTTGAAGGGACAGACGCCGCCTGAATTCCTCGTCGTACTGCCACCACGCGGATCCCACGTGTAACTTGTACGAGGAGTGAATCAAGTCTTGATAAACAAACAACTCAGCGCACCTTTCAGGATGCCTCTGGCCCATAACACACCCAAAAACACTAAATGCCTGCAACCAATTAGACATAGTTTTAGCCACCCAAAGGTCTACGTTCCTTATCCACGGTATGTTGTTCCGCGGACACGAGAGACCAAATATCCACGTACCCATTCACCCAGATGTTTTCCTATACCTCACTAGGACAAATGAGCCCCCAAAGGGCTGACACCACAAAAGAACGTGTCCTTCAAATCAACAGCCTTAGGGGAAGGGGAGGGGGAACAACCACGGCTGACCCAACAGGGCAGGAACCAGAAGCAGCACCCGCCCCCGTACCCCATGCCCCAGAATAGCTACACTCACCAAGTCCAGAAGAAGGTGGAAGAACGACTCCGGAAGAATCCACGGAAGGAGGTACCACGGCAGGAGGTACCACTGGAGAAAGTACCACAGCAGGTGACACAATGGCTGGAGGCACCATGGCAGGCAGTATCACAGCAGGCGGGTACCACGGTGGGGATCACCACTGCAGGGACAGAAACTTCACCACCACCGGTGGCGTGGGACGCATGCGCCATAAGGCCCCCCCCCCCTCCTGGCCCTAGCTGGGGAGGGAACGCGGGAGCCCCCCTGGGAGCACTCCCTGCATTCTCTAGGGGCAGAGTAAACAGCTGCAGCAAGAGGTGCTGCAGCAGCTGAAGCAGCAGTGCTGGCAGCAGGGGCAGGCAAGGGAGGAGGAGGGGGCAGGGGCTGTAAGAAAAAGCAGGGGCCTGAACACCAGAAGCCTCGGTAGAGGCGGCGCTGTCCCCAGCAGTGGGAAAAAGCAGGGGGGAGAGTGGAGGAGGCAAAGCCTGCGCAGCAGCAAGGCTACCAGGGTCCATAGTCAGGGCAGGAGTCGGGGGGACCACCGACTCTGTAGAGGAGCCGGAACTGACATGTGCTCCCATTGCAGCCGCAGCGGAGGAATGAGAGCTTCCCGGTAAGGCAGGAGACGCCGAGCTCATCTGCGGCTGCGCAGAAGCAGCGGCGGCCGGGATACGTGACCGGGAGTGAGGTGAGGGGGAAGGGGAGCTGGGGCTAAGACGAGCAGGGGGGCGGGACTGGCAAGAGGACCGCCGGCCTTCCGTCACAGTCACTACAGGCGCCGGCATAACAGGAGGGGAAGAAAGCTCTGCTAACAAGCGAGCCAGCCATCCCTCACCCTCCTGCGCCACCCGGGCCCGAATCTGGGCATTAATATCCATCCGACTGGCAGTCAGGGGATCCAAAACTCCGGGTCCTGGGCAGATTGGAGGGGGGAAGGGAGCGCAGGGCTTATAAACCCCCAGGGAGAAGCCATAAAAGCCCAGGAAAAGAGGGCTATCTGAGAGGGCTCCTTCTCCCCCCCTTTGGGACCTACCACCTGCTGTAACCAGGCAGACTCTAGGGGAGGGTGACCCACTCTCTTTCTCTGTTAACCTCTACCGGCTTTCCAGTCAGGGGGCAAGCTAGTTTTGCACAGCTTTCCCCTCCAGAAGCAAAGATGTGGGCCTTCCTGTGTCTTGTCTTGTCTGAAGCAGAACTGTGTGTATGTGTCTCATGAAGCAGTGCTGTGTGTGTGTCTCATGAAGCAGAACTGTGTGTGTGTCTCATGAAGCAGAAATGTGTGTGTCTTATGAAGCAGAACTGTGTCTGTGTCTCATGAAGCAGTGCCAGGGCCGGATCATCATTGGTGCTAGTGGAACACCTGCTCCGGGCCCCGTGCCCGCAGGGGCCCCGTCACATTTGGTACATCCCTGCGGGCTGCTCAGTAGCTGATCGGGGGGGGGGGGGGGACTGTTTTAAAGTGGCCGCAGAGTAGCCCGTGGCCACTTTAAAACAGTGACCAGCGGCGGCTCCTGTGGGCCCAGACTCCTCCTGCTTTTTCTATTTTTCATATTTCCTTACCTGGCCACGCTCGGCAGGCTCAGGTAATGCGTTGGGTCTTGTGGGCTGTGACGAATGACGTCTTCTGCGGCTCCTCTGCACGGCGTCAGGGACGTCACTCATCATTTTCTGCAGCCGCTACAGGGCACCGTTTTCTTCATTACACCTGCCGCCGTGCAGAGGAGCCGCAGGAGACGTCACTCGTCACAGCCCACAAGACCCGACGCATCACCCGAGCGCGGCCAGGTAAGGAAATATGAAAAATAGAAAAAGCAGGAGGAGGGGGGAGCAATGAGCAAGGGAGGATTATGAGTGAGGGAGGATGATGAGGCAGAGGGGGGTAATGATTGGCAGGGGGTAATGATGAGCAAGGGGGGGTAATGATGAGCAAGGGGGGGTAATGATGAGCAAGGGGAGGGTAATGATGAGAAGGGGGGGGGTAATGATGAGCAGGGGGGGTAATGATGAGCAGGGGGGGAATGATGAGCAGGGGGGGAATGATGAGCAGGGGGGGTGGAACGATGAGCAGGGGGAATGATGAGCAGTGGGGGGGGGGGGAATGATGAGCAGGGGTGGAATGATGAGCAGGGGGGAATGATGAGCAGTGGGGGGGGGGGGGAAATGATGAGCAGGGGGGAAATGATGAGCAGGGGGGAATGATGAGCGGGGGGGGAATGATGAGCGGAGGGGAATGATGAGCGGGGGAGGAATGATGAGCGGGGGTGGAATGATGAGCAGGGGGGAGAATGATGAGCAGTGGGGGGAATGATGAGCAGTGGGGGGGAATGATGAGCAGGGGGGGGATGATGAGCAGTTTGGGGGAATGATGAGCAGGGGAGAAATGATGAGCAGTGGGGGGGGGGGGGGGGGAAATGATGAGCAGGGGGGAAATGATGAGCAGGGGGGAATGATGAGCAGGGGCAGAATGATGAGCGGGGGGAATGATGAGCGGGGGGAATGATGAGCGGGGGGGAATGATGAGCAGGGGCAGAATGATGAGCGGGGAGAATGATGAGCGGGGGGGAATGATGAGCGGGGGGGAATGATGAGCGGGGGGGGGGGATGATGAGCTGGGGGGGAATGATGAGCGGGGGGGGGAATGATGAGTGGGGGTGGAATGATGAGCAGGGGGGGATGATGAGCAGGGGGATGATGAGCTGGGGGGGATGATGAGCAGGGGGGAATGATGAGCAGGGGGGAATGATAAGCAGGGGGGAGAATGATAAGCAGGGGGGAGAATGATGAGCAGTGGGGGGAATGATGAGCAGTGTGGGGGGGGAATGATGAGCAGGGGGGAATGATGAGCGGGGGGGAATGATGAGCAGGGGGGAATGATGAGCAGGGGGGAATGATGAGCAGGGGGGAATGATGAGCAGGGGGGAATGATGAGCAGGGGGGAATGATGAGCGGGGGGGAATGATGAGCGGGGGGGGGGGAATGATGAGCAGCGGGGGGGAATGATGAGCAGCGGGGGGGAATGATGAGCGGGAGGAGGAATGATGAGCGGGGGGAATGATGAGCGGGGGGGAATGATGAGCGGGGGGAATGATGAGCGGGGAGGAATGATGAGCAGGGGTGGAATGATGAGCGGGGGGTAATGATGAGCAGGGGGGGAATGATGAGCAGGGGGGGAATGATGAGCAGCGGGGGGAATGATGAGCGGGAGGAGGAATGATGAGCGGGGGGGGAATGATGAGCGGGGGGGAATGATGAGCGGTAGGAATGATGAGCAGGGGTGGAATGATGAGCGGGGGGGATGATGAGCAGGGGGGGATGATGAGCAGGGGGGGATGATGAGCAGGGGGGGAGGAATGATGAGCAGTGGGGGGGGGGATGATGAGCAGTGGGGGGGGGATGATGAGCAGGGGGAAATGATGAGCAGGGGGGAGAATGTTGAGCAGGGAGGAATGATGAGCAGGGGCGTTGATGAACAGGGGAAAACATGGGAAAGGAGGGGGGGTAAATATGGCACAGGGGCTGATAAAAGGGGGAGGAAGGGGGGGGGGGCAAATTGAGGTTCAAGGGAATCAAAGTTGGGGGGAATGATGAGCAGTGGGGGGGGAATGATGAGCAGTGGGGGGGGGGGATGATGATCAGTGGGGGGGGGGGGATGATGAGCAGGGGGGGGGGGGATGATGAGCAGGGTGAAATGATGAGCAGGGGGGAGAATGTTGAGCAGGGAGGAATGATGAGCAGGGGGGGATGATGAACAGGGGAAAACATGGGAAAGAAGGGGGGGTAAATATGGCACAGGGGCTGATAAAAGGGGGAGGAAGGGGGGGGGGCAAATTGAGGTTCAAGGGAATCAAAGTTGGGGGGATGATGAGGCATATAGTTCAGAGCTATAGTCATTTATTTTTTCCCCTCAAATTTTCCTGTGAAAATGAGGGTATGTGTTATATGCCAGTGCGTGTTATATGCAGATAAATACTGTAATTTCCCCCCCCCCCCCCCCCCCCCCCACCCCACCTCACATTCAGCAGGACATCCCTGTGTCCTGAAAGATCATTTCGGGACACAGGGATGTCCAGGTTAGGCTGGGTTCACACTACGTTTTGTCCCATACGGGAGCGCATACGGCAGGGGGGAGCTAAAAGCTCGCGCTCCCGTATGTGACCGTATGCGCTCCCGTATGTCATTCATTTCAATGAGCCGACCGGAGTGAAACGATTTTTTCAGGTTCTCCGGTGGGCTGGAAAAGGAGGATACAGTCCTAGGAAAGAGTCTCCAGCCCACCGGAGAACCTGAAAGCTGAACTAATTTATTCAGGCTGAAGTCATCAACTGCCGAGCCGTGAAGTTCGTGACGAATCGAAATACTGTAAATTCGCTCATCTCTACTTAGCTGCTGTATGTTCCACAGGAAGTAGCAGATATTACTGTGGTCAGACTGGAAAGAACTTCACAACTTCCTCTGGAGCATACAGCAGCTGTAAAGATATAGAAGTAATTTAGACATCTGGATAGCTTTCTGGCTATATGGACTAAGGTATAGTAGCACTACCACTGGTGGCCACTTGGTTCAGTAATAATTGATGATGGGCTATGCTGGCAATATTTCCAGGCAAACACAACAGACTCTCAGGATAGGCCATCCATCGCTGAGGGGGTGCTGACACCTGGCACCCCATTAGCTGTTCGGCACAGCTGCGACACCCACACTACACAGTAAACAGGGAGAAGCAGTACCAGAAGCACTTCACTCCATTTACTGTGTAGTAGCTGGGCCTGGTTACTGCAGCTCAGCTCCCATACCCCTATATCCCTTGATAAAGCTGCAGGCCTGGTGAAACCTGTTGGGGGATTTGTACTCTTGTTGTACTCTAACTACTACATTAGCAGGCTGCAGCTGCAATGAGGCATCTGTACTATGACTAAGGATAGACTAGGAGAATAAGGCGGTTTAACACTTTATTGAACATTTTATCACTGCTGAGGGATAGTCCCCTGTATGTTGTTGTTAAACACATTTAGAATTTATTTTTTTAAATATATATATGAGTTGAGGAGACTGGGATGAGTTTATTGTCCGTAATAATTCGCTATATAGGAGGGACCACACATAAGTATAAACTATGGCTAATGTTATCTGAGGTTACGCGAATTGAAGAACTCCACTTAAAGGGGTACTCCGCCCCTAGACATCTTATCCCCTATCCAGGGAGCCCCGCAAACTAGGCTGTGGCACCCCAGACATCCGATTCACAGTGCGAACTTTGCTCCGTGCCGGATGACTGGCAATGCGGGGTGAAGGCTCGTGACGTCACAGTCACGCCCCGATCTTGACGTCACGGCAACATCTCCTCAATGCAAGTCTATGGGAGGGGGTGTGACAGTCTATCGGAGGGGGCATGGGAGCACGAGCCTCCGGTGCTGCACCTGACACTCTAAACGAACGCCGGGTGCAGCAGGAAGATTGCAGGGGGCCCCAGCGGCAGGACCCCCGCGATCAGACATCTCATCCCTTATCCTTTGGATAGGGGATAAGATGTTTAGGGGCAGAGTATCCCTTTAATTCTAGGGGTATAAACCAACATCAAATTCTGGTCCATGGTGGTCCCTGGTGATCAGGTTAGGTTGTATGAGCCAAGGAATTATTGTACCACTGTGATAAGTATGGAATCGGTGCAGCACAAGAGAAGTCCTGGAGACAGGTTTGGGAGGATGTAATAAGGGAAAGATGAACGTTGCAGGTCATTGGCCATTGAAGTGTTGGATTTACTGGACCAAAACTTCACTACAGCTTGAGTATAAAAACCCTTAAAAGATATCCTTGGCTTTATTCTGTCCACAGGTGGTGCCAACATCTTTCACAAGCAACAAATACACTCGTGATTGAAATAGACCCCATTGCCTAAGCCAATACTTGTTTTACAGTGGGATCAAAAGTTTAGGCACCCCAGGTAAAAAATGTTAAAGAAGCCAAGGAAAGATGGAAAAATCTCCAAAAGGCATCAAATTAAAGGGGTTCTCCCTTGTTTATACTGTTTTTTGTTATTATGTTTGTGTGTTATGTGTGTATAAGTATGTATATATGTATTTTCTTACCTTTTGTGAAGATCTGGAAGCTGGACCCTTTTTCTCCCAGCGGCTTGCTGTGTAACCTCGGCCTCCGCCATGTTGTGTTCGGTAAGTGGGATATGGGGGGGTGTGTTCTTGCTTCTGTCCTTCCTATCTTCTGACGTCCGAGGCGAATCTTTTCTTCCTGTTTCTTTCGTGGCTCAGCGACGAATCTGTGGCCTCTTCCAGCGCATGCGCAGGTAGTTTTTTTTTTTTTTTACCAATAATTTTTTTTTGTCTAATTGATAAACTGTCTGCGCTTGCGCGAAGCTACACTATTAGCGTAAACTTAACATACGCTACGCTGTTAGCGTACCACTTGCGTAATCGCGTATGCGCAGACAGTTTGTCAATTAGACAAAAAAAAACGTTATTGGTAAAAAAAAAAAAAAGAAACTACCTGTGCATGCGCCGGAAGAGGCCGCAGATTCGTCGCTGAGCCACGGAGGAAACAGGAAGAAAACATTTGCCTCGGACGTCAGAAGATAGGAAGGACAGAAGCAAGAACACACCCCCCGACATCCCACTTACCGAACACAACATGGCGGAGGCCGAGGTACACAGCAAGCCACTGGAAGAAAAAGGGGCCAGCTTCCGGATCTTCACAAAAGGTAAGAAAATACATATATACATAATCACAACACACATAAAAAAACACATACTTATACACACATAACACGCAAACATAATAACAAAAAACAGTATAAACAAGGGAGAACCCCTTTAAAGATTAGACATTCTTATAATAATATGTCAACAAAAGTTAGATTTTATTTCCATCATTTACACTTTAAAAATAACAGAAAACAAAAAAATGGCATCTGCAAAAGTTTGGGCACCCTGCAGAGTTAATATCTTGTACTGCCCCCTTTGGCAAGTATCACAGCTTGTAAACGCATTTTGTAGTCAGCCAAGAGTCTTTCAATTCTTGTTTGAGGTATCTTTGCCCATTCTTCCTTACAAAAGTCTTCCAGTTCTTTGAGATTTCTGGGCTGTCTGTCACGCACTGCTCTTTTAAATCTATCCATAGATTTTCAATTATGTTGAGGTCAGGAGATTGTGAAGGCCATGGCAAAACCTACAGTTTACGCCTCTTGATGTAATCTCCTGTGGATTTCGAGGTGTGTTTAGGATCATTGTCCATTTGTAGAAGCCATCCTCTCTTTAACTTCAGCTTTTTCACAGATAGCATCAAGTTAGCATCCAAAATTTGCTGAAATTTTATTAAATCCATTATTCCTTCTACTCGTGAGATGTTCCCTGTGCCACTGGCTGCAATACAACCCCAAAGCATGATTGAATCCACCCCATGCTTAACAGTTGGACAGAGGTTCTTTTCATTAAATTCTGTTACCCTTCTTCTCCAAATGTACATTTGCTCATTCCGGCCAAAAAGTTCAATTTTAACCTAATCAGTTCACAGATCTTGTTTCCAAAATACACCAGGCTTGTCTATATATTAATTTTTGTGGTGAGGACATAGAAGAGCTTTTTTTCTGATGACTCTTCCATGAAGACCATATTTGTACAAGTATCTCTTTATAGTGGAATAGTGTACCACAACTCCAGTGTCTGCCAGATCTTTCTGGAGGGATTGTGCAGTCAAACGTGGGGTTTGAATTGTTTTTCTCACAATCCTGCGGGCTGTTCTGTCTGATATTTTTCTTGGTCTTCCAGATCTTGCTTTAACTTCCACTGTCCCTGATGACTGCCATTTCTTAATTACATTCCGAACAGAGGAAATTGATATCTGAAAACGTTTTGCCATCTTCTTCTAGCCCTCTCCAGCTTTGTGAGTATCAACTATTTTCAGTTTCAGATTTCTAGACAACTGCTTAGAAGAACCCATGGTGCTGATTGTTGGGGCAAGGTCAGATGAGTCTGGGCATTTAAAACCTTTGAGATTGACATCACCTTGTCTTCCCAGATGATGGTTGAGAACAATCCAGGACACTGGCAGGTCTCAGCTTTGCAAAGGGGGCAGTGCATGCTATACATTCTGCAGGGTGCCCAAACTTTTGCAGATGCCATTTTTTTGTTTTCTGTTATTTTGAAAGTGTAAATGATGGAAATAAAATCTAAATTTTGTTGACATATAAGAATGTCTTATCTGTAATTTGATGCCTTTTGGAGATTTTTCCATCTTTCCTTCTTTATGCACATGAATACAAATTTTTACCTGGGGTGCCCAAACTTTTGATCCCCACTGTATACAATTCAATGTGATGAAGCCAAAGATCATTCAGGAGAGAAGTGATAAGGGCTGGAGAGTGAGCCATCAGGCAGTTCTTCTGATGCAGAACAGAGAGGCCTGCAATATTTGTGAAAATGTGCAGGCTGTTCAATAAAAACAATGCAAAATTTGAAATAGATTTTTGAAACACCAAAATAAATCCAATACAGTACTAAAATATACACTCAAAGGTGTCCATGGTCTTTATTATATAATATTCTATGGGACTATCCTAAATTATTGCAGTATAAGCACTGGACACTACACAACATACAGGGCCGACATTTCCTATATTCAACTTTGCTGTGTAGACTGGGACAAAACCAGCAGAGTTATTTCATTATCACTAAAGAATGAAACATTTATCCGGTAAACTTTGATAAGGCAGAACAGTAACAGTATACACTATATACACACTTAACTCTCCATTAATTCTCGTTCAATGAATCTGCCATTAGTCACACACACCCTGCTTTACTGTCTGTACATTTTGGACCTCCAAAATATCCGCCCCGAGGCATAAAAAAAAAAATATATATATATATATACACAATTATATCCAACAAATGAAACTAAAATTTAATGAAAGACACTCCTGTAAAACACAAACCTACACAGAAAAATACTTATGTTAGTCAAATAATAAATATACAGTATTCAAGTACAAAGGATTCTGGGTATAGTGGCTAAATGATGACTTTTTTGGGGGATGATTTATGATGTGTGTTCCATAGGAGGAATGTATGTATAACTGGAAGTGATTTAATAATAAAAAATAAAAAAATATGCTACTTTTAATTTTTTTTACATGTTAATGTGATGCCAACAAAGGGATAAAATAATAATAATACAAAATAATAATAATCACGTATAACTTTTGAGAAGCATTTTTAGCCCTCTCGGTCACTGGCACATGTAGCAACACTTCAGACCTGATATCTACAACTGATCACCTGATGCCAAGATAACATATTTATCTATTCTCCAAATTGTTCTTTATATTATAAAAATAGCTGTGTTCAAAAAGTTGATTTCTTTTTGTTTTTTCATAAAAAAAAAAAATAATATTCTCTCTGTCTTTTCTAGGTCATTCTTTCCAGGAATATTTGCGAACCAGAAAGCTAAAGTCTTAAAAAGTCTCTGTCTTTCTCTTAAAGGTTCTAGATTTTTTTCTCTAAAAAAAAACATTCCCGATGGTTCTTTAACTTGTTTTCGGAAAGCATCCGTCAATCTGGATTTCTGCCGGCCAGCCACTATATCGGTTATTGCCATCGGAGTGGATGATCTGTAAAAGACAAAAAAAAAAAAAAAAACTTAAGTCACTGAAACTTTCAATGCAAAGCCTAGAAAAAAAAAAAGTATTCACACCCTTCAAAATACTTATGCTTTATCAACAGGAATCACCATGGATTTATTTTGGCTTTTTAGGCCGCGATCAACAGTAATTCACTGTTCAAATGTAAATGAGCCTTTGGCTGTCCGAGCATGTTGGAGGTTGTAGGTTTGTAGGTTGAACAGGGTCGCCCTTTTAGGAGCGAGTGCTCCGCCAAGACATAAGGCCATTATTTCAGCATCAACTATAGGGTGAGTTATATCATGTTATCGAGTTTCGTGCTCGGTATGCTGGGGGTTGTAGTTTTGCAACAGCTGGAGGCACACTGGTTGGGAAACAATGCTTTACAGGGTCGCCCTTTTAGAAGCGAGTGCTCCAAGACCTCAGGCCATTATTTCAGCATCAACTATAGGGAGAGTTACCGTATTTTTCGCCGTATAAGACGCACTTTTTCTTCCCCAAAACTGGGGGGAAAAAGTCGGTGCGTCTTATACGGCGAATACACCCCTATCGCGGCGGTCCCTGCGGCCATCAACGGCCGGGACCCGCGGCTAATACAGGACATCACCGATCGCGGTGATGTCCTGTATTAACCCTTCAGACGCGGCGATCAAAGCTGACTGCCGTGTCTGAAGGGAAAGTGACACTAACCCGGCTGTTCAGTTGGGCTGTTCGGGACCGCCGCGATTTCACCGCGGCGGTCCCGAACAGCCCGACTGAATAGCCGGGTTAGTGCTTACAGGACACCGGTAGGGACCTTACCTGCCTCCTCGGTGTCTTCTCCGTTCAGGGATCCCCTGTATGGCCGGCGCTCTCCTTCCTCGTCATCACGTCGTCGCGTACGTGCGTCGGCGTGCGTAACGTCGTGATGGCGGCGGCGGAGAGTGAGGATACCCGGCCGGCAGCAGAGACGTTCCGGAGCGACGGGGACACGGTGACAGTGATGGAGCGACATCCGGGGCAGCGGTATCGGGTCCGGAGCGGCGGGAACACGTGAGTAATACCTCCTATGCAGTGGTCTTCAATCTGCAGACCTCCAGATGTTGCAAAACTAAAACTCCCAGCATGCCCGGACAGCCAACGGCTGTCGGGGCATGCTGGGAGTTGTAGTTTTGCAACATCTGGAGGTCCGCAGGTTGAAGACCACTATTGGGTTCAAAATCTTTATTTTTTTAGATTATGCACCTATAAATTAGGTAAGTCTTATATGCCGGTGCGTCCTATAGGACGAAAAATACGGTATATCAGGTCTGCTCATTCGAGTCTCACCAGACATGATGGGGGTTGTAGTTTAGCAACAGCTGGAGAGCCATAGGTTGAGGAACACTGATCTTGACAAATTCCCGAGCCCATGGCGCAAAGTTCTATGTTAACGTATGTGTTGAAATAATTTTCTTTTTTCCAAGTTACCTTTTCTCTTTCGATATTTTCAGGGACTGTGCCACCTTTAACCGCCAGGAACACCCACTGTGAGCGGAATTTTAGATTTCTAATTTCTTTACTGCCGAGCCCCTCAAAAACCTTCTTGGCCTCCTCGCTTAACCTGCAAATACAGAGAAAATCTAATAAACTCCTTGCTGCAGATCATCCTTAACGTGCGACTGTGATAGCCTGGGGGAGTAGGGTATATGGGGTGTAGCTGTGCGGTGACTAAAGGGTGTCTGGTTAACCCTTTCTATTCGTGATGCCAGGGTGAGGGCTCCTCTGTAATGCTTGTCCTATTGCCACCCTTCCCAAGAGCGATAGGGAGGTATAGAATAATTGAATGTCCACAACCGGAGAGTTTGCTGAAAACAGTCGGAAACTTTACTGAAGATTTTATGCAAGCTTTATAACCGGAACAGTCTCTATACATGTAAAGTCTCTTAGAGATTGACAGTGGTTGGGACCTTAAGCGTTTTAGAGTCCGTAGACTGATATGCGCTGTTCCACTGGATTTAAAGGATTTAGTTGCGGTCCAGTAGTCACGCTAGCTTTTGCGGGGATTAGTTTAGAACTCACGGTTTAGTTTAGGCTGAGGCCGGTAGGTTTTCTGGCCTAGCGTGTCTTTGTAAGTTGCGCAGATCCGTCCTGCTAGTCCGGCATCCACAAGAGCAGCAACCCAAGAGAGCGATAATCGGCTACAGCTCCCTTATATGGGCAGGGGCTGGACTAGTGCTAATTGGTCCAATACTTCTGTCAATGACCTTTACATACAGTTATGGGTAAACATGTGACCCAAGGACCTCCAAAGGTCCTCTAACATTCCATAGAGGAATTAACATAGTCACATGACCGAAGGTCCTGCGACGCTAACAAGGTAAGCATACTATACATTATATTAAATATACACATTATTAAATATCTACATATAAACGTTATAAAATTAGAAAAGAAGAGAGGCGACTAGGGGCTGTCCCACCTGGGGGACCTTACCTGAGCGTAGTAACTCTGACTTTGGGGACCACCATCCAAGGTACGGTATGCAATACGGTACCGGGACACCACACGACCTAACGATAGTGTCTCATGTACCCCCAGCTACAGCATGTACCCACTTCCTGCTACAGAAACTTCTAGAGGAAGTTTGTCTAATAACGATAATATCACAGAGAGCCCAATGAGGGACATTTTTTTTGGGGGGGGTGAAGGACATGTTTTTTTTCCTCCCCTTAAAGGGGTACTCTGGCCCCAAGACATCTTATCCCCTATCCAAAAGGATAGGGCATAAGATGTCTGATCGCGGGGGTCCCGCCACTGGGGACCCCCACAATCTAGCATGCAGCACCCACCTGTAAGCACTGCACGAAGCGCTGGAGGCTCTCAGTGTTATGCCTCCCGACCACGGGGACAGAGTATGGCGATGTCACGACTCCGCCCCTGTGTGACGTCACGCCCCGCCCCCTCAATGCAAGTCTATGGGAGGGGGCGTGACGGCCGTCACGCCCCCTCCCATAGATTGCATTGAAAAATAATGTTATCTTTGTACAGACATTTTTTTTTCTAATTGTACTATTTTGGGGTACATGTGACCTTTGGGGTACATGTACACCCCCAGCCTTTATTTTTTTATAATTTTTTAGTTTTCTACCTTGATATTGCTCTGTATTTTCTGATCAGTCAGATTCACAGACCCCCAGCAGGCGAGACATCATCTGAAGCCATACAGGGGAGAACTTCTGCCCTTGCTCTGCTACACACAGCCCAGAGCGGTTCAGTGTGAGATGAGCTATGATTGGTTAAGGCTGCACACACACCCTCAACATTTCCTGATTTTGGACTTCTGCCAGGCCAGCAGGAGTCCAAAGTCTGTGCAAGAGATGGGGGGGGACAAGAAGTTGTTTTTTAAACAAAGTACATTAGAAAGATTTTTTTATTTACCATAAGGAGCGCAATAGCAAAAATTTGTTTTAAAGTCTACCAAGAATCTAACCACCTAGATGATGTGAAATTCTGCTCAGAAAATACATAGTGTGAACGGGCCCTTATTGCTTCTCCCCTACAGAATCCTGATACATGTTGCCTGCACTAATTCACTGCAACAAAAGAGATATTTGTGCCGCTGATCCCACAGGGTAAGATACCATCGTAACAAGCACCAAGCTTTGAGAAGTATTCAGCCTATAAAAATTTCTGCAGTTCCTGTAGGTATACAAGAATGTTCCCATTCACTGACAGCAAGCGGCGAATTGGATTATCCAGGTGGATTATCCGGGATTAAAAGAAACAGAGAGGATTTCTTTTTTAATTTTTTTAAACAGTGCCACCTCTGTCCTCAGGTTGTGTACAGTATGGCAGCTCAGTTCTATTGACGTGAATGGAGCCAAGTTGTAATACCACACACAACCTGAGGACAGGGGTGGTGCTGTTTTTGAAAAAAAACAAAACAAAAATAATAATAAAATAAAATACAGCTCTGTTTTTCAATTCCTAAATTGTCCTTTGTATTGATCCGCCTTCTAGGATGCTCTCTAGTTCTCCACAATTCTTTAAAAATAACAATGATTTTCCTTACTTAGTAACCGCGTCGTCAAAACTGGCAATAAGGATGATGGAGCCGCTGGGGATCTTATTGATAAACTCGACCATTGGCTTTGAGTGCTCTGAAAAAGAAGAAAAAATGCAATAATCCCTAAGAATTATGCATCATAGCAGTGTTCTGCAACCTGTGAATACCCAGCTGTTGCAAAACTACAACTCCCAGCATGCCCTCACAGCCTTCGGCTGTGAGGGCATGCTGGGAGTTGTAGTTTTGCAACAGCTGGAGAACCATAACTGGGCCAAGGTGGACGTCCCTTTTGTAAAATTCAAATTTTTTTGAATGGTTGTAGTAACGTCTTCTAACCACTAGGTGTCACTGTACAGACACTATATCTAATCTGTGGGAGCCCAAACATAAGTATAAATGACAGAATGACAGCACAATAGAAGGCGGAGGAGTGATTTACACCCAGAGGATGAAGCTCGTACCTCCCTCGTACATGTCAAAGGACTGGGTGTCCGTGACCTTCATGGTCTCACCTGTAAGGAAACAAAAGAATTCTTAAAGTAAGAAAGTAATGAAATACACCAGTATTATACGCATCAAGTCATAGCAATTTGCATCTGTAGTAAAGGCTCTGCCCCAGATACTCCTTTAAGTCTCTTCCCAAGGTGCCTCCTCACATTTTAGTCCAGGTGTCTCCTTTAGTCCCTGCCACAGGTGTCCCCCCCCCCCCCCCCGTTGGTCCCTACCCCAGGTGTCCCCCCTCCCCTGTAGGTCTCTGCCCCAGGTGTCCCCCCCCCCCCCCGTTGGTCCCTGCCCCAGGTGTGTCCCCCCCCCCCTGTTGGTCCCTGCCCCAGGTGTGTCCCCCCCCCCCCTGTTGGTCCCTGCCCCAGGTGTGTCCCCCCCCCTGTTGGTCCCTGCCCCAGGTGTGTCCCCCCCCCTGTTGGTCCCTGCCCCAGGTGTGTCCCCCCCCCTGTTGGTCCCTGCCCCAGGTGTGTCCCCCCCCCTGTTGGTCCCTGCCCCAGGTGTGTCCCCCCCCCCCTGTTGGTCCCTGCCCCAGGTGTCCCCCCCCCCCCTGTTGGTCCCTGCCCCAGGTGTGTCCCCCCCCCCCCCCCCCTGTTGGTCCCTGCCCCAGGTGTGTCCCCCCCCTGTTGGTCCCTGCCCCAGGTGTGTCCCCCCCCTGTTGGTCCCTGCCCCAGGTGTGTCCCCCCCCCTGTTGGTCCCTGCCCCAGGTGTACCCCCCCCCCCCCGTTAGCCCCTGCCCCAGGTGTCCCCCCCCCTGTTGGTCCCTGCCCCAGGTGTCGTCCCCCCCCCCCAAGGTGTCCCCCGTTAGTCCCTGTCCAAGGTGTCCCCCGTTAGTCCCTGTCCAAGGTGTCCCCCGTTAGTCCCTGTCCAAGGTGTCCCCTTTAAGTCACTGAACAAGATGTCCTCTTTAGTCTATGTCCAAGGTGTCCCTTTTAGTTCCTTTTCCAGTTGCCCCCTTTAGTCCCTGTACCGGTTTCCCCTTTAGTCCCTGCCCTGGGTCCCCTACCTTATTGCCTGCCTGGGTGCCCCATTTAGTCTCTGAACAAGGAGCTCCTTTAGTCCTTTGCTCAGCTGCAACTTAAAGCCCTTGCCCCAGGTTACTGCAACTTCTATTTAAAAATCTTAACACTTCCTGTACTTACCAGTTGCTGTATGCTCCACAGGAAGTTCTTTTCTTTTTGCATTTATTTTCTGTCTGACCACAGTGCTCTCTGCTGACACCTCTGTCCATGTCAGGAAAACTGTCCAGAGCAGGATAGGTTTGCTATGGGGATTTGCTCCTACTCTGGACAGTTCCTAAAATGGACAGAGGTGTCAGTAGAGAGCACTGTGGTCAGACAGAAAGGAAATTCAAAGAGAAAAGGACTTCCTGTGGAGCATACAGCAGCTGATAAGTACTGGAGGGGTTAAGATCGTTTCTATATCGTTTTTGCACTTTAGTTTTTAACTCCTCCCCTTCTAAAAATCATAACGCTTTCAATTTTGCACCTACAGACTGTAATGACATCAACCATTTAATAACAAAATCTACTGCAAGACCCCAAAAATATATTTGTGGGGTAAAATAAAAATAAACACCATTTTGTAACTTTGGGGGACTTCCTTTTCTACACAGTGCAATTTTCGGTAAAAATGACACCTTATTTTATTCTGTAGGTCCATACGGTTACAAGGATACTACATTTATTTTATTTTATGTAGATTTTATTTTATTTCACTACTTTAAAAAAAATTTTTAACTACATGCCCCAAAATTAGTATGTTTAAAATTAACTTTTTTACTTTTCTTTACTATGTGAGGGCTCATTTTTTACGCCATGGACTGTGTGGTTTCGCTAACCTTAAATTTTAATAGTTCATATGCGCGTGGCGGTACGACATATGATTATTTTGATTTTTTATTACATAATTTTATTTAAAATAATTGGAAAAAGGGATTCAAACCTTTAATAGGGAAGGGGTTAATTCACTTTTATTCACTCACTTTTACAATTTTACACTTTATTCTATCTTCTGATTGCATACATTGATCATTGCTATGCCATAGTATAGCATAAATCTGTGTTATCGGCACTCTGCTGCTCTAGCCTGCATAGCAGGCTAGGAGCAGTAGAAGACCAATCGTATGGCGAGGAGGAAGGTAAGGGCCCTCCCGCCATCCACTCAGCTGATTGGGACCCGCGATGTCGCCGCGGATGTCCCGATCAGCTCCACTGAGCTACTGGCACCGTTAACCCCGCATTTTAGACACTGCAATGAACTTTGATCGCGGTGTCTATAGGGTTAATGCCAGGCATCGGCCCGATCGCTGGTGACCTGCATTAGCCGTGGGTCCTGGCTGCCCGTAGCAACCAGGACCCACTGGATTTAACCCGTTCTCCACTCGTCAGAACGGTTTAAACTCCGTTACTGGGACCAGGGCGTACAGGTACGCCCTCGATCCTTCATTCCCAGGACGTACCTGTACGCCCTGTGTCCTGGACAGGTTAATACATGTGCAACATATATGTTTTTTTCTGAACTTTATTTAAATTGGGTCGGCAATGACGGGAGAACCAGAGTAGTTGCACTAAAGGGAAATTAAGGCAAAGGCTAGAGGGGCTATTAGAAGCACTAAAGGGGGCACTTGGTAAGAAAGGACCACCTGAATGTAAAAGTTCACAAAATATGGAGATGCTAAAAGCTCTGTGGGCTATGGTTTAGTGACTTTTCATTTTAGACTGTATTGCATGATGACATCTTTACACCAGCAGGACGACAACTTACGATTGACTACACCGATGTTCATTCCTCTTCTCCCGTTTTTCTTAGTTCCACCTAATAATCTGAAAGAAAATAAGAGTCATTAATCCCTATCCCGGTGGGGCTGGAATGACAATCACTATACACTCAGGTTATGGCATGGATAAGACTAAACAGGATACTGGTGAACCCCCAAAATGTTAGGATTATAAGGAGGATTGTACCCAGACTAAAACCCATAAAAGAAAAACGTTAAAGAGCAGAAGGAAGAGAAGGAAAATGAGGGGCGTTATTATTTAGGTAGCCTTTTTTGTGTCTGCTGTATATGGGAATGCACTTAAAGGGGTAAGTCGCTGCTCAGCTTTTGGAACAGACTGTTCTGGACGCTGGAGCCGGGAGCTCATGAGGACATAATCCCGCCCCCTCATGGCGTCACACCCCGCCCCCTCAATGCAAGTCTATGGGAGGGGGCGTGACAGATGTCACGCCCCCTCCCATAGACTTGCATTGAGGGGGCTGGGCGGGGCGTAATTTCGTGAGGGGGCGGGGCTATGACGTCACAAGGTCCCGGCGCCGGCTCCAGCGTTCGGAACAGTTTGTACCAAATACTGAGCAGCAGAGTACCCCTTTAAGTGTAATTCAGTGAGAATGGGTCATTGGAGTTCATGTTACACTATTTAGGGGGAGAATTCATGTTATGGTACCCCATATTGAAATATTTTGGTTAGTCTGAGGTTCCATTGGCATTTGGAACTGGCGCTCCTGGTGGTTGGAGGTAAAAGTTGCATGTACCTGTAGTCTCATTGCTGTATGGCTGGGGGTTTGGGTATAATGTTGTTGGTCATGGAGGTTTGGGAGGTGATCTGTGAAGGGGGGGGGGGGGGGGTTCGGTAGTACCCTACCGAACCATACAACTCTTCACCCCTTAAGGACCAGGGGTTTTCGGTTTTTGCACTTAAATTTTTTCCTCCTTATCTGTAAACAATCATAACTCTCAATTTTGCACCTAAAAATCCATATGATGGCTTATTTTTTGCACCACCAATTCTACTTTGTAATGAGTAGAATCAGTAATTATACCCAAAAATCTACGACGAAACGGAAAAAAAAAAAAAATCATCGTGCGACAAAATTGAAGAAAAAACACCATTTTGTTACTTTTGGGGGCTTCCGTTTCTACGCAGTACATTTTACGGTAAAAATGACACCTTCTCTTTATTCTGTAGGTCCATACGATTAAAATGATCCCCTACTTATATAGGTTTGATTTTGTCGTCCTTCTGGAAAAAATCTAAAAACTACATGCAGGAAACTTTTTACGTTTAAAATTGTCATCTGCTGACCCCTATAACTTTTTGATTAACGATAATTTTTTATAATTTGGACATTTCTGCACGAGGCGATACCACATATGATTATTTAAATTTTTATTTACACTTTTTTTTTATTATGGGAAAAGGGGGGAGATTCTTACTTCTATTAGGGGAGGGGTTAAATGATCTTTATTAACTTTTCTTTTTTTTTTTTTTTTGCAATGTTAAAACTCCCATAGGGGGCTATAACACTGCGAACACTGATCTTTTACATTGATCATTGTTATCCTATAGGATAACATTGATCGATGATTCTACCGCTTGACTGCTCATGCCTGGATCTCAGGCACTAAGCAGTTATTCGCCGATCGGAACACACAGGAGGAAGGTAGGGGACCTCCTTATGTTGGGACGCCGCGGCTGTTCGGGACGCCGCGGCCCACTGAGCAAGCCGGGGGTAGTTTACCTTCACTTTAGACGCAGTGATCAACTTTGCATCATAGAAAGGGAGCAGACTCGGTGTACAGGTTTGCCCAGTGTCCTTAACGGGTTAAGTCATGTATTACAACCTGTTTTGGATGGGCCCAGCTATTATATTAACTCCAAAGCCTACAGTCTGATCCTGATGTTAGTGCTGTCATATGATACTAGGATACAGAATCAATGGCCCTTATTTACTAAGGCTCCTTTCACACACCGTTTTCGTCCGGTAGGTGACGTCCGTTAGGAAGATAGAGGGAGAAAAATTTGTGCACAACACGTCTTTTTCTCCCGCTAACTTCGGCCGCATTAACAGGACCTATAAAGGACGTTAGAGGAATCCCATTCAAGTGAATGGGATCCTCTTTTCCCGTTATAACTCCCGTTATGCTCCATTACAATAAAAGACCTTAATGGCAGCTAGGGATAGACCGATATCGTTTTTTTAGGGCCGATACCGATAATCGGTGGAGGTTAGGGCCGATAGCCGATAACTTATACCGGAATATCGGTATAAGTTATCGGCTATTTATCCCCCCCGCGACAACACTGCAGATCATTGATTTAAAGCGGGCGCTTTAAATCAATGCACTGCAGTGGCTTTTGCGGTGCCATAGACCGCCGCCGCCACCCGCTACTCTCCCCCTGCCTGTCCGGGGGTCCTGAGTCCTATCACCGCCACCCCCGCACCGCTCCCCCCACCGCTGCACTGCTCCCCCCACCGATACGCGCCCCCTACTGCCGCGCCGCGTCGCACCCCCCACCGCTCCGGTTCCATTGCCTCCCCCATCCCCGGTTTTATAATTACCTGTGCCTGGGGTCCACTCTACATCTGGCTCCGGCGCCGTCCTCCTGAGCTGTCACTGTGCGCACTGTCTGTGAAGTCACGTCGCGCACGTCACTCGTCATTGCGCACAGCGTAACGCAGGACGCAGCAGGAGCCAGAAGTAGCGTGAACCCCAGGAACTGGTAATAATAAAACCGGGGATGGGGGAGGCAATGGGGCCGGGGCCGGGGCGGGGCGGTGCGGTGGGGGGGTGCAACGCGGTGCGGGGGGGCGGTCGCGGTGCGGTGGGGGTGGTGCGGGGGGCGGGGCATTATCGGCTTATCAGCAAGGTAATTGCCGATACCGATAATGCCCAAAGTCGTGATTATCGGCTGATAATATCGGCCAAACCGATAATCGGTCGATCCCTAATGGCAGCCAAAGTAGAAAAGAAAAAAAGAAAAAAAAAAGAGCCATTAACGTCCGTTTGTAATGGAGCAACTTTACTGGTGTGAAAGAAGGCTAAGAGTGGAGTGTAGTTTTCTTTGTGGGTTTTAACCCCTTAAGGACTCATGACGTACTGCTACGTCATGAGTCCGCTCCCGATCTATAACGCGGGGCCACGGCGTGGCCCTGCATCATAGCGGGTCGGGCCCGGCCTCTAACAACAGCTGAGACCCGTGGCTAATAGCATACGGCACTGATCGCAATGCGGCACGCTATTAACCCTTCAGACGCGGCGATCAAAGTTGAAAACGAAAGTAAACCGTTCCCGGCAGCTCAGTCGGGCTGATCGGGACATTGCGATAAAATCGCGATGTTCCGATCAGCTGGGACGCAGGCGGAGGTCTCCTTACCTCTCTCCGCGGCGTCCGATCGTCGATTGATTGCTCCAAGCCTGAGCTACAGGCTTGAGCAATCGACCGCCTATCTGATTGATCCCTGCAAAGCTATGGCTTTGCAGGGATCAGCATAGGAGATCAGTGTGTGCAGTGTTATAGGTCCCTATGGGAGCTATAACAATGCAAAAAAAAGTGGAAAAAAAAAAGTTAACAAAGGTCATTTAACCCCTTTCCTATTAAAAGTTTGAATCACCCCCCTCTTCCCATTTAAAAAAAAACTGTGTAAATAAAAATAAACATATGTGGTATCGCCGCGTGCGAAAATGTCCAAACTATAAAAATATATTGTTAATTAAATTGCACAATGGCGTGTGCGCAAAAAAATTCCAAAGTCCAAAATAGTGTATTTTTGGTCACTTTTTATATCATGAAAAAATTAATAAAAAGCGATCAAAAAGTCCGATCAATACAAAAATCATACCGATAAAAACTTCAGAACACGGCGCAAAAAATGAGTCCTCATACCGGCCCATACGCGGAAAAAAAATAGTTATAGGGGTTAGAAGATGAGAATTTTTAACATATAAATTTTCCTGCATGTAGTTATGATTTTTTTCCGAAGTACGACAAAATCCAACCTACATAAGTAGGGGATCATTTTAACCGTATGAACCTACAGAATAAAGATAAGGTGTCATTTTTACCGAAAAATGCACTGCGTAGAGACGGAAGCCCCCAAAAGTTACAAAATGAAATTTTTTCTTCAATTTTGTCGCACAATGATTTTTTTTTCCGTTTCGCTGTGGATTTTTTACTAATATCACTGCAAAGTAGAATTGGTGGCGCAAAAAATAAGCCATAATATGGATTTTTAGGTGCAAAATTGAAAGCGTTATGATTTTTGGAAGGTGATGAGGAAAAAATGAAAATGCAAAAACGGAAAAACGCTGAGTCCTTAAAGGAGTAGTCCAGTGGTGACTCAGTGGTTTACAACTTATCCCCTATCTTAAGGATAGGGGATAAGTTGCAGATCGCGGGGGGTCCGACCCCTGGGGCCCCCCGCGATCTCCTGTACGGAGCCCCGACAGCCCACGGGAAGGGGGCGTGTCGACCTCCGCATGAAGCGGCGGCCGACACGCCCCCTCCATACAACTCTATGGCAGAGCCGAAGCGCTGCCTTCGGCAATCTCCGGCTCTGCCATTGAGATGTATTGAGGGGCGTGTCGGCCGTCGCCTCGTGCGGGGGTCGACACCCGCTATCTCGGGGGAGAGCCGGGGCCCCGTACAGAGAGATCGTGGGGGGCCCCAGCGGTCAGACCCCCCGCGATCTCAAACTTATCCCCTATCCTTAGGATAGGGGATACATTTTTCACCACTGGACTACCCCTTTAAGGGGTCAACTCCCTACAAATTATTTTTCCACTTTTCCACTCTTCCCTAAATTTATTTATTTATTTTTTACACATGCTCTGATCTGTCGGGTTTTCCTAAGCTCAAATCCCCTACATCTTCTGTGGAAACCTTAGTTAATCTGATGGGTTTTTGTGAAAATGTCGGGGGCATGCCCCCTTTTCCGAATGGCCACGCCCCTTTTTCGGGTTTTCTAAGTAAAATTGAGAGTTGGTCAGTTTTTTTTCAATTCTGGCGCAGACAGAATTTCTGGTGCACAACCCGAAAATACATGACGGGTTTACATTAGTAAATCAGGGCCAATGTATCACAAGTATCATGTGAGAACAATAAACTATGTGGTGCTACAATAATAGGGCAAAGTGCAACTGTAGTGGGGAATGTACTATCTGCTACTATGAACAGAAGGAAATACAGGATGTGGCTCTAGGGGCTGACAGGGCAATATGAATGACCATAGTGAGGGTATGATATACTAAGGTACACATGTTCAATTACAATAGAGAAAAACACATCTTTATGGTACTGCCATGGGTACAATTTTACCTCAAAATTATAAATAAAAAAACATTACCATGAAACAACATACACACACGTGGCTAATTCTACGGGGAGATGATGGAGCAATATGACCAGTGTGATGGTCTGATATACTATGGCACACGTGGTCAGTTACGGTGAAGGAAACAATCTTTGTGGCACTGCCATGGGTACAGTAACTTTACCTACAGTGTAAAAACCATTTCCATGATGTCATATCCACACATGCAGATTAGGTTACTAAAAATCACACAGTAAAAAGGTAACATGGACTTACATTTCATCCTCCAGACAGATGTCAGGTTGGATACCATTTCCGCCACCACTCCGTACCCGATACACAACCTCAGAGGAAGAACAGGTTCTCCATGATGCACACTTCTGTGGCTTGGGAGGTGGAGCTGCCATACAAACAAATGTTTAGTTAATGTACATGTCAGGATACTATAATCATCACAACCCTCTATAGTGTGGCAGCAGATTATTATGGTCCTGGAAGGACAAGCCCTTTATCCAGTGGTCTCAAACTGTGGCCCCCTTCAGATGTTGCAAAACCTCAACTCCCAGTATGCCCGGACAGCCAACGGCTGTCCGGGCATGCTGCGAGTTGACGTTTTGCAACATCTGAGGGGACACATATTAGGACCACTGCCTTTATCAGTCCCTAAAAAAATTTCCCTTCCTAAGAATACTACATATAAAATGCATATTAGACTCTGTGGCACCAGTGATGTTCCACACACCCAAAAATCGTTGGAGACCATTGGCAGGATCACAACATAATAAAAAATGAAGGAAATTATTAGAGATGTCCCGATACCGGTATTGGCACCGATACTGGACATTTGCACGAGTACTTTTACTAGTGCAAATGTCCCCGATACCTAATCCGATATTCACCGGCGGGACCCCCGCCAGAAAGGTATTACGGAAGTGCTGAACTATGCAGTGCGCCCAGAAGCTGAGCGTGTGTCATAGCCGGGACCTGTGGCTAATGCTGAACATCACCGATCGGTGATGTCTGGCATTAACCTTTTAGACGCTGCGATCAAAGTTGATTGCTGCGTCTAAAAGTCCTGAACTTAACTGCCGGTTATCTCAGGGATGCTGATCGGGATCGCCGCAATGAAATCGCAGTGTCTCGCTCAGCTGTGAAGATGGCCTGAGGTCCCTTACCATGCTCCGTGCCATCCAATCATCGCTCCTTTACTGCTGCTAGCCATGGCAGGCAGAAGTAAAGGAGCGCCGATAAAACTGATCAATATGTTATGGCATAGCATTGATCATTGTATGCAATTTACAGATTGCATGTATAGTGCCCTATGGGGAATAAAAAAAAGTGGGGAAAATGTGTTAAAATAAATAACTAAATGTGAATTAACCCCTTCCCTAAAGTTTGAATCCCCCCCCCCTTTTAAATTAATATTTTTTTTAATATAAAAAAGCCCTTCCTCTAATAAAAACTAAAAAAAAAAAATACACCCCTTTTTCCCATAAAAAAAAAAATAAATAAAAAATTTAAGTACCCTGTCACATGGCATAGAAAAAAGTATCTGTAATTGGTATCGGTGAGTACTTAAAAAAAGTATCGGTACTCGTACTCGGTTTTGAAAAAATCGTATTGGGACATCACACCCAGCGCACCCATATATGTGTAGGATCAAGATCTACAGAGAAAGCAAGTCTAACAGGTTAACAGAGGCAGAGATAAGAAACAATAAAAAACAATGGGAAGTTGGCAAAAACAATAAACCACTGACTGATCTAAGGTCAGAGAAGATCCTAAATCACCTCCTGCCTGGCAACCATGTGAGCAAGTGTTTTATTATTGGAAGAAGTCATTTATTTAAACCACCTACCTCGGAATCTCCGTTCGAGGTCTTAAAAGGGGTACTCCAGTGGGAAAAATGTTCTCAAAATAACTGGTGGCAGAAAGTTAAACAGATTTGAAAATGACTTCTATTTAAAAATCTTAATCCGTCCAATACTTATCAGCTGCTGTGTGCTTCAGAGGAAGTTGTGTAGTTCTTTCCAGTCTGAGCACAGTGCTCTCTGCTGACACCTCTGTCCATGTCAGGAACTGTCCGGAGCAGGAGAGGTTTACTATGGGGATTTGCCTCTGCTCTGGACAGTTCCTGACATGGACAGAGGTGTCAGCAGAGAGCACTGGGGTCAGACAGGAAAGAACTACACAACTACCTCTGGAGCATACAGCAGCTGATAAGTACTGGAAGGATTGAGATTTTTTAGTTAATTTACTAATTTGTTTAACTTGATTTGAAAAAAAAAAAAAATTCACCGGAGTACCCCTTTAAAACACAACAGGTTCAAATAACCGGATGAAAAAAAGCATAGTTAGCACTATTCCTTTCTCTTACTAGAATCCATTAAAATGATGAACACCAGCCAGAAACTGGAAGGACCCCACTAAAGTCAACGGGGGCCATCGGGCTCCACATGGGGCAGATACACTGAAAAGCAAATGGAGTCTCCATGGTCAGTTTTTTTTTTGGCTAAAAAATGTCCTGCATAGACTACCGTACTGAACACTTCACATCACCATGAAAGGAAGATAAGAAGTGAACTGAATATTGTTATCCATTAAAACTAATGATGAGATAGATAGATATGAGATAGATAGATAGATATGAGATAGATAGATAGCTATGAGATAGATAGATAGATAGATATGAGATAGATAGATATGAGATAGATATGAGATAGATAGATAGCTATGAGATAGATAGATAGATATGAGATAGATAGATATGAGATAGATAGATAGATATGAGATAGATAGATAGATAGCTATGAGATAGATAGATAGATAGATAGATAGATAGATATGAGATAGATAGATATGAGATAGATAGCTATGAGATAGATAGCTATGAGATAGATAGCTATGAGATAGATAGCTATGAGATAGATAGCTATGAGATAGATAGATATGAGATAGATAGATATGAGATAGATAGATATGAGATAGATAGATATGAGATAGATAGATATGAGATAGATAGATAGATAGCTATGAGATAGATAGATAGATAGCTATGAGATAGATAGATAGATAGCTATGAGATAGATAGATAGATAGCTATGAGATAGATAGCTATGAGATAGATAGCTATGAGATAGATAGCTATGAGATAGATAGCTATGAAATAGATAGCTATGAGATAGATAGCTATGAGATAGATAGATAGATAGATAGCTATGAGATAGATAGATAGATAGATAGCTATGAGATAGATAGATAGATAGATAGCTATGAGATAGATAGCTATGAGATAGATAGATATGAGATAGATAGATATGAGATAGATAGATATGAGATAGATAGATATGAGATAGATAGATATGAGATAGATAGATATGAGATAGATAGATATGAGATAGATAGATATGAGATAGATAGATATGAGATAGATAGATATGAGATAGATAGATATGAGATAGATAGATATGAGATAGATAGATATGAGATAGATAGATATGAGATAGATAGATATGAGATAGATAGATATGAGATAGATAGATATGAGATAGATAGATATGAGATAGATAGATATGAGATAGATAGATATGAGATAGATAGATAGATATGAGATAGATAGATAGATAGATATGAGATAGATAGATAGATAGATATGAGATAGATAGATATGAGAGATAGATAGATAGAAAGATAGATATGAGATAGAAAGATAGATATGAGATAGAAAGATAGATATGAGATAGAAAGATAGATATGAGATAGAAAGATAGATATGAGATAGAAAGATAGATATGAGATAGAAAGATAGATATGAGATAGAAAGATAGATATGAGATAGATAGATAGATATGAGATAGATAGATAGATATGAGATAGATAGATAGATATGAGATAGATAGATAGATATGAGATAGATAGATAGATATGAGATAGATAGATAGCTATGAGATAGATAGATAGATAGATAGCTATGAGATAGATAGATAGATAGATAGATAGATAGATAGCTATGAGATAGATAGATAGATAGATAGATAGCTATGAGATAGATAGATAGATAGATATGAGATAGATAGATATGAGATAGATAGATATGAGATAGATAGATATGAGATAGATAGATATGAGATAGATAGATAGATAGCTATGAGATAGATAGATAGATAGATAGATAGATAGATAGCTATGAGATAGATAGATAGCTATGAGATAGATAGATAGCTATGAGATAGATAGATAGATAGATAGCTATGAGATAGATAGATATGAGATAGATAGATATGAGATAGATATGAGATAGATAGATAGATAGATAGAAGATAGATATGAGATGGATAGATATGAGATAGATATGAGATAGATAGATATGAGATAGATATGAGATAGATATGAGATAGATATGAGATAGATATGAGATAGATAGATATGAGATAGATATGAGATAGATATGAGATAGATAGATATGAGATAGATAGATATGAGATAGATAGATATGAGATAGATAGATATGAGATAGATAGATATGAGATAGATAGATATGAGATAGATAGATATGAGATAGATAGATATGAGATAGATAGATATGAGATAGATAGATATGAGATAGATAGATATGAGATAGATAGATATGAGATAGATAGATATGAGATAGATAGATATGAGATAGATATGAGATAGATATGAGATAGATATGAGATAGATATGAGATAGATAGATATGAGATAGATAGATATGAGATAGATATGAGATAGATATGAGATAGATAGATATGAGATAGATAGATATGAGAGATAGATAGATATGAGAGATAGATAGATATGAGATAGATATGAGATAGATATGAGATAGATAGATATGAGAGATAGATAGATAGAAAGATAGATAGATAGAAAGATAGATATGAGATAGATAGATATGTTTTCACAGATCACTATTTTGGGGTATAGATATTCTATGACACATGGACTTTTTCAGACTTTATTCATGTGTTTTGCGTATACAAAATAATTTTTGACAACAATGTATGGTCACCAGCGTCCCATCCTAGAAGGCTACAGAGTTTTCCTTTAAATGCTTTATCAATTAGACCAATAGTCAAATCTTTATAACCTTGATTTATATGAGATAAATATAAATATAGGACTCACCTCTGATAACTGGTTTGATGCCCAATTTCTGCATGCTCCCAATGGCCGTCTGTAAGGAGTCTTCCGGTAATATCTCAGCGAACAGATATCCCATATACCAGGCACATAGTGAAGCACATATCAGGCCCACCGCCTTCAATGTATCTGGAAAACAGCGGGGACAACAGGTTTAGATTCATACATTGTAGCCATTCCTGCACATTAGATAGCAGCCCCTTGAAGGGTAACTCCAATCCTACCCCGGCAGCAGGGTATCGGTTTGAACCTCCCGGCAACTTTGTAGCCCGAGACTAAAGCGATCAGGATACAGATTTTTTGGGAGACCCATAGAGGAAAATCCCATTCAGCAAATCACTGCAGTTTTAGGCTACTATGTTGCTGGGAAATTTAAAGGGGTACTCCGCTGCTCAGCGTTTGGAACAAACTGTTCCGAACGCTGGAGCCAGTGCCGGGAGCTCGTGACGTCATAGCCCCACCCCCTCAATGCAAGTCTATGGGAGGGGGCGTGACGACGTCACGCCCCCTCCCATAGACTTGCATTGAGGAGGTGGGCAGGGGCTATGACATCACGAGCTCCCGACGCTGGCTCCAGTGTTTACAACAGTTTGTTCAAAACGCTGAGCAGCGGAGTACCCCTTTAAACAGATATCCTGCTGCCGAAGCATTATGGAAGTTAAAAGAAAAAAAAAGACGCAAGTCAGCTCACCATCAGTCTGCATAGGGGTACTAGTAGCATCACCGGGGTAGTCAGGAAACACGGAGGGCCTTGGGGCCGTGTCCCACGTGAGTGATAGACAACAAAAGAGAAAAATCCAGCTCCCCAAAAAAATATGAAAAGGAAAAAAATTTAAAAACTACAAACTTTTAATGATTTGCATTAAAATCCCATAAAAAGCACAACATGTCAAGTGAAGAACATGGAAAAATGCTGACGCGTTTCGATGTGAGTATTAGCTCTTAATCATGGCAATTAAGGGCTAACTCAGCCCAAAACGCGTCAGCATTTTTTTACGTTCTTCATGTGACATATTGCGCTTTTTATGGGATTTTAATGCATAATGCATATCATTAAAAGTTTGTAGTTTTACATTTTTTCCTTTTCATGTTTTTTGACAGCTGGATTTTTCTCTTTTGTTGATTATCGGAGTTACTCTTTAAAAGGAGAACTGCAGCAATAGACAACTTATCCCCTCTCCGCAGGACTGCTGAGACCCCCTGCGATCTCCCGTATGGGGACCCGGCACTGCCACGGATGTGTGTGGCTAATGCTCATGTCGTCGACCTCACTGAGAGATCGACAGCCACGCCCCCTCCATTCAGTCCTATGGGAGGGATAAATGGAGGAGGAGCGTTGGCCGCAGCATGACGCAGCAGAGCCGAAGCCCCGTACAGACACTTATCCCCTATCCGCAGTTGTATGGAGGGGCAAGCTGTGCATAACTAGCTTGCCCCCTGACTGGTGAGCAGTTAAGGGGTTAAGAAATATACAGGCAATGTTTTTTAGCCCCCTCCCCCGCCTGTAAAAACTTGTTGCTAACTATAGTGGTATGTCCCATGGGTGGGGGGGAAGGAGTGCACCAATCAGGGGTCTAATAGTTTCCCGGGCTTTCAAAGGCCCTCCCCTGGGTATTTATAGCTGTGGTGCCTCCCTTCCCCCCTCAATCTGCCCAGGACCCGGAGTTTTGCCCTCCCTCCCTCCCTTTTTGTATCTCTGTTTATTGTAAGTCACAGCTTGGCGGTAAGAAGACGGTGAAAGCGGGGTCAACCCGGGGTAGACCTCCACACAGGACAGTGTGGCAGCACCTCTCGGGTTGGCAAGAAGCCAATCGGTGTCTTTGTTACAGTTAAATTGTTATTTATATAAGTAATTTTATAAATAAAGCTGTGGCCGATCCCCACCCACGGAAAAGTTGAATTGTTGTTGTGTCAGTTATTATTTAATTAATTATTGTAGTAAGGGGGAGGGGTAGTTATAGCCTGCTCGGAGCTAATTGGGTCTCAACAGTCTTAGGCTGCAGTACTCCTTTAAAGCGTACCCGTCAGACCCAACAAAATTTTTTTTATCATCATCTATCACTCAGTACCTAATCCTGACCATGTACATCTAATTTTTATGTGTCTAGCACCTTTATTTATTACACTTTTAATTTAGCTCACTAGTCTGAATTCCTCTCAAAGGGAGGGGGCGTGGCCTCACTGTGCAGGTCTCCGCCCCCTCCCTCAGTATGCTGTCTGCTCACATCTCCACTAGCATTAGCAACACTACAACTCCCAGCTTGTCCTCACTGACAGTAGCCGGACACAAGCTGATAGTGGGAGGATTTTTCCTCCAGCTCTGAGCCCTGCGCTCACAGCTGTCAATCAAGGAAGTGTGTCCATGACATAGGTGAAGATGCATGGACACAGCCGGACTAGTAGGTGTCCAAGCTGGCAGGGGGGACAGTTGTTTGACTGGCTTTTTCAGTATGAAATACTTAAAATTTTCTAATGAAAGCAATTGCAGAACTGATTGGTTATACATGCTTTACAACATATCAAAAGTTTTTGTATCTGACAGTGCCCATTTAAGCTCGTACATACCAGACTATACGGTATACGACTATACAACTGGTATAGGGGCCCTTGGGGAGAGAGGGCCCAGTACTGGATAGACTTATCCTCTTTGCTATTGGGCAGCAGGATTCCCATCGCCAAAAGAACTGCATTGTTAGCAAAGAAGGCTGTTGGAAAATTTGGCCCACTGGGTTACTGAAAAAGGGTGTAGAGGGGGGGAAAGATACCCCAGACCCTTCTGTCCTGGATGGTAAACTCAGCACTGTTTTAAAGGGGTACTCCGGTGCTCCAGCGCTCTGAACATTTTATTCAGAGCCCTCGGAGCCAGAGGCAGTGATTGTGACGTGACGACCACGCCCCCTCCATTCATGTCTGTGGGAGGGGACGTGTCTGCGACACGCCCCCTCCCATAGACATGAATGGAGGGGCCGTGATGTGACATCACGACCACTACCGCAGGAACCCCGTGTTTGTTTAGAACCCCAGATGCTGCGGGAGATCGCAGGGGCCCCAGCGGCGGGACCCCCGCGATCAGACATCTTATCTCCTATCCTTCGGATAGGGGACAAGATGTCTAGCAGCAGAGTACCCCTTTAAACATTGCTACTGGCAGCCTACTATTCTATGGGCACCTTAATAGTCAGTACTTTATATCTTACGACAGGGCCCTAAGTGCCCTATTACACATGGCGCATTATCAGCTGAATAGGATGACATCTCCATGTGTGATAGGGCGGGAGATCAGCCAAGAACGAGCTAATGCTTGTTTGTTCCCATGTGTAATAAGGAATAGGCAAACGACGACTGATTAAAGCGAAGGTCCATACACTTACTAAGCCCTTAAAGGGGTACTCCGGCACGAAGACATCTTATCCCCTATCCAAAGGATTGGGGATAAGATGCCTGATCGTGGGAGTCCCGCCGCTGGGGACCCCCGTGATCTTCCACGCCGCACCCCGGGTCTGATTACTGGCGATCACGGGCACGGAGCCGTGACATCACTATGCTCCGTCCCCGTGATCGCCAGTAATCAGACCCGGGGGCTGATTCTAACGGGGTGTGGCGTGGAAGATCACGGGGGTCCCCAGCGGCGGGACCCCCGTGATCAGGCATCTTATCCCCTATCCTTTGGATAAGGGATAAGATGTCTTAGCGCCAGGAGTACCCCTTTGAATGTAATGGGCTTGGTAAACAAGCTCTGATCAGTCCATTGTTCACTTTTAAAAGCCCTAAGGCTAGTCCGCCACAATAACTCAGTAGCACGATTCCTAGTTAAGCGCCATGCATGCAACTTTAGCACGACTTTCCAACAGGTCTTTATGTTCCCTATTTTTAATGGAAAAGTACTAGTAAGCCATGCAACAGAACAGTTGTTAAAGGGGTACTCCAGTGGAAAACTTTTTTATTTTTTTAATCAACTGGACGTCCCGTCTCTTCGCCCCCTCCTGACATGCTTATGTACCTCAAGCGGGAATAAATAATTTTAATTGCATCCAGATCGAGTGCCGTGATCTTCATTTCTTTCTTGACTTATTGACTTCTTCAGCGCTGAGCCCATTTTTGGACCTTATGCAAGGGAACTCTCCCTCACACCTACAGCTTTTTCAGTACTCCCAACTGCGGCATTTTTACTCTACAGCTAAACAAATACCTTGCATTTCTTCCATGCAAGGTATGCAACTTCGAGCTACGTTTATTATCACTGAGCACGGGAAGGATCAAAAAGTCAACTAGTATTGGCTAGTCGAAATCTAGTAATAGGATTGTGTCGTTGGGGAAGTAAGGCAGTGCCGACTGTACACTCTCTTTTGGACTCAAGAAAGGTCGCCCCCAATTCTTTGGTAAAGAGCAAGAAAGAGCGATTGGTGAGAGTGGGCGGGAAATCAGGGTTGCCAAACATAGGAGTAATGGGGCCATCAGGGTACAAAAGGGTAGAATGGGTCATATAGGAAGCCCGGGCTTTGGCTATGGAGAATAAGACTGGTGGTAAATCATTAGGTAAACTAGAAACCAATATAATTCACAGAATAGGTAATCCGTCTATCGACAAAAACTAGTCAGAGAATAATAGAGTTAATTAAAATATAACTTACATGCCCATAAAACCAAGGGTAACACAAAGTGCTCAAAGAGCTCGCTATGACAATTAGTGAAAGAGCGTACTGCTCATAACTCGTCTGATAAAGCACATAACACGGTACGCATCAATCCCCCAATAAATGTATGAAAACAATGCCAAGGATAAATCCCAAAATATATCCTCAATGGAAAGGTATACGTAATGATGTAGCTGTCATGCTCTAAACCCGGTGGATCAGGGATTGGGACAACTGGGAAGGCCGGGAGCCTGTGACTCCCTACAGGTAACGCTTAGGCGGAATGGTCATCCTAATAAGGACGGTCCCGCACCGGAACCTCACTCACACTTGCTGTCCTTACCCTGTGGTACACTAACTCACTTGCTAAAAATATACACTGACTTGCTAGCCGGGCCAATCCCTACGGCTATGTGTGCAAGATAATAGATGCAATTGATACTCTTGATGGTAGGTACCAGATGTCCTCAACTATTCCCAACACATACACAAGGGGTATATACACACGGGGCCGGAGTATCGCGACATCATGACTCCGCCCCCGTGTGACATCACGCCCCTCCCCCGCTATGCAAGTCTATGGGAGGGGGCGTGACAGCCGTCACGCCCCCTCCCATAGACATGCATAGCGGGGGAGGGGCGTGACATCACACGGGAGCGGAGTCGTGACGTCACGATACACCGGCCCCGTGGTCGACACACGGCAGATTCTGAGCTGGCAGCGCGGCATGCAGATTTGGGGGCTGAATGCCAGATTTGGGGGCATCCTCAGCGGTGGGACCCCCACGCTAAGACATCTTTTCCCCTATCCTTTGGATAGGGGATAAGATGTCTTAGGGCCGGAGTACCCCTTTAAAGGTACATGCTGAATACAAGATGTAGGAGTCATAAAAATCAGTAATAAATGCAGTGTAGACCACACATATATACCTCCAAGATGTATATAAAAGGGAAAGTGCTGCACAAGCAGGTGTCATTTAGAAAATATCAACACATACCTATATCCAAAAGTGTCGAGCAGTATGGGCTATGAAAGATTAAGAACGTATACTTATATCATATGATGTCATGGAGGCAAAAAAAAAAAAAGCCTCTCAACGCGTTTCTTCCATCACGGATCATCAGGAGAGAGATAGATTACATGATAGGGCTCAATCCCTCGGCGTTCCCATGTGCAGAGATCAAGCTCCGAGTGGCGGCGGTTCCGTTCTGCCTTGTGCATCATCCTTTTAACCGCCTCAGAGTTCCGGCGTGCCGGTTCAAGGCTCCGCCCCCACTCCGTGATAGGGTAGTGCTGGAACGCATCTCTCCTTCTACCTCAGCACCCGGAGGTGACGTACACACCTCACCTCCGGTGCATGAGAGTTGGCTATAGCGTCCTCGTATCCGTAGCAACCCGAAGGTGACGCAGCCTCTCACCTCCGGCGCTAAGAAGCCGACTATAGTGTCCTTGTATCTGTGGCAACAATCCGGAAGTGACGTATCGTGTCGCCTCCAAACTAAGCTCATACATTACAACTCCTGGTATCTGACAGGTGAACAGAAGTGACGAATGCGCCATCTTCATACTGATAGTTGTCCTTTACTTAAAAGGGGTATTCGTGGATTTTTTCTTATTTGACTATGCTACAGGGGCTGTAAAGTTAGTGTAGTTCATAATATAGTGTCTGTACCTGTGTGTGACGGTTTTCTCACAATTATTCTGTGATTTTCACCCCAATATTTATTTTTAACAGCATACAAAATGACTGTTGTCTCAGATTTTTCCCAGGTTGCAATGCGGTGTCTAAACTTTAGAATGGCTCTTCATCTCAATCCTTGTCTCATGCATGGTTTGCCATCTTATTTCTGGTCTAAAGCATGGGCTCCCCATCTCATTCCAAATCCCCAGCATCCATCCCCATTTAAGTCCTAGTCCCCAGCATGGCTCCCCATCTAAGTCCTAGTCCCCAGCATGGCTCCCCATCTAAGTCCTAGTCCCCAGCATGGCTCCCCATCTAAGTCCTAGTCCCCAGCATGGCTCCCCATCTAAGTCCTAGTCCCCAGCATGGCTCCCCATCTAAGTCCTAGTCCCCAGCATGGCTCCCCATCTAAGTCCTAGTCCCCAGCATGGCTCCCCATCTAAGTCCTAGTCCCCAGCATGGCTCCCCATCTAAGTCCTAGTCCCCAGCATGGCTCCCCATCTAAGTCCTAGTCCCCAGCATGGCTCCCCATCTAAGTCCTAGTCCCCAGCATGGCTCCCCATCTCAGTCCTAGTCCCCAGCATGGCTCCCCATCTCACTCCTAGTCCCCAGCATGGCTCCCCATCTCACTCCTAGTCCCCAGCATGGCTCCCCATCTCACTCCTAGTCCCCAGCATGGCTCCCCATCTCACTCCTAGTCCCCAGCATGGCTCCCCATCTCACTCCTAGTCCCCAGCATGGCTCCCCATCTCACTCCTAGTCCCCAGCATGGCTCCCCATCTCACTCCTAGTCCCCAGCATGGCTCCCCATCTCACTCCTAGTCCCCAGCATGGCTCCCCATCTCACTCCTAGTCCCCAGCATGGCTCCCCATCTCACTCCTAGTCCCCAGCATGGCTCCCCATCTCCCTCCTAGTCCCCAGCATGGCTCCCCATCTCCCTCCTAGTCCCCAGCATGGCTCCCCATCTCCCTCCTAGTCCCCAGCATGGCTCCCCATCTCCCTCCTAGTCCCCAGCATGGCTCCCCATCTCCCTCCTAGTCCCCAGCATGGCTCCCCATCTCCCTCCTAGTCCCCAGCATGGCTCCCCATCTCCCTCCTAGTCCCCAGCATGGCTCCCCATCTCCCTCCTAGTCCCCAGCATGGCTCCCCATCTCCCTCCTAGTCCCCAGCATGGCTCCCCATCTCCCTCCTAGTCCCCAGCATGGCTCCCCATCTCCCTCCTAGTCCCCAGCATGGCTCCCCATCTCCCTCCTAGTCCCCAGCATGGCTCCCCATCTCACTCCTAGTCCCCAGCATGGCTCCCCATCTCACTCCTAGTCCCCAGCATGGCTCCCCATCTCACTCCTAGTCCCCAGCATGGCTCCCCATCTCACTCCTAGTCCCCAGCATGGCTCCCCATCTCACTCCTAGTCCCCAGCATGGCTCCCCATCTCACTCCTAGTCCCCAGCATGGCTCCCCATCTCACTCCTAGTCCCCAGCATGGCTCCCCATCTCACTCCTAGTCCCCAGCATGGCTCCCCATCTCACTCCTAGTCCCCAGCATGGCTCCCCATCTCACTCCTAGTCCCCAGCATGGCTCCCCATCTCACTCCTAGTCCCCAGCATGGCTCCCCATCTCACTCCTAGTCCCCAGCATGGCTCCCCATCTCACTCCTAGTCCCCAGCATGGCTCCCCATCTCACTCCTAGTCCCCAGCATGGCTCCCCATCTCACTCCTAGTCCACAGAATGTCTGTCCTCTCATTCTCAGTCCTATACTCCTCCATCTCCGTCCTTGTCCCTGGCATTGCTCCCCAACTCATTCCTGGTCCCCTGGATGACAATGCCATAAGGTAACCCATCCATATCTAGTGCGATCTGTGACCTCTTCTGGGCCCCCATTGATGGGATTTAGAGCGGTCATTCAGCATGAGGAACCCATCAACTACAGCACCCGACAACGACTTATTATTAGTGTATATGATGTAGACCAAGAAAGAGAACTTTGTCTAAACCAAAGGCTCCATTTTGATAAATTTGCCATAATTTGCACCATTTTTGCTAGTTAGCTTGGAGGAGAGCTACAGAATTTCATGAGGTTCATTTAAAGGGGTCCTCCGCTGGAAAAAAATATTTTTAATCAACTGGTGCCAGAAAGTTCAACAGATTTGCAAATAACTTCTATTAAAAAATCTTAATCCTTACAGTACGTATCAGCAGCTGTATTCTCCACAGGAAGTTCTTTTCTTTTTAAATTTCCTTTCTGTCTGACCACAGTGCTCTCTGCTGACACCTCTGTCCGGAACTGTCCAGAGTAGGAGAAAATCCCCATAGCAAACCTCTCCTGCTCTGGACAGTTCCTGACATGGACAGAGGTGTCAGCAGAGAGCACTGTGGTCAGACAGATAAGAAATTCAAAAAGAAAAGAAACTTCCTGTGTAGCATACAGAAGCTTATAAGCAGGGCTCAAGTGCTGCAGGAACGAGTGGGAACTGAGTTCCTACACTTTTTCCACAGCATGAACACCTTTCCCAATAGCAGGAGTTCTGCAGGACCAGCCCTTGAGTGGAAATCTTGAGTTCCTGCACTTTTTTTTGCCCAGGACTTGATCCCTGCTTATAAGTACTGGAAGGTAGAAGTAATTTACAAATCTGTTTAACTTTCTGTCATTAGTTGATTTAAAAATGTTTTCCAGTGGAGTACCCCATTAAAGGGGTACTCCGCTGCTCAGCGTTTGGAACAAAATGATCCGAACGCTGGAGCCGGGAGCTCGTGACGTCATGCCCCGCCCCCTCAATGCAAGTCTATGGGAGGGGGCGTGACGGCGAGCCGTCACGCCCCCTCCCATAGACTTGCATTGAAGGGGTGGGGCATGACGTCATGAGGGGGCCGGGCTATGACGTCACGAGCTGCCGGCTCCAGCATTTGGAACAGTTTGCTCCTAACGCTGAGCAGCGGAGTACCCCTTTAAAGGGGTATTCCGCCCCTAGACATTTTATCCCCTATCCAAAAGGATAGGGGATAAGATGTCAGATCGCCGCGGTCCCGCTGCTGGGGACCCCCGGGATCCCCGCTGCGGCACCGCACTATCATTACAGCACAGAGCGAGTTCGCTCTGTGCGTAATGACGGGCGATACAGGGGCCGGAGCATCGTTACGTCACGGCGCCGCCCCTCGTGACATCACGGCCCGTCCTCTTAATGCAAGTCTATGGGAGGGGGCGTGACGACCGCCACGCCCCCTCCCATAGACTTATATTGAAAGGGGCGGGCCGTGACATCACGAGGGGCGGAGCCGTGACGTAACGATGCTCCGTCCCCTGTATCGCCCGTCATTACGCACAGAGCGAACTCGCTCTGTGCTGTAATGATAGTGCGGTGCCGCAGCGGGGATCCCGGGGGTCCCCAGCAGCGGGACCGCGGCGATCTGACATCTTATCCCCTATCATTTTGGATAGGGGATAAAATGTCTAGGGGCGGAATACCCCTTTAAGGCAATAGACTACCGATGGACCTTATCCTTATCTATCATTATGACGTGTGTCCCGTACATATAGTAGTAACTTATCAGTAGGCAGCGCCGCGCTGTTTGCAATCTCTATATATCAATTTTTCAGCAGGATGTGTGTGTGTCAGACAAAAGATATAACCTTTCTAAAGGAAAGGTCTCCATGGCTGGAAGCCTGAAGATAATATGTAGAATGGGCGGCTGACAGTCATTTACATAATGTCCGTCACCATAATCTCGCACATCGACCTGTTCTATATATCTTTCCCCAACAGGAACAGACTATAATAAGTAGATTACGTAATTCAACACATGTTCAGCTTCAATATTATCTACAGTGCCTAATGTCACTCACAACCGTATACTCAGGTGTGACCAGAGCAAATACTAGGTTGGAGGTAAGGTATGGAACTCTAAGCTATATTATACATTTTTAAGACAACCCCCAAATTCCCAAGGAACAGTTCTGCTATAAAAGCCTAAAGCTGGCCATACACAATATATTAAAGTTGGGGAAACCTGGTGATTTAAAGGGGTACTCCTATACGTTATAGTCCCACCCCATCATGACATCACATCCTGCCCCCTCAATGCAAGTCAATGGGAGGGGGCGTGACGGCTGTCATGCCCCCTACCATAGACTTGCATTGAGAGGGCGGGGCATGATGTCCTGAGGGGGCAGGGTTTTGACGTCACGAGCTCCCGGCGCCGACTCCAGCGTTCGGCACAGTTTGTTCCAAACGCTGAGCAGCGGAGTACCCCATTAAAGAGTACCTGTCATGATCTTGTTAAATGTTATGATCCTCCCAGTTCACTGCCCCCATCATGATAAACCACCCCCCCGGCCTTTATTTTTATTATTTTTAAGTTTTCTACCTTGATATTGCTCTGTATTTTCTGCTCAGTCAGATTCACAAAGTAGGAAGGGGAGGAGTTCCCCAACAGGCGTGATATCATCTGAAGCCATACAGGGGAGAACTTCCTCCCTCACTCTGCTACACACAACCCAGAGCAGTTCAGTGTGAAATGAGCTATCATTGGCTAAGGCTGCATTCCCCCCCCCCCCCAGCATTTTCTGATTGTGGACTTCTGCCAGGCCAGCAGGAGTCCAAAGTCTGTGCAAGAGAAAGGGGGGAAATGGGCTCTGGACAATTGGGGAGACACCTAGTTGCAGCTTTTTTAAATGCAAATAAAACATAGAAAACTATTTTTTTTTTTTTTTTTTAAACAAAGTACATTAGAAAGATTTTTTTTATATACCATAAGGAGTGCAATAGCAAAAAATTAGGTTTAATGACAGTGCCCATTCAAGCAGAATATGCTGACTATCCAATAGCCTCCCGACTCTTCTCAAGGATAGTTGTCAGGGATGTTGTAGGTGGGGTTATCGTGGGAGGGAGAAATAGTGGGCTGAATTCCCGGCTAGAGTGTCCTGCATACCGGAACAGGAGGTCTGTTACAGGATGTACACCAGACAGAATGTTAGGCTGAAGACAATGGAGCAGACAGTCTGCATCAAAAGCAAAAGGGAAACATGAGTGGAAAGGTGGTAAAATAACCTTAATTTACCAAAATATATTCATTTATAAGACATCTGAATATAGGTTTTATCTTTAGACAACCCCTTTATGTGAAAAGTATAAAAAATTTTATGCCAAAGGTTGGGGAGGCCAAAGGTGGCAGTCCTTAAAATGTGACCGATGAAAGTCTGAACCATACAACCACCTACAACATGAATAATCATACTTCTATAGCAGGGATGGACAATCTACTTAAAGGGGTACTCTGCCCCTAGACATCCTTTGGATAGGGGATAAGATGTCTGATCGCGGGGGTCCTGCCTCTGGGGGGCGCAGCGCCGGAGGCTTGTGACGTGACATTCACGCCCAATCGTGACATCATGTCCACACCCCCTCAATGCAAGTCTATGGGAGGGGGCGTGACAGACGTCACGCCCCCTCCCATAGACTTGCATTGAGGGGGCATGGCCATGACATGACGAGCGGGGCGTGACCGTGACGTCACGAGCCTCCACCCCACATCGCCAGTTCACTCCGCGCACCGGATGTCTGGCGTGCCACAGACAAGATTGATCAGACCCCCAAAGATTGATCAGACCCCCCCCCCCCCCCCATTGATCAGACATCTTATCCCCTATCATTTGGATAGGGGATAAGATGTCTAGGGGCAGAGTACCCCTTTAACAGATTGTTAGATGCCACCTGGGTTCTTGGACCCAGAAACACCACCAACCAATGAAATTGCGCTTTATAACTCACAGCATTTATAGGACCTGCCCACATTTTTTTCTATAGGTCGTTGCCTATTGATAGCATAAAATGTTTTGTCAATAAAATCTAAACCAGATAGAGCTCTCCGCAGCGAAAGATAGAGCCGACAATGTGGTTTCTAATATATTTTCGTACTTAGACTGAAGGTGAAGGCCTTTATGATGCGTCTTTATAGGATGACAAAGTTGACAGGTTCAAAGTCCAACACGTCATTTAACTCGTTTTTCAAAAGGCAAACATTAAGCGAGATCCATCTCCCGCCCAAGACTTATAATACACGCCCGGTGACACACACCGATAGTCAGTCAACCCAAGGAAGTATAGGGTATGCCTTTTTTTAGTAACATTTTCTGACCCAAATTTTTCAAAACAAACCATTTGAGCATTTTAAATTTTTTATTTTTTTTTATCCCAATCGCTTTCCATAATATAGATGTAATCCATAAAGGTTCTATGGGGCCCTTGAAGAGTGGGGCCCAGCCCTTGGTGGTTCTGTCTCCTAGGGGGGGCTTTTTTTTTTTTCTAAAGGAGTGGGGAACTGGTCAAGGATCATGGAAAAACATGGTGGGGAAACAAACCCCAAGACCTTCTGTCCTGGGTGGCAAAATAATAGGGGGGCATCCTCCGCGTCTAGAGGAAAGAAGGTTTAAAGGGGTTATCCAGGAAAAAAAAAATATATTATATATATATATATATATATCTCAACTGGCTCCAGAAAGTTAAACAGATTTGTAAATTACTACGATTAAAAAATCTTAATCCTTTCAGTACTTATGAGCTTCTGAAGTTAAGGTTGTTCTTTTCTGTCTAAGTGCTCTCTGATTACACGCGTCTCGGGAATCGCCCAGTTTAGAAGAGGTTTGCTATGGGGATTTGCTTCTAAACTGGGCGGTTCCCGAGACACACGTCATCAGAGAGCGCTTAGACAGAAAAGAACAACCTTAACTTCAGAAGGTCATAAGTATTGAAAGGATTAAGATTTTTTTATAGAAGTAATTTACAAATCTGTTTAACTTTCTGGAGCCAGTTGATGTATATATAAGTTTTTTCCTGGAATACCCCTTTAACCATCAACACAGTCTGAGATTCTTTACTGTAATCTTCTCCGGTATCTTCGCTCCGGGCACCCAGTTTGGGGCACGGGCGGAGCTTAGTGATGTCACTGCTACTGTTCTCTAGCAGCAGGACCCAGCAAGGAGCAGCTCCGCCCATGCCCCAAGCCGCAGCAGCGGCTTGGGGCATGGGCGGAGCTGCTCCTTGCTGGGTCACACTGCTAGAGAACAGCAGCAGTGACATCACTAAGCTCCGCCCGTGCCCCAAACCGGGTGCCCGAAGCAAAGATACCGGAGAAGATTAGAGGAGATCCCCCGCCACAGAACGGGACAAGGTAAGTACCATTGTCACCAGTGTCACCTGCACTACATATCGGTACCGACAGGTTAGTGCAGGTGACACTGGTGACAGATTTCCTTGAAATTTTGCCCAACAAATGTTTTTTTTCTCCTGGTTTCATAATACATTATATGGTAACAAAGGGTTTCACAAAAAAAGTTTCAGCTTGTCCCGCAAAAAAAAATAAAAAATAAAAAAAAGTCCTAATATAACTGTTAGCGGAAAAATTTAAAGTTTTGGGTCTTAGAAGGTGAGCATGAAGGAAGCGTAAGCTACAAATAAAAATTTGGCAGGTCAGGAAGGATTCAACCATTGAGTGGGAACCTGCAGCTGCACCCCCTCCTCCCTGTTTCCTATGTACTGTTTAAGGGTGCGTTCACACTTGTGTATTTTGCCTGCAGATCTGCTGCAGATTTTACTGCCCATTGACTGCAATGGGCAGCAAAATCTCCTGAAGCAAATCTGCAGCAGAAAATATGCAGGTTTGAATGCACCCTAAGGGTATGTTCACACAGATGGATCCGCAGTGTATTTTACGCTGAGGATCCGCCGGTGATGGACTCCTTAATTGTGTCTCCATCCGTGCCTGCTCATAACGGTAATCCACAGCTATGAGCAAACACGCTGCAATGTGCAAGTCGCCGCGCGCAAACGCAGTGTACTCACACACATTGCGGCTCCTCTCGGCCTAGCTCAGGGAGAAGGGGGAGCAGCCGCCATGTGTGCAAGTACATTGCGCATGAGCGTGGCAACTCGCACATCATAGCATGTCTGCGGATTGCTGCTATGAGCAGGCACAGCTTGAGGCACAATGTAGGGGTCCATTGTCGGCGGGTCCGCAGCATAAAATATGCTGAGGATCCGTCCGTGTAAACATACACTTAGGGTGCTTCAGACAGGCAGATCCACAGCGAATTTTACGCTGAAGATCCGCTGACACTGGACCGCTACAGGGTGCCTCAGATGTGCCTGCTCGGAGCGGCAATACGCTGCTATGAGCAGACACACTGCCACATGCAAGTCGCCACGCGCATGCGCAGTATACTCTCACACATCGCGGCTGCTCTCGGCCTAGCTCAGGGAGCATCCGCAATGTGTGCGAGTACACCGCACATGCGCGGCGACTCGCACATCGCAGCAGTGTGTCTGCTCGTAGCGGCGTATTGCTGCTTCGAGCAGGTACATCTGAGGCCCCAACTAGGGGTCCATCGTCGGCAGATCCACAGCGTAAAAGACACTGTGGATCCGCCTGTCTGAACATACCCTTAGATAACGTTCACACAGGCTGATTACCAGAGTAATTTCCGCAGCATGTTTGCTGGATCCGCAGAAAATCGTCGTCAATAGAGGCAGATTTGCAGATTTTCCTTCGGACCCATTGAAGTCAATGGTAGCAAACTCCGCTGCGGAATTTCCGCAGGTAATCCTCTTGTGTGAACGTACCCTTACACTAGATGGATTCGGGGACACAAGATGCCACATTTTTCTAAGCAAAAAAACGTTCAAAAATTTGGACCTTTCCTTAAAATTTTTTTTTATTTTCTGCCCTCTTTTTTAAAACTTTTCCAGATGTTTTTTAGCCATTTTTGGGGCCATAGCCCCCATTTTTTTCACTAGTGACATATTTTAGGCCACGTGCTAAAGGATGTCCTGAAAAACATGCCAAAATATGGTACATAGAAGGTTACAAAAAAAAATGTGCCGAACGCTTAATTTTATGGCCGTAACATTTACAGCCGTAATATTCATATGGATAAGCACTGAGGGATGTTTTCTTATTTAGTTCTATTGAAATTAAAGGGGTACTCCGCTGAAAAACATTTTTTTTAATCAACTGGTGGCAAAAAGTTAAACAGATTAGAAAATTACTTCTATTTAAAAATTTGAATCCATCCAGTACTTATCAGCTGCTGTATACTAAAGAGGAAGTTTTTCTTTTTCAACTTCCTTTCTGTCTGACCACAAGTGCTCTCTGCTGACACCTCTGTCCATGTCAGGAACTGTCAAGAGCAGGATAGGTTTGCTATAGGGATTTGCTCCTGCTCTAGACAGTTTTTGACATGGACAGAAGTGTCAACAGAGAGCACTGTGGTCAGGTAGAAAAAAAAATTCCTGTGGACCATACAGCAGCTGATAAGTAGTGGAAGGATTAAAATTTTAATAGAAGTAATTTACAAATCTGTTTAACTTTTTGCCACCAGTTGATTTAAAAACAAAAAAAATGTTTTCCAGCGGAGTACCCCTTTAAATAAGTCCTATAAATAAAACCATGTCCGCATTTCTATGTAATTTGTGCAGAATTTACTGTTCCATAAAGATGTCTTCAATATAAACCGGGATCAAACCCTCATAAACAACCGGAATGGAACTGGTCGAGCAGGAAGAGAGGAAAAGATGACAGGGAGAGATTATTGTTCTAGTCACAGGAAGATCAATATTACATTTGGCTGAATATGTGGTGTCCCAGCACCAGTGGCTGTCACATGGTTTTGGACTGTCTCGGGCAGCCTGGCAGCACAAGGTGTTGATGAAATAATTACCGTATATACTCGAGTATAAGCCGACCCGAATATAAGCCGAGGCCCCTACTTTCACCCCAAAAACCCAGGAAAAGTTATTGACTCGACTATAAGCCTAGGGTGCGAAATACATCATCCCCCCATGTCATCATCCAGATGCCCGTCATCATCCCCCCGTCATCATCCAGACTCCCGTCATCATCCCCCCCCCCTTCATCATCACCGCCTGTCAATCCCTTCAGCCATCGGCTGTCCGGGCATGCTGGGAGTTGTAGTTTTGAAACATCTGGAGGTCCGCAGGTTGAAGACCACTGCCTGGGCCTTCATCATCATCCAGACCCCCCTTTAGTTTTCTACTCACCTCCCCTCGGTGGGAAGGAAGGGTGAGCTGGTCCGGGCCATCTATGCTGCAGGGACCATCCGGTGGGGAGGGTTAGTCGTTCCGGGCTGTCCATTTTCACCGGGGGGGGGGGCCCTCTTCCGGCCCCGGACTAGTGACGTTGCGTATAAACGTTGCGCATAAACGTCCCTGTGCGTCGTCGTCAAGGCAGCGTCACTAGTCCGGGGCCGGCCCGGAGCGGAGAAGAGGCCCCCCCGGTGAAAATGGACAGCCCGGAACGACTAACCCTCCCCACCGGACGGTCCCTGCAGCATAGATGGCCCGGACCAGCTCACCCTAACTTCCCACCGAGGGGAGGTGAGTAGATAACTAAAGAGGGGGGGGGGGGTCTGGATGATGACGAAGACCACAGTGGTCTTCAACCTGCAGACCTCCAGAGGTTTCAAAACTACAACTCCCAGCATGCCCGGACAGCCGATGGCTGTCCGGGCATGCTGGGAGTTGTAGTTTTGCAACATCTGGAGGTCCGCAGGTTGAAGACCACTGAGAAGGGATTGACAGGCGGAGAGTTCACTCGAGTATAAGCCGAGGGGGGGCGTTTTCAGCACGAAAAATCCTGCTGAAAAACTCGGCTTATACTCGAGTATATACGGTATGTATTTATTGTAATATAGGAATATTATATTTTCCTAAATTAATTTCCTTATTGTTATATGTATATATGTTTAATATGTTATTGTTATTCACTATATTAGTCCAGGTAATCATGCGATCACATGGTTCACTGTATAGAATAGAGCTTCAGACCTAGATGGTCTTTTTATTAAAAAAAAACAAAAAAAAAACAAAGGCTGAAAAAACTTAAATAAATGAGTGATAAAATAAAAGGGGCCTCCAGTCTCTGGTGTACGGGCTGTAATATTCTGCCCTTCATGATAATATTTACAGCTAAACAAGCGGAAGAACAATCCAGATGGTGAGATTATGAGGAGCGGCCCATAGATCCTCACTATGTAGTGTCACTAGTCAGAGACTGGACTTTCAGGTTTTGCTGCACAACACGTCCTATATAGAGAGACATCACCTGGATTATACCATTTACTTCCTACTTCTTAGGAGTGGTTGACATTATAATGTGATCCGGGCATTATGGTGAGTGACTGGTGTAAGAATGGCGCTACAGATCGCAAAACACCTACACCAGTTAACAACCTATACTTACAACTGAAGGTAAACATCAAGCTATATTTTAGGACTTGACACACCTAGGTATGACCTATATGGTAGAATAGAACACCTTCTTAAACTGCAAAAGTATTCACACCCTAAAATGGGCAAAGGCAGAAGGTTTTTAATGTAACATAAAAAAATTCCCCTTTTTAAATTCCCCTTTTCTCCCTCTGCTCCGGTATTACTGACTTTGCCAACTTTCTTCATACAGTACACGGCATCACACGTGATCAATATGGTGGTTTAGAGGTTAATGAATCCTGTTATAAGGCCTGGATGTCAAGTGGCTTATCTAATATTTCTGGTATTCTAGGGTGATAATGGGTTAATAATTATGTAGCTTATACCTTGTGGTCTAGGATAGTTATAGGTTATCATATATTATCCCTGGTGGTCTAGGATAGTTATAGGTTATCATATATTATCCCTGGTGGTCTAGGATAGTTATAGGTTATCATATATTATCCCTGGTGGTCTAAGATAGTTATGGGTTATTATTTAACATCCCTTGTGGTCTAGGATAGTTAGTTATAGGTTATCATATATTATCCCTGGTGGTCTAGGATAGTTATAGGTTATTATTTAATATTCCCTGGTGGTCTAGGATAGTTATAGATTATCATTTATTATCCCTGGTGGTCTAGGATAGTTATAGGTTATCATTTATTATCCCTGGTGGTCTAGGATAGTTATAGGACAAGATTTTTTCATAGAAGTAATTTACAAATCTGTTTAACTTTCTGGCACCAGTTGATTTAAAATAAAATAAAAAAAAGTTTTCCACCGGAGTACCCCTTTAATACCGCTGGTGGTCTATAACAGTTATGGGTAATATCTAATATCCCTGGTGATCCAGGGTGGTTATGGCTGCTGGAATACGATTCTAGAACTGCAGCTTCACCAGGGTGACAACCACTATGGCAGCCATACTAGTTGTCACTAGGAAACATGAGCTAGGGGACAACACCAAAATTATCTACAGCAAGCCGCATGAATAATGGCAACAATAGACAGCAGCTGTCCCATTCACATGAATTGGAAAGTTACTGGGCATGATGATATGTGACCTTTTCAGGGGTCATTCTAGAGTGGGGGGGGAAGCTAATCTGTGAACATCATCTATTTATCTATATACTGGTGTCACCTATCACTGTGCTCCTGTCTGTGATAATAAGGAGAGAGAAGACTGCTGGGAATTGTTCTGCACGAAACAGGAAGTCTCAGCTTAGTTTTAGGCCTAGTGGCCAGAATGGGAACTGCAAGATTTAAGGATTTATTAAAAATATAGTAAAATGGGGGTGGGGGGGGGGGGGTGGGGGGTGGACTGGACGCTGAGCAGACGCATGCTGCTGTTCCTCCGCATTGAGTCCGTACTTTCACTTATCCTGTCATCATCCTGGACTCCTTGATCCTGCCTCAGAGGCTTCGGAACCGTGCTGGGTCACTGGGCTCCATTATGCCGCAACATAAAAATGCCTCGTCGGCAGTGGCGAAGCTGCAACAGTTCACGCGCCCGGACCCTCAAGATAGCACCGGCTTCTCACAGCCGCTGCACAGGCCCGACTCAGATGCTGCTGGACCATCGGCTGCTTTCTCCCCGACAACCCCGCCAGCTGAACTGACCCTTGGGGAGGTCTCCTCTCAATTGCTGTCTGCTATCACTGCCTGCAAAACCTCCCTCACAAGCAAGCTAGAGGAGGTGAGGATAGACCTAGGTCTGCTGCGCCAGGACCTCCATAATCTCCAGGGTGCGCCACGCCGAGGACCGCATCTCTGCTGTGGAGGACAACGTGGCTCCCTTACTTGCCACCATCGCCGCCCTTCAACGAATTGCATCCCAGTGATAGGAGAAGGGGGACGACCTCGAGTACAGGCTGCGGAGAAACAATCTCCGGATCGTAGGCCTCCCGGAGTGCTCAGAGGGCCAGGATCCAGGCTTGTTCGTGGAGAGATGGCTGAGAGAGCTCCTGCCCAACGTTCCCTTCTCCACGGCCTATGCGGCGGAGCGGGCTCACCGTGTGCCGACACGCCCTCTCCCACCTGGGGCCCCTCCACGCCCGCTCCTCGCTAGAATGCTGAACTGCAACGAGACCTAGCATTGCGACTGATTCGCCGCCTATCTGAAATCACCTACAATGGCTCCCCGGTATCCATCTTTCCGGACTTCTCCCCGGACCGCCAAAACAAGAGTGCAACATTCCAGTCTGTCAAACGGAAGCTGAGGGAGATGGCGGTCCCCTATTCCATGGTATACCCTGCACGACCGCAGATAGTGGACGGTGAACGCACCTTGTTTTTCCTCACTCCACAGGAGGCGGATGAGTGGGCCTCCCAACACCGCAACCACAGATAGGGCGCTCTTGCCAGAGCGCTCGACTTGTGTTCTACATCTCCGACGTGCACCTGACTACGCAGCATGTGCTGCCTTCTACCTCCGGATGAGATCCTCCTCTTTTGGAAGCGGACCTGGCTGTGAGTAATGTAACCATTTTGACCCTCATGCCCTGGATTCTCCCTCTTCCTCCTCAGCCCTCACCCTTCCCTGCGCCATACCCCCTCTCCCTGGACTCCTGTATCTTCTGCGCCTGGACCCGCTCGGACTACCTGGTCTCCCCCCCGGACTGCTCGCCCTGAGCGCTGGTGTGCTGCCCGTTGGCTGCTCCTTGACCCTCCCCCCCTGCTTCTCCATCCCCTGTGCTGGTCCCTTACTCCCCCCCTGGACTCTCCCCATCTCTACATTGCCCTGATCCTGCCACCGCATGGACACGCAGATGGACATCCACTAATGCTGCTCTTCCCCTCCCTGCTGGATGGACGTATTTTTGCCTGTTATTTCCCTGCTCCATATGTTCTCCCCTTTTCCGGGACTGGGCAACTGCTGCTTCCCTGTTTTGCCCCTGAGTTCTATTTCGATTAGCTAACTCTCTGGTTACAGTACAGTATGGGTTACCTTAACACAGTGCTGGACCCCGGGCTGGATAGGGCGGGTCCGACATCTGTTGACCACCCATCCGGCTCTCGCCCCGCTGACACTCCTTTATCAGCATTACTTGCTGAACTGGGATGGCTGGATATATACAGACACTTATACCCCTCTACACGCACTTTTTCTTGCCAGGCTGTGAGCTATGCCTCCCTTTCCCGTATTGAATACATGTTAGGTAACCCTCTGGTAGTCCCCCTAGTGAAGGACTTGCCCTATGTCACCAGAGGGGTGTCTTATCCCTCCCCTCTGTTATTGACCCTGGAGTTACCGGGCCCTGTGTCATTTAGGAGTTGGAGATTTAACCCATACTGGCTGGCCCTCCTGGGCCCCCATGATGGCATCCCGATACAATTACAGATGTTCCTGACTGATCACAGAGATGCGGGGGATGTGATGTTAGTGTGGGAATCTGCCAAGTTGTTTTTTTTCGCAGATGCCTCAAGTCCGCCATCTCCTATCTTAAACGGGAGTCGTGCGAGAGGAGACCGAGTTGGCGACTCGTTGCTCTGAGCTGGAGGAATGTTATTTGACTGACCCCACTGACGCTCGCAAGGATGACTGGTTGCAGGCGGGCCAACTTTACTTACACTGCTTACAGGAAAAGGCGGCACGGAAACTTTTCTTTAAACAGACAGGTGGCCTTTGAGTTGGGCAATCAATCTAGTAAACTTTTAGCCCACTTAATTCACCAAAACTCACTGGGGGATATTTATTAAAGCTGTCTATGTCCCGCATCAATATAGACCAAACTACAGGAGTGTTAGGCCGGTCTATTCTGCGCCTAATTTATCAAAAGGTGCACGGATCTTGATAAATTCTGCGCACAGACTTTGAGATCTATGCTTCAGTCTATATTTAAACCTGCTCCAACATTGTCTGACATTTCGGCGTACTTTCAACCGATGCGACTTGTCACTGAAAAGTCACTTTTGATAAATTCAGCACCAATGCATTTTCCAATGCATTTCCGTCTAAAATAGACTAGAATGCATCATGTTCAAAAAATATTGCACATATTTAGACTGCGACTTTCTGTGCGACAAATTTAGACAGGAAAAACCAGTCTAAATCCTTTGATAAATATCCCCCACTGTCTCCGACAGTGCTGCAAATTCGAGCCTCGGATGGCTCCCTGTCTGTTGTCCATGTATGGTGCGGCGTTTGCTGACGATCGACTACCTGACTCTCTTTATGATGCCTCAATAGTGGTCATTTTAAAGCCGGACAAAGATATCCTGGACTGTAGCTCATACCGACCCATCTCCCTACCAAATTTAGATTACAAACTGCCTACCAAAATGTTAGCTACTAGACTTAATTGTGTGATATTAGAGATAATTCATGCAGACCAGTCGGGCTTCATGCCTGGTCGCTCCACCTCGGATAATATTCGTAGAGTTCAGGTTCTGGCTCAGAAGGGTGGGACACGTAGCGAGGACTGGGCCATGGCTTCCTGCGATGCCGCTAAGGCCTTCGACTCCATAGAATGGCCTTTTCTCTTAGAGGTCCTGCGCAGGTTTGGATTTGGCCCTAATTTTATTAAGTGGATCTCGTTGCTGCACCGCTCCCCGAGAGCTAGGATGTCTGTGAATGGTGTTCTCTCCCCTTACTTTACCTTGGCCAGGGGCACGCGTCAGGGATACCCTATCTCTCCCCTGCTTTTCGCCATCGCCATTGAGCCCTTGGCCTTGCAAATCCGTCAATGCCCTGATTACCAGGGCATCTGTATCGGTTCACGGGAGGATAGGGTAGGCCTGTACGCTGATGACATGATACTTTTTATGTCCTGTCCGACAGTTACCTTTCCCATTGGAATTATGCTTATTGACAGGTTTGGAGACTTTTCTGGGATCAGAATAAATTGGGAAAAATCTGCCTTTCTGCCCCTGCGGGCTTCCGATTGGGGACTATACTTCCATGGCTTACGGGTTGTCTCCCACTTTAAATGTTCTGGCATTCACGTGAACAGGGCGTTTGGGGATGATCCTCTGATGAACATACAACCATTACTCCCCTTTGTTCATGACAAATTGCGGGTTTGGGCTACCTTCTGTGGCGGGTCACATCAACCTTGTGAAGATGGTGATCCTTCCCAAAATGTTTGTATGTTCTTGAGCATGCCTCTGCCCCACTTCCGTTCTCCTTTTTTAAACAACTTCATGCTCTGTTTCCCTCTTTTGTGTGGGGCGGGAATAGGTCCAAGCTTAAATTGTCTATTTTGTAGCGCTCGAAGGGTCGAGGGGGCATGTCACTCCCAGATGTCTATCTATACTACATAGCAGGACAGCTTAGATATCTCAGACATTGGGTGTCCCCCTTCTCCTTCCCTAATGGAGAACACCACCTCGCCCACTATCTTCACCTGATTCAGTTGTGGCCGGTCTTGGAGGGTAGGTCTGGAACGGGAGCCCCCTGGTTGCCCCTGCATAGGCTGGCTTCTCAGGTGTGGTCGGCCTCCAAGAGACTTCTAGCCTATACGGACGTCATGCTGGATAGGCACCTTTGGTTTGACCCTCTTCTCCCTCACTTCTCTGATGTTTTAGATCCTCCATTCTGGAGGTCTCACGGTGTCAACACTATAGACGATGTACACGACGGTGTTAGTTTTAGGGACTTCCAACACTTCCTGGACAATTGTGCAATCCCCTTGTCAGTCCTTCTATAAATACCTCCAGCTAAGACACGCATTCTCCATGCAGTTTCCTACCTCCTCCACACCGTTCTCCAGATTCCCGGTGATAGGGGTCTTTAAGTGACAGGGACCTTTAAGTGACTGGGGCCTCATCTCTGCACTATACACCACTTTACTGGGAGCAAAGATGGATAGGGAACCCCTCTTGGTTGAGTCACGATGGAAGGCTCTGCTGCCTGGGTTGACTGAGGAGGAGTGGGAGGAGGCTCTCTCCTCTCACATGTTTCTCCTCCTGTAAATAAACTCATTCAATTATACATGTTTCACCAATCCTATCTCACACCAAAATGGGTAGGCTTACCTCTACTAACCGTCACCGCTGCGGAGTTAGCGGGGCAGACTTTCTACACTTAATGTGGTCCTGCCCGGCAGTGCAGGGCTTTTGGGAGCAGACACTCAGGTTTTTGGGTACACTTATGCAGCGCCCTGTCCCTGCTGACATTAAGGACTTTTTTTGGGCCTCTTTGAGGAGGACCAATGGACCCCTTTTGAAATTGCATTCCTTAGGAAGATGCAGTTCTTAGCTCGCAAGTCCATAGCCTTGCGTTGGATGGATCCTAGGTCCCCACCTTGGCCGGCTGGAAGACCCTAGTGAATGTTGCTGTGAATTATGAATATTTAAATTTATAAACACCGTAAGAACCCTTCCAAATTCTATAAAATATGGTCAACGTTGGTGCGCTTCTCCACAGGCAAACTTTACCATCTCCAGATTCCTGGCCATTAGAGACCAGCTAAGCCCCACCCCTTAGTTTCTCACATCCCACTTGTCATGCCGTCACTGATGTCTGATGCTCTTAGCAAGCCCTTCCTAATCTCTCCCCCCCCCCCCTCCCCTTTTTTTTTCTCCTTTCTCTCCACTCCCGGGTGAGCGAGTCTGTCTCGTCCTTGGTTCTATGTTGGACATGCTCTTTCATGCTCCTCCGTTTGTTGTGTCCCGCCTGTTGTACTTGTCCCTGTTCGAGTTCTAACTTTACGTGGTTGGTTTTTGTACAGTTTTATTGCTCTTATTACTATGTATATGCCTCGTGAAACTGTGCACTTTATGACCTTACCTGACGTGCCGGTCAGGCCTATGGACTTTTTTATTGCTGCCTTATATTGTACTGTCACAGTTTTTTGCATATACTTTGTAATAAAGTCAGTTAAAAAAAATATATATATATTATATATATATATATATATATATATATATATATATATATAATATATATATATATATATATATATATATATATATATATATATATAAAATGGAAAATTTCATTAAAATATGCGGTTAACATAAAAACTTGATTTAAACAATAGGACATTAGGACATTAGGGCCGGGTGAACAACAACAGGAATATTTTTTTGCACTTAAAGTTGTCTACGGAAAGCAAAAACGCAACCATTTCTTGAAAAAAAAAAAATTAAAGACTGAAAACTGTAAAAAAATAAAAGAAAATTAAGAAAAAAAGGACAAATATAAAAAAATTTAAAAAAAAATGTAAAAAAAACACCACGTGGAAACAACATTTCATATTTCCCTATTGGGCCCCCAACTAACATCTGACTGACTTATCATTATTGGTGTAGGTTCAGTGCTTCCTAGGCACGCGGGCCTCCAGCTGTTGAAAAACTACAACTACCAGCATGCCGGGGCATGCTGGGAGTTGTAGTTTTGCAACAGCTGGAGACACACTATTTGGTATACACCGGTGTAGGTGAATGATTTTTAACCACCTTTTCTAAAAAATCCACGACCGCTGCAAAAAACGAAACGCGCCGCACTACGTTCAGGTTGAGTCTTAATGCGTTGCGCAAAAATTTGCGTTGTTTGACCTTGTGCGCAAAAACGTGCTTTTTTTTTTTTTTTTTTTTTTACCACGAGAATAACTGTATAAAACCAAAAATAAATTCCTAAATTCCCCCCCACATTGTCTGTAAACCTGGCACATAGACACAGGGAAGAGAAGATGCAGTGAAAAGCAATTGTTTGTAAAAAAAAAAAATAATAATAATAATTTTAAACTTAAACTAGATAAATAGTAAAAAATAAAACCATAAACTAAAAACTACAAATGAAAAAGAAACTAAAAAGTAGTAAAACGTAAGCTATATAAATTTGGTATCGCTGTAATGGTGCTTAGCCGCAGAATGAAGTTCACACGTAAATGCTGTGAAAAGAAAACCTAAAAATTGCAGAAGTGCCCTTTTTAACGTTTCATCCCACAATGTTTTTTTTTTTTTTCTGTTAGGTAAAAAACAAACCGAGCCATTAGAAAGTGCAGCCCTCAGACAGCTCAATGTAACAAAAAATGAATAAATAAAGTAAAAAAATAAAAATGAATAAATAAATAATAAAAATGAATAAATAAAATAAATAAATAAAAATGAATAAATAAATAATAATAAGCTGAACATTTAGGGATTACATTTATTACTCCTGCAGAAGTATTACAGCCATGATCGGCATATAGACCAGTGTTTTTCAATTAGAGTGCCTCCAGCTGTTGCAAAACTACAACCCCCAGCAAGCCCGGACAGCCTTCGGCTGTCCGGACATGCTGGGAGTTGTAGTTTTGCAACAGCTGGAGGGGACCTGGTTGGGAAACACTAATATGAACCCCCTGCAATATCCTGTGTGCTCACTACCTGCAGCCACCACTAGGGGGAGCTCAGAAGCGTAGAGTATACTGTTTTCTGATAGAGATCAATATAAAAACCATATCCAGCAAGCTATTGAGCTCCCCCTAATGGTGGCAGCAAGAAGTCATTTTATTAGAAATGAATTGGTATAGAATGCTGAACCTTCGGCTATCAAGGCACGCTGGGAGTTTTTGCTTTGCAACAGCTGGAGGCACCCTGGTTATGAAACACTGATACAGACCCTCTATTATCAGCTGTACATGATGGGGGTGAACTCTCTGCAATACACAGTGTTCTCACTACTTGCAGCCACGTTTAGAGGGAAACTTACCGCATACTGTTTTCTGATAGAGATCAATGTATAAACTGTATTCAGCAAGCTTTTGGGCTCCCCCTAATGGTGGCAGCACACAGTAATAATTTTATAAAGATAGTAGAAATGAATCAGTGCAGAATGCTGAACCTTCAGCTGTAAGGGCATGCTGGGAGTTGTTGTTTTGCAACAGCTGGGGGCATCCTGGTTATGAAACACAGATATAGACACTCTATTATTAGCTGTACATGATGGGGTGAACTCCCTGCAATATACAGTGTTTTCGCTACCTACAGCCACCTCTAGAGGGAGCTCAGAAGCTTACCGCATACTGCTTTCTGATAGAGATCAATGTATATAGAGTATTCAGCAAGCTCTTGAGCTCCCCCTAATGGTGGCAACACGTAGTAATAATTTTATAAAGATAGTAGAAATTAAAGGGGATACTGCCGTGGAAACTTTTTTTTTTTTTTTTTTATCAACTGGTGCCAGAAAGTTAAACAGATTTGTAAATTACTTCTATTAAAAAATCTTAATCCTTCCAGTACTTTTTAGGGTCTGTATACTACAGAGGAAATGCTTTAATTTTTGGATTTCTCTTCTGTCACGACCACAGTGCTCTCTGCTGACATCTGCTGTCCATTTTAGGAACTGTCCAGTGCAGCATATATTTGCTATGGGGATTTTCTCCTGCTCTGGACAGTTCCTAAAATGGACAGCAGAGGTCAGCAGAGAGCACTGTGGTCGTGACAGAAGAGAAATCCAAAAATTAAAGCATTTCCTCTGTAGTATACAGCCACTAAAAAGTACTGGAAGGATTAAGATTTTTTTTTTTAATAGAAGTGATTTACAAATCTGTTTAACTTTCTGGCACCAGTTGATTAAATAAAAAAAATTTCCACGAGAGTACCCCTTTAATAAGTGCAGAATGCTAAAGCTTTGGCTGTCCGGGCATGCTGGGATTTGTAGTTTTGCAACAGCTGGAGGCACCCTGGTTATGAAACACTGATAAAGACCCCCTATAATTAGCTGTACACGATGATGGCGAATCCTCTGCAATATACAGTGTTCTCACTACCTGGATGCTATCTGGTTAGAAGAAACTGATATAGACGCTCTATTATCAGCTGTACATGGTAAGGGTGAACTGCCTGCAATATACTGTTGTTCTTCCTACCTGCAGCCACCTCTAGGGGGAGCTCAGAGGCTTACCGCATACTGTTTTCTGATAGACATCAATGTATAAACCGTATCCAGCAAGCTCTTGAACTCTAATGGTGGCTGCAAGTAGTAATAACTTTTTATAAATATATAACAAATGAATTGGTGCAGAATGCTGAACCTTCAGCTGTCCGGGCATGCTGGGAGTTGTTGTTTTGCAACAGCTGGGGGCATATACACCAACAAAAGAACCAATAGGGTAAAAATATTAAATTTATTAAACATATATCAAATAGTATGCAACAGAATATAGGTTGGCCCGGCACTAGCAGGACTACGGTAACGATGTCAGTGATGAGAAGCTTCGGTGGAGTGCATGTTTAACCCCTAAGGCTAGGTTCAGACTACGGAATCTCCGGGCAGAAAATTTCCGCCCGGAGATTCCGAGTTCCGCCTGCGCCGACTGAATTAGTCGGCGCTAGGACCGCGCGGACACTGCAGTCTCCTGTAGACTGCTATGTGTTCCGCTAGGATTTCCGCCTGAAGAAAGAGCAACCCCTTTCTTCAGGCGGAAATTTTCTAGCGGATTTTTCATCCGGATTTTCCGCTTCACAAATTCCGAAGCGTGAATTTGTGAACGGAAAACCTTTCACTACACTATGCATTATAGTAAGCGGAATTTCTGCCGGAAATTTCAAAGCGAAAATTCCGTAGTCTGAACCTAGCCTTAGGAGTGCCAATAATAGGAGGTGCAAAGTACATATATAGAAGGAAGTATGCAATATCAAGAGAAAAAGACTGCACTCACCATAGGCAACGGAGCTTTATTGCAGCATGCCAGGTAGCAAACACAGGTGGATGGAGGGAGGCGGGGGACGTGCACCAGGACAGACTGTTTCACGCCGGAAACGGCGCTTCTTCAGCTTGAAGAAGCGCCGTTTCTGGCGTGAAACAGTCTGTCCTGGTGCACGTCCCCCCGCCACCCTCCATCCCCCTGTGTTTGTTACCTGGCATGCTGCAATAAAGCTCCGTTGCCTATGGTGAGTGCAGTCTTTTTCTCTTGATATTGCATATATCAAATAGTAAGACAGACATTTAAAAAATGAAATAAGAAAAATGCAGGCACTAATATGACAAGTCACATGGAAGCAGCATAAATGACACAATAAACGACTGAAACTCTATAGGACATCCTGCCATGTGTGTTGCCAACCTACCAGCTCCAACCCCGAAACGTACGTTTCGGGGTTGGAGCTGGTAGGTTGGCAACACACATGGCAGGATGTCCTATAGAGTTTCAGTCGTTTATTGTGTCATTTATGCTGCTTCCATGTGATTTCCTCTATTCCATAGCACTTACTCTATTATCTCCACTTTTCTGTACTTGTCATATCAGTGCCTGCATTTTTATTATGTCATTTTTTTAAATGTCTGTCTTACTATTTAATATATGTTTAATAAATGTAATATTTTTACACTATTGGTTCTTCTTTTGTTGGTGTATATCTTTCAAGTGAACCTATTGTGGCCTAATTACTATAGTAGTTTTTTGTTGGCTCAACATCTGGGGGCACCCTGATTATGAAACACAGATATATAGACCCCCTATTATTAGCTGTACATGATATGGCTGAACTCTCTGCAATATACAGTGTTATCGCTACCTGCAGCCACCTCTAGGGGGAGCTCAGAAGCTTACCGCATACTGTTTTCTGATAGAGATCAATGTAGAAAGAGTATTCAGCAAGCTCTTGAGCTCCCCCTGATGGTGGCTGCAAGCAGTATAATTTTTTTTTTTAAAGATATTAGAAATGAATCAGTGGAGAATGTTGAACCTTTGGCTGTCCGGGCATGTTGGGAGTTGTTGTTTTGCAACAGCTGGGGGTACCCTGGTTATGAAACACAGATATAGACACTCTATTATTAGCTGTACATGATGGGGTGAACTCTCTGCAATATACAATGTTATCGCTACCTGCAGCCGTCTCTAGAGGGAGCTCAGAAGCCCACCACATATAGTTTTCTGATAGAGATCAATGTATAAAGAGTATTCAGCAAGCTCTTGAGCTCCCCCTGATGGTGGCAACAAGTGATATATATATATGGCCTGACTCACTGACTCATCAACGCCCAGCCTAAACCCTTGGACCTAGAAAGCTGAATTTTTTCACAGGGGTTGTTTTTAAGACGTAGAAGAGGAATAAGAAAGGATTTTTCTAAATTCAACCCTTAAGGGGGTGAAAAAGGGGTTCAAAGTTTGTATGGAAGTCCGTAATTTTTGAAGCTAGAAGCATGAAACCTTGTTTTTAGGCTAACAATTAGAGATAAAGAAACACATGTTTCAACGTTTTCTAAAATTCCACTCATGAAGGGGTGAAACGGGGGTTCAAAGTTTGTATGAATTAACCCCTTGCAGCAGAATGCCGGGTATACCCGGCACTGCGGCACGGGAGGGTTATGAAGCGAGCTCAGGAGCTGAGCTTGCATCATACCTGCACGGTCCTGGCTGCTATCAGCAGCCAGGACCCGTGGCCAATGCCGGACATTGCCGTTCTGGCAGATGTCCGGCATTAACTCTTTAGATGCGGCGATCAAAGTTGAAAGAATTCAGGTTGTTTGGTAGGGATTGACCGATTATCGGAGTGGCCGATATTATCGGCCGATATTCACGATTTTGTTAGTTATCGGCATCTAACCTTACCGATAATGCATCTTGCCCGCGACACGCCCGCGAGAACGGTGCTGCTGAAGGCTTTTTTGCATCTCCCACACAGCCACGGCAGCCCTGTAAGAGAATGGGTGCGGCCCATAGACTGGTTTGAGTGGCATTGGGGCCGCTCTGCCGGTGGGTCGTTCCCCCCTGTGGGCATTGGTGTCGCGGCGGTGGTGGTCGCCGCTCGGTGCTGCGCCATTTTATGCTAGGGACGTTAGGGACCCACTCTAAATAGGTGGCCTTGACGTGGCGAGTGGGCTTGTACTTTTTGATCAAAAATGTATACTAACAACCTGTTAGTTTTTGATATTATGCTGAGAAGCAATCAGATCATTATACAAGATTGTAGATGTGCACCATGTCTGTTTTTCTACCCGAATTCAGCCCTGTAAGAGAATCGCAGTGGCTGCCTGGGAGAGGCGCTTTGAACTCCGGCGTGGCGCTGCTGCGCTTAGACGTTGAGGTCACCTCACCGTGGAGGTGACGTGAACTCACATCTAAGCGCAGCAGCGCCACATCAGAGTTCACTGTGCCACCGATCAGTGCGCCTGCCGCCCTGCTCTCTCTCTCTCTCTCTCGTACAGAGCCACCGCGCGTCCTCAGTCTACAGAGCCACCGCGCGTCCTCAGTCTACAGAGCCACCGCGCGTCCTCAGTCTACAGAGCCACCGCGCGTCCTCAGTCTACAGAGCCACCGCGCGTCCTCAGTCTACAGAGCCACCGCGCGTCCTCAGTCTACAGAGCCCCGCCTGAAAGTTCACAGGTTATCGGTATTGGTATCAGCTCTAAAAAAAAAAAAAATCAATATCGGTCTTCGATATAGACTTTACCCAGAGCGGCCTCATTACTATATGATTGTAAAAAGTAGATCTATGTTACCCCAAATTTAACATGAGCGAAGCTGCGGGCAAAAGCTGGTAATTTTATAAAGATAGTAAAAAAGAATCAGTGCAGAATGCTGAACCTAAGCAACAAAATGGATGAGGGTGAGGTCTCTATGAAGCCTCAGGCTGTGGGCCCATCTGATAGTACCTGGGTAGATTAGTACCTGCTGTAAGGTTTAGTAAGCACTTTCCTTATTTCCTCACCACAAACTGGGACATACAGGTCATAATCTACAACGACATTATTGCAATCAGATCAGATTGCAGGTCAAAGTATTTTTTTTCCATTATACTTATGTCTTGGCATCTTCTAGCCATAGCCAACATAGTAATAACCAGCCCGGCCCTCTCCCCACTCGTCCCCCATGCTTTACACTGCAGCCCGGCCCTCTCCCCACTCGTCCCCCATGCTTTACACTGCAGCCCTGCCCTCTCCCCACACGTCCCCCATGCTTTACACTGCAGCCCTGCCCTCTCCCCACACGTCCCCCATGCTTTACACTGCAGCCCGGCCCTCTCCCCACTCGTCCCCCATGCTTTACACTGCAGCCCGGCCCTCTCCCCACTCGTCCCCCATGCTTTACACTGCAGCCCGGCCCTCTCCCACTCGTCCCCCATGCTTTACACTGCAGCCCGGCCCTCTCCCCACTCGTCCCCCATGCTTTAAACTGCAGCCCGGCACTCTCCCCTCTCGTCCCCCATGCTTTACACTGCAGCCCGGCCCTCTCCCCACTCGTCCCCCATGCTTTACACTGCAGCCCGGCCCTCTCCCCACACGTCCCCCATGCTTTACACTGCAGCCCGGCCCTCTCCCCACTCGTCCCCCATGCTTTACACTGCAGCCCGGCCCTCTCCCCACTCGTCCCCCATGCTTTACACTGCAGCCCTGTCCTCTCCCCACTCGTCCCCCATGCTTTACACTGCAGCCCTGTCCTCTCCCCACTCGTCCCCCATGCTTTACACTGCAGCCCGGCCCTCTCCCCACTCGTCCCCCATGCTTTACACTGCAGCCCGGCCCTCTCCCACTCGTCCCCCATGCTTTACACTGCAGCCCGGCCCTCTCCCCACTCGTCCCCCATGCTTTACACTGCAGCCCGGCACTCTCCCCTCTCGTCCCCCATGCTGTACACTGCAGCCCGGCACTCTCCCCTCTCGTCCCCCATGCTTTACACTGCAGCCCGGCACTCTCCCCACACGTCCCCCATGCTTTACACTGCAGCCCGGCCCTCTCCCCACACGTCCCCCATGCTTTACACTGCAGCCCTGCCCTCTCCCCACTCGTCCCCCATGCTTTACACTGCAGCCCGGCCCTCTCCCCACTCGTCCCCCATGCTTTACACTGCAGCCCGGCCCTCTCCCCACTCGTCCCCCATGCTTTACACTGCAGCCCGGCCCTCTCCCCACTCGTCCCCCATGCTGTACACTGCAGCCCGGTCCTCTCCCCACTCGTCCCCCATGCTTTACACTGCAGCCCGGCCCTCTCCCCACTCGTCCCCCATGCTTTACACTGCAGCCCTGTCCTCTCCCCACTCGTCCCCCATGCTTTACACTGCAGCCCGGCCCTCTCCCCACTCGTCCCCCATGCTTTACACTGCAGCCCGGCCCTCTCCCCACTCGTCCCCCATGCTTTACACTGCAGCCCGGCCCTCTCCCACTCGTCCCCCATGCTTTACACTGCAGCCCGGCCCTCTCCCCACTCGTCCCCCATGCTTTACACTGCAGCCCGGCACTCTCCCCTCTCGTCCCCCATGCTGTACACTGCAGCCCGGCACTCTCCCCTCTCGTCCCCCATGCTTTACACTGCAGCCCGGCCCTCTCCCCACACGTCCCCCATGCTTTACACTGCAGCCCTGCCCTCTCCCCACTCGTCCCCCATGCTTTACACTGCAGCCCGGCCCTCTCCCCACTCGTCCCCCATGCTTTACACTGCAGCCCGGCCCTCTCCCCACTCGTCCCCCATGCTTTACACTGCAGCCCGGCCCTCTCCCCACTCGTCCCCCATGCTTTACACTGCAGCCCGGCCCTCTCCCCACTCGTCCCCCATGCTGTACACTGCAGCCCGGCCCTCTCCCCACTCGTCCCCCATGCTTTACACTGCAGCCCGGCCCTCTCCCCACTCGTCCCCCATGCTTTACACTGCAGCCCGGCCCTCTCCCCACTCGTCCCCCATGCTTTACACTGCAGCCCGGCCCTCTCCCCACTCGTCCCCCATGCTTTACACTGCAGCCCGGCCCTCTCCCCACTCGTCCCCCATGCTTTACACTGCAGCCCGGCCCTCTCCCCACTCGTCCCCCATGCTTTACACTGCAGCCCGGCCCTCTCCCCACTCGTCCCCCATGCTTTACACTGCAGCCCGGCCCTCTCCCCACTCGTCCCCCATGCTGTACACTGCAGCCCGGTCCTCTCCCCACTCGTCCCCCATGCTTTACACTGCAGCCCGGCCCTCTCCCCACTCGTCCCCCATGCTTTACACTGCAGCCCGGCCCTCTCCCCACTCGTCCCCCATGCTTTACACTGCAGCCCTGTCCTCTCCCCACTCGTCCCCCATGCTTTACACTGCAGCCCGGCCCTCTCCCCACTCGTCCCCCATGCTTTACACTGCAGCCCGGCCCTCTCCCCACTCGTCCCCCATGCTTTACACTGCAGCCCGGCCCTCTCCCCACTCGTCCCCCATGCTTTACACTGCAGCCCGGCCCTCTCCCCACTCGTCCCCCATGCTTTACACTGCAGCCCGGCCCTCTCCCCACTCGTCCCCCATGCTTTACACTGCAGCCCGGCCCTCTCCCCACACAACTATTGTTTGCTGCAGGATGTTAGATTTTCTAGGAAGAGCGGTCAGAACGCCACAAAAGCATCATGGTCCTAATTTTGGAAAACAATCATAGCATCCCTGTGCTGCCATGGAAGTATCCGAGTAAAACTATCATACTTCAGGAAGAGCAGTATAGGAACGATACAATGTAACATGACACAAAGATACAAAGACTATAGCAACAACATAGACCAAACGTGATACATCACATAGTATATACAGTATATAGATCACACATGACACATCACATAGTATATACAGTATATAGATCCCACATGATACATCACATAGTATATACAGTATATAGATAGCACATGATACATCACATAGTATATACAGTATATAGATAGCACATGATACATCACATAGTATATACAGTATATAGATCCTACATGACACATCACATAGTATATAGATCACACATGATACATCATATAGGATATACAGTATATAGATCACACATGACACATCATATAGTATATACATTATACAGATCACATGCATGATACACTATGTATGGTCCATATGGAGCACAGTGCAGTACATACAGAGCAGTATATAGATGGCAGCGCAGTACATACAGAGCAGTATATAGATGGCAGCGCAGTACATACAGAGCAGTATATAGATGGCAGCGCAGTACATACAGAGCAGTATATAGATGGCAGCGCAGTACATACAGAGCAGTAAATAGATGGCAGCGCAGTACATACAGAGCAGTATATAGATGGCAGCGCAGTACATACAGAGCAGTATATAGATGGCAGCGCAGTACATACAGAGCAGTATATAGATGGCAGCGCAGTACATACAGAGCAGTATATAGATGGCAGCGCAGTACATACAGAGCAGTATATAGATGGCAGCGCAGTACATACAGAGCAGTATATAGATGGCAGCGCAGTACATACAGAGCAGTATATAGATGGCAGCGCAGTACATACAGAGCAGTATATAGATGGCAGCGCAGTACATACAGAGCAGTATATAGATGGCAGCGCAGTACATACAGAGCAGTATATAGATGGCAGCGCAGTACATACAGAGCAGTATATAGATGGCAGCGCAGTACATACAGAGCAGTATATAGATGGCAGCGCAGTACATACAGAGCAGTATATAGATGGCAGCGCAGTACATACAGAGCAGTATATAGATGGCAGCGCAGTACGTACAGAGCAGTATATAGATGGCAGCGCAGTACGTACAGAGCAGTATATAGATGGCAGCGCAGTACATACAGAGCAGTATATAGATGGCAGCGCAGTACATACAGAGCAGTATATAGATGGCAGCGCAGTACATACAGAGCAGTATATAGATGGCAGCGCAGTACATACAGAGCAGTATATAGATGGCAGCGCAGTACATACAGAGCAGTATATAGATGGCAGCGCAGTACATACAGAGCAGTATATAGATGGCAGCGCAGTACATACAGAGCAGTATATAGATGGCAGCGCAGTACATACAGAGCAGTATATAGATGGCAGCGCAGTACATACAGAGCAGTATATAGATGGCAGCGCAGTACATACAGAGCAGTATATAGATGGCAGCGCAGTACATACAGAGCAGTATATAGATGGCAGCGCAGTACATACAGAGCAGTATATAGATGGCAGCGCAGTACATACAGAGCAGTATATAGATGGCAGCGCAGTACATACAGAGCAGTATATAGATGGCAGCGCAGTACATACAGAGCAGTATATAGATGGCAGCGCAGTACATACAGAGCAGTATATAGATGGCAGCGCAGTACATACAGAGCAGTATATAGATGGCAGCGCAGTACATACAGAGCAGTATATAGATGGCAGCGCAGTACATACAGAGCAGTATATAGATGGCAGCGCAGTACATACAGAGCAGTATATAGATGGCAGCGCAGTACATACAAAGCAGTATATAGATGGCAGCGCAGTACATACAGAGCAGTATATAGATGGCAGCGCAGTACATACAGAGCAGTATATAGATGGCAGCGCAGTACATACAGAGCAGTATATAGATGGCAGCGCAGTACATACAGAGCAGTATATAGATGGCAGCGCAGTACATACAGAGCAGTATATAGATGGCAGCGCAGTACATACAGAGCAGTATATAGATGGCAGTGCAGTACATACAGAGCAGTATATAGATGGCAGTGCAGTACACACAGAGCAGTATATAGATGGCAGTGCAGTACACACAGAGCAGTATATAGATGGCAGTGCTATACACACAGAGCAGTATATAGATGGCAGTGCTATACACACAGAGCAGTATATAGATGGCAGTGCAGTACATACAGAGCAGTATATAGATGGCAGTGCAGTACATACAGAGCAGTATATAGATGGCAGTACAGTACATACAGAGCAGTATATAGATGTCAGTGCAGTACATACAGAGTAGTATATAGATGGCAGTGCAGTACATACAGAGCAGTATATAGATGACAGTGCAGTACATACAGAGCAGTATATAGATGGCAGTGCTATACACACACAGAGCAGTATATAGATGGCAGTGCTATACACACAGAGCAGTATATAGATGGCAGTGCAGTACATACAGAGCAGTATATAGATGGCAGTGCAGTACATACAGAGCAGTATATAGATGGCAGTACAGTACATACAGAGCAGTATATAGATGGCAGTGCAGTACATACAGAGCAGTATATAGATGGCAGTGCTATACACACAGAGCAGTATATAGATGGCAGTGCTATACACACAGAGCAGTATATAGATGGCAGTGCAGTACATACAGAGCAGTATATAGATGGCAGTGCAGTACATACAGAGCAGTATATAGATGGCAGTACAGTACATACAGAGCAGTATATAGATGTCAGTGCAGTACATACAGAGTAGTATATAGATGGCAGTGCAGTACATACAGAGCAGTATATAGATGGCAGTGCTATACACACAGAGCAGTATATAGATGGCAGTGCTATACACACAGAGCAGTATATAGATGGCAGTGCAGTACATACAGAGCAGTATATAGATGGCAGTGCAGTACATACAGAGCAGTATATAGATGGCAGTACAGTACATACAGAGCAGTATATAGATGTCAGTGCAGTACATACAGAGTAGTATATAGATGGCAGTGCAGTACATACAGAGCAGTATATAGATGGCAGTGCAGTACACACAGAGCAGTATATAGATGGCAGTGCTATACACACAGAGCAGTATATAGATGGCAGTGCAGTACATACAGAGCAGTATATAGATGGCAGTGCAGTACATACAGAGCAGTATATAGATGGCAGTACAGTACATACAGAGCAGTATATAGATGTCAGTGCAGTACATACAGAGCAGTATATAGATGGCAGTGCAGTACATACAGAGCAGTATATAGATGGCAGTACAGTATATACAGAGCAGTATATAGATGGCAGTGCTATACACACAGAGCAGTATATAGATGGCAGTGCAGTACATACAGAGCAGTATATAGATGGCAGTGCAGTACATACAGAGCAGTATATAGATGGCAGTGCAGTACATACAGAGCAGTATATAGATGTCAGTGCAGTACATACAGAGCAGTATATAGATGGCAGTGCAGTACATACAGAGCAGTATATAGATGGCAGCGCAGTACATACAGAGCAGTATATAGATGGCAGTGCTATACACACACAGCAGTATATAGATGGCAGCGCAGTACATACAGAGCAGTATATAGATGGCAGTGCAGTACATACAGAGCAGTATATAGATGGCAGTGCAGTATATACAGAGCAGTATATAGATGGCAGTGCAGTACATACAGAGCAGTATATAGATGGCAGTGCAGTACATACAGAGCAGTATATAGATGGCAGTGCAGTATATACAGAGCAGTATATAGATGGCAGTGCAGTACATACAGAGCAGTATATAGATGGCAGTGCAGTATATACAGAGCAGTATATAGATGGCAGTGCAGTACATACAGAGCAGTATATAGATGGCAGTGCAGTACATACAGAGCAGTATATAGATGGCAGTGCTATACACACACAGCAGTATATAGATGGCAGTACAGTATATACACTCATATATAGGGGTCTCACTTACTTGCGGACAGGAACCTGCAGTTGACCATGTTCGGGAGCAGCACAGAGCACAGGTGATCCGTCAGCGAGTGCAGAGTCCGGGGCCGCGCATGCGCACCCCCCAGCTGACTCCACACCCTGGACTGACAGGTCTGACCGCTTGTACCGGTGACAATACAGGTGTCACCTCCATGAATAGGGAGGGGGGGGGGAGGGGCGTATACATAACGGCCTCCGGGAGTCTACACCCCCGTATACCTCCTCTGATGTAGCAGAGCTGAATGTGTCACCAAACAACACACTGGACTCTGCTACATCTGCTGATAGATAGGGGGGAGCACGTGTCATCCGGAAGTGGGGGGAGAGCTATCAAAACCCGTCCAGGGGGAAAAAAATGCTGAGTTGCCCATAGCAACCAATCAGATTGCTGCTTTCATTTTTCAGAGGCCTTTTCAAAAAAGTGAAAGCAGCGCTCTGATTGGTTGCTATGGGCAACTCAGCAACGTTTCCTCTGGACAGGTTTTGATAAATCTCCCCCTCTGTATCCATGTCCATTATTTCTGCGCCCTGTTCACACTGGGAAACGCAGCAGCTTTATGTTGACTCTATATAGGGGATGTATCATAGTAGTTCAAGTCTAAGGCATTCCAGATGTTGCAAAACTACAACTCCCAGCATGCCCAGACAGCCTTCGGCTGTCTGGGCATGCTGGGAGTTGTAGTTTTGCAAGCGTCGCAAGAGCCACGAAAAAAGGAACCAGGAATTGAGGAAGATATTGCACTAGGATAGAGGCCAGAAGATAAGGGAACTTTATCACAGGCTCCTTTGAGCAATGACATGGGGGTCAATTGGAAAATGCTAATTTGTGTGTGGGAAAAAAAAAACCCCAGCGCATCAGACCGCGTTCACACAATGTTTACACGGATTCTGACGTCAGGTGCCGCATGAAAATCGAATAGAATAAGTGGGAAGGTGCGCCAAAGTTCACACCGAGAACTATAACCGAGGAGTCTGGGCATGCTGTATATATATTTACAGCCTATTTCAGCGCCATCTTTTCTTATTCACCACCTGGATGGCCACTTGTATACACCTATACCTGGGCTACTTTATTCCGTACACGTTGCTAGTCCCGGATAGGACCCTCCTTTATACTATTTACAAGGGGATGGAAACGTTCCTCAGAGATTTCTTTAATCCGGACATGATGACATCACACGGTTCCTCCATATGGACATGATGGCATCACACAGTTCTTCCATATGGACATGATGACATCACACGGTTCTTCCATATGGACATGATGACATCACACAGTTCTTCTATATGGACATGATGACATCACACAGTTCCTCCATATGGACATGATGACATCACACAGTTCCTCCATATAGACATGATGACATCACACAGTTCCTCCATATGGACATGATGACATCACACAGTTCTTCTATATGGACATGATGACATCACAGAGTTCCTCCATATGGACATGATGACATCACACAGTTCCTCCATATGGACATGATGACATCACACGGTTCTTCTATATGGACATGATGACATCACAGAGTTCCCCCATATATACATGATGACATCACACAGTTCCTCTATATGGACATGATGACATCACACAGTTTCTCTATATAGACATGATGACATCACACAGTTCCTCTATATGGACATGATGACATCACACAGTTCTTCCATATGGACATGATGACATCACACAGTTCTTCCATATGGACATGATGACATCACACAGTTCCTCCATATGGACATGATGACATCACACAGTTCCTCCATATGGACATAATGACACCACACAGTTCTTCCATATGGACATGATGACATCACACAGTTCTTCCATATGGACATGATGACATCACACGGTTCCCCCATATGGACATGATGACATTACACAGTTCGAAGCCTCAGTTTCCTGTTCTTAGCTGACAGGAGTGGCCCCCAGTGTGGTCTTTGCTGTAGTGGCCCATCTGCTTCAAGGTTGGACGTGTTATGCATTCAGAGATGGTATTCTGCAGATCTTGGTTATAACCAGTGGTTATTTGAATTACTGTTACTTTTCTGTTTTCTCAAACCAGTCTGCCCATTCTCCTCTGACCTCAACAAGACATTTTCCTCCACACAACTGCCTCTCACTGGATACTTTCTCTTTTTCGGACCATTCTCTGTAAACCCCAGAGATGGTTGTGTGTGAAATCCTCCGACCGGCCCATCTAGCACCAACAACTAGTGTTGAGCGGCATAGGCCATATTCGAATTCGCGAATATTCGCGAATATATGGACGAATATTCGTCATATATTCGCGAATATTCGCATATTCGTTATATTCTTGTTTTATTTTCGCATATGCAAAATTTCGCGTATACGAAAATTAACATACGAGAATATTCGCGTATGCGAAAATTAGCATATACGAATATTCGCATATGTTAATTTTCGCATATGCGAATGTTTGCGCGCCAGTCTCACACAGTAGTATTACAGCCTTCTTTACACCACACAAGCTGGAAGCAGAGAGGGATGATCACTGTTATGTGTACTGTGAAAAAAAAACAAAAAAACGAATATTCGTAATTACGAATATATAGCGCTATATTCGCGAAATTCGCGAATTCGCGAATATGCGATATTCGCGAATAATATTCGAATTGCGAATATTCTTGAGCAACACTACCAACAACCATGAAACGTACAAAGTCACTCAAATCCCCTTTCTTCCCTATTTAGATCAGTTCAGCAAGTTGTCTGGGCCACGTCTACATGAAAATAAAAAAGTTATGCCTGGAATCCAGATGATTAACCCTATGTAGCCTTGGGCTTATTTACTCCCATCTTTCACTGCTGACAGTTCCGCTTTAGGGTGTATTTACACATACATTATCCTGCGTAGGATTTGAATCTGCAGCATAAAATGCCGTGCATCAAGTATCCACAGGATACTCTACATGTGACTATATTCTTAGGGTGCGGTCACACTTAGCGAATATGCAGTGTATTTCAGTGAATAGTTTGGTGTTTCCCAACCGGGGTGCCTCCAGCTGTTGCAAAACTACAACTCCCAGCATGCCCGGACAGCCTTTGGCTGTCCGGGCATGCTATGAGTTGTAGTTTTGCAACAGCTGGAGGCACCCAGGTTTAAAAAACACTGGAATATCCAGTCACTAGAGAGAGCTCCCTGCTGCGGCCGGGTAGCCCAGTGTGTCTGCTCGTAGCAACGGCGCACACGCAGTGCTACCTAGCCACAGCAGGGAGCTCGCTCTAGTGACTGGCATCAGCACATCCGCAGTGTGAAATACGGTGTGGCTGTGCTGAGTTTGACCCTACCATAAGGGTGTATTCACACATAGAGCTGCAGATCTGCTATGAGCAGACACACACAGGGCTACCGGGCCGCAGCAGGGAGCTCGCTCTAGTGACTGGCATCAGCACATCCGCAGTGTGAAATACGGTGTGGCTGTGCTGAGATTGACCCTACCATAAGGGTGTATTCACACATAGAGCTGCAGATCTGCTATGAGCAGACACACACAGGGCTACCGGGCCGCAGCAGGGAGCTCGCTCTAGTGACTGGCATCAGCACATCCGCAGTGTGAAATACGGTGTGGGTGTGCTGAGTTTGACCCTACCATAAGGGTGTATTCACACATAGAGCTGCAGATCTGCTATGAGCAGACACACACAGGGCTACCGGGCCGCAGCAGGGAGCTCGCTCTAGTGACTGGCATCAGCACATCCGCAGTGTGAAATACGGTGTGGATGTGCTGAGATTGACCCTACCATAAGGGTGTATTCACACATAGAGCTGCCGATCTGCTATGAGCAGACACACACAGGGCTACCGGACCACAGCAGGGAGCTCGCTCTAGTGACTGGCATCAGCACATCCGCAGTGTGAAATACGGTGTGGATGTGCTGAGTTTGACCCTACCATAAGGGTGTATTCACACATGGAGCTGCAGATCTGCTATGAGCAGACACACACAGGGCTACCGGACCACAGCAGGGAGCTCGCTCTAGTGACTGGCATCAGTACATCCGCAGTGTGAAATACGGTGTGGATGTGCTGAGATTGACCATACCATAAGGGTGTATTCACACATAGAGCTGCAGATCTGCTATGAGCAGACACACACTGGGCTACCGGGCCGCAGCAGGGAGCTCGCTCTAGTGACTGGCATCAGCACATCCGCAGTGTGAAATACGGTGTGGATGTGCTGAGATTGACCATACCATAAGGGTGTATTCACACATAGAGCTGCCGATCTGCTATGAGCAGACACACAGGGCTACCGAACCACAGCAGGGAGCTCGCTCTAGTGACTGGCATCAGCACATCCGCAGTGTGAAATACAGTGTGGATGTGCTGAGTTTGACCCTACCATAAGGGTGTATTCACACATGGAGCTGCAGATCTGCTATGAGCAGACACACACAGGGCTACCGGACCACAGCAGGGAGCTCGCTCTAGTGACTGGCATCAGCACATCCGCAGTGTGAAATACGGTGTGGATGTGTTGAGTTTGACCCTACCATAAGGGTGTATTCACACATAGAGCTGCAGATCTGCTATGAGCAGACACACAGGGCTACCGGACCACAGCAGGGAGCTCGCTCTAGTGACTGGTGTCGGCACATCCGCAGCGTGAAATATGTTGCGGATGCACTATATGCGACCCTACGCTTAAAGAAACGTTTTGTAGCAGAAATCTGAACGTATGGAAAAATCTGTCATGTGATCGGACTCTTAGGCTACGTTCAGCGGTGTAAAATCGCGACTTCTTGATTATTTGCAAACGATAAACTAGTGGTCGCTGCATCCAAAAATTGTCTTCTAAGACCTGTTTGGAAAAAGCACTTAGCTAGTAGAACAAAAACACACAAAAAAACAGGTCCTCTAGGTGCAGTTTAGTGTAGGGATGGGTTGTAGGACTAAAAGAAAAAAAGGAAAAAAGTAATAAAAATAAAACAAAAATAAAAATGCAAGCAAAAATAGGGTCAAATCAGAAAATATTTTTACTTTTTTTTTTTTTTTATTCCACCCCCCCTCCTACAATGTAGTTGTCAACAAGATTTTGAAGTACAATTCTAAGCATTTCATACGTTGTTAGTTACCATAGAAACATAAGACTAAAATATGCAAAAACATGGAAGCGGCAAACTTTGTGAAAACCGTAATTTTATATCAATCGTAGAACTTTTGGCCGCGCTTTCTACGGTGTTGTTTGGTGGGTATTTGTGTGTTTTGTTGTTTTTTTTTTCCTTTTATGTTGGATCAAAGAGGTAAAATACAGGTAAATCAGGTCATAGGAGACTGGGGGTGTAGTGACCGGACCAGCAATGGCGTCTCCAAGGAGGGGGCACGTGTCTTATTCATATGCGGAAACAGGAATCAGGTTACTAAGGGATAATGGAAAACGTAGATGGTGTCAGGTGTATCGTGTTTGCAGGGGAAATGCCCTTAGGACTCTTTCACACGGCACAGAAACCTCTCCATCTTGTATCCAACCTGGCTGCAGCTTTGTAGCAACAATTCACAGGCTCGAAACCTGTACTGCACCCCCTAGAGGAGTGGTCTCCAAACTGCAGTCCTCCGGATGATGCAAAACTACAACTCCCAGCATGCCCGGACAGCCGTTGGCTGTCCGGGCATGCTGGGAGTTGTAGTTTTGCAACAGCTGGAGGTCCACAGTTTAAAGACCACGACCCTGGAGCTCAGAACTACACCCCTGTTGCCGAATCCACCCGTGAAGAGTGACGAGCACAGGGCGCCAGTGGTGAATTTGCCAATCTTGGTGTTCTCTGGCAAATGCCAAACGTCCTGCACGGTGTTGGGCTGTAAGTACAACCCCCACCTGTGGATGTCGGGCCCTCATACCACCCTCATGGAGTCTGTTTCTGACTGTTTGAGTGGACACATGCACATTTGTGGCCTGCTGGAGGTCATTTTGCAGGCCTCTGGCAGTGCTCCTCCTTGCACAAAGGCGGAGGTAGCGGTCCTGCTGCTGGGTTGTTGCCCTCCTACGGCCTCCTCCATGTCTCCCGATGTACTGGCCTGTCTCCTGGTAGCGCCTCCATGCTCTGGACACTACGCTGACAGACACAGCAAACCTTCTTGCCACAGCTCGCATTGATGGGCCATCCTGGATGAGCTGCACTACCTGAGCCACTTGTGTGGGTTGTAGACTCCGTCTCATGCTACCACTAGAGTGAAAGCACCGCCAGCATTCAAAAGCGACCAAAACATCAGCCAGGAAGCATAAGAACTGAGAAGTGGTCTTTGGTCACCAACTGCAGAACCACTCCTTTATTGGGGGGTGTCTTGCTAATTACCTATAATTTACACCTGTTGTCTGTTCCATTTGCACAACAGCATGTGAAATTGATTGTCAATCAGTGTTCTTCCTGGGTGGACAGTGTGATTTCACAGAAGTGTGATTGGCTTGGAGTTACATTGTGTTGTATAAGTGTTCCTTTTATTTTTTTTGAGCCAGTGTATATATATATATATATATATATATATGTCTGTGTGTATGTATCTGTGTGCATATATATATATATATATATATATATATATGTATACACCGGTGTATATATACATATATATATATATATATATATATATATATATTAGGGATGTCCTGATACTGTTATCGGTATCGGGAACTATACTGGACATTAGCACGAGTATTTGTACTCGTGCAAGTGTCCCCGATACCTAATCTAATACCTGCCAGCGGGTATCACTGTGGTGCCCTGTGCTATGCAGCACGAACTACATTACATACACAGATATACATTGCATACACACATATACATTGCATACACAGATATACATTGCATACACAGATACATTGCATACACACATATACATTACATACATACACACACATACATTACATACACACATATACATTGCATACACACATATACATTACATACATATATATATACATTACATACATACACACATATACATTGCATACACACAAACATTACATACATACACACATATACATTGCATACACACATATACATTACATACACACATACACGTATATTACATACATACACATACATTACATACATACACATATATGACATACACACACATTACATACATACATACACACATATACATTACATACACACATATACATTACATACACACATACACACATATACATTACATACACACATATACATTGCATACACACATATACATTGCATACATACATACACACATATACATTACATACACACATATACATTACATACATACATATACATTGCATACACACATATACATTGCATACATACATACACACATATACATTACATACACACATATACATTACATACATACATATACATTGCATACACACATATACATTACATACACACATACACACATATACATTACATACACAGATATACATTGCATACACACATATACATTACATACATACATATACACACATACATTACATACACATATACATTACATACACACATATACATTACATACACACATACACACATATACATTACATACACACATATACATTGCATACACACATATACATTACATACACACATATACATTACATACATACATACACATTACATACACACATATACATTACATACACACATATACATTACATACACACATATACATTACATACACAGATATACATTGCATACACACATATACATTACATACATACATATACACACATACATTACATACACACATATACATTACATACATACATACACACATATACATTGCATACACAGATATACATTGCATACACACATATACATTACATACATACACACACATACATTACATACACACATATACATTACATACATACACACACATACATTACATACACACATACATTACATACACACACATACATTACATACACACATATACATTACATACATATATATACATTACATACATACATACACACATATACATTGCATACACACATATACATTACATACACACATACACACATATACATTACATACACACATACACACATATACATTACATACACACATATACATTGCATACACACATATACATTAAATAAACACATATACATTGCATACACACATATACATTACATACACACATATACATTACATACACACATACACACATATACATTACATACACAGATATACATTGCATACACACATATACATTACATACATACATATACACACATACATTACATACACACATATACATTACATACATACATACACACATATACATTGCATACACACATATACATTACATTCACACATACACACATAAACATTACATACATACACACATACACACATATACATTGCATACACACATATACATTACATACACACATATACATTACATACACACATATACATTACATACACACATATACATTACATTCACACATACACACATAAACATTACATACATACACACATACACACATATACATTGCATACACACATATACATTACATACACACATATACATTACATACACACATATACATTACATACATACACATTACATACACACATATACATTACATACACACATATACATTACATACACACATACACACATATACATTACATACACACATATACATTACATACACACATACACACATATACATTACATACACACATATACATTGCATACACACATATACATTGCATACACACATAAACATTACATACACACATACACACATATACATTACAAACACACATACACACATATACATTACATACACACATATACATTGCATACACACATATACATTACATACACACATATACATTACATACACACATATACATTACATACATATACACACATACACACATATACATTACATACACATATGACATACACACATACACACACATTACATATATACACATATGACATACACACATACACATTACATAAATACACATATATGACATACACACATACACACATAACATACATACACATATATGACATACACACACATTACATATACACATACACACATTACATACACACATACATTACATACACACATATACATTACATACACACACATTACATACACACATACACACACATTACATACACATACATTACATACACACATACACACATTACATACACACACATTACATACACACACATTACATACATACACATACATTACACACACATTACATACACACACACACACATTACATACATACACATACATTACATACACACTGAGTTTTATATACTGTATTTTCCGGTGTATAAGACGACTTTTTAACCCCATAAAATGTTCTCAAAAGTCGGGGGTCGTCTTGTGTGTCTGGGTATGCTGCAGTCGGCCGGGACACCTGGGGTATGGATTATCCATACCCCGGGCAAGATTAACTTCCCCCGTCACAATCGGGACATCCATGTGTCCCAAAAGATCTTTTCAGGAGACAAGGATGTCCCACGCTAACTTTAAAAACGCAGGGACTGCTGGGAGGTAGCAGGGAATGTCATGGACGTCCCGTGCATGCACCCATAGCAACAGCAGAGCGGAGCAGTGAGGATGCGCGGGCATGGAAAGTTACCAGCCCGTCATCTTCAGTGCTCCGACCACCGCTCCTCCGGTCCCGGGACCTACTGCTATGGCCTATAGGCCATAGCAGATGATCATGATCCCAGACCAGAGGAACGGTGTTCGGAACACTGAAGTGGGGCAGTACATAGACATACAGCCTCCAGCCATACACTATATATGGATGAAGGCTGTATGTCTGATGGGGAACTATGCTGCCAGCCTAATGTGGGGGGAACTATACTGCCAACCTAATGTGGGGGAACTACAACCTAGTGTGGGGGAACTACAACCTAATGTGGGGGAACTACAATCTAATGTGGGGAAACTATTCTGACAACCTAGTGTGGGGGATCTATGCTGACAACCTAATGTGGGGGAACTATGCTGACAACCTAATATGGGTAAACTATGCTGGTAACCTAATGTGGGGGAACTATGCTGACAACCTAGTGTGGGGGAACTATGCTAATAACCTAGTGCGGGGGAACTATGCTGACAACCTAGTGTGGGGGAACTATGCTGTCAACTTAGTGTGGGGGAACTATGCTAACAACCTAGTGTGGGGGAACTACAACCTACTGTGGGGGAACTACAACCTAATGTGGGGGAACTATGCTGACAACCTAGTGTGGGGGATCTATGCTGACAACCTAGTGTGGGGGAACTACAACCTACTCTGGGGGAACTACAACCTAGTGTGGGGGGAACTATGCTGACAACCTAGTGTGGGGGAACTATGCTGACAACCTAGTGTGGGGGGGGGAACTATGCTGACAACCTAATGTGAGGGAACTATGCTGACATCCTAATGTGAGGGAACTATGCTGACAACCTAATGTGAGGGAACTATGCTGACATCCTAATGTGAGGGAACTATGCTGACATCCTAATGTGAGGGAACTTTGCTGACAACCTAGTGTGGGGGAACTATGCTGACAACCTAGTGTGGGGGGGAACTATGCTGACAACCTAATGTGAGGGAACTATGCTGACATCCTAATGTGAGGGAACTATACTGACAACCTAATGTGGGGGGAACTATGCTGACAACCTAGTGTGGGGGGAACTATGCTGACAGCCTAATGTGGGGGAACTATGCTAATAACCTAGTGTGGGGGAACTATGCTGACAACCTAGTGTGGGGGGAACTATGCTGACAACCTAGTGTGGGGGAACTATGCTAACAACCTAGTGTGGGGGAACTATGCTGACAACCTAGTGTGGGAGAACTATGCTGACAACCTAATGTGAGGGAACTATGCTGACATCCTAATGTGAGGGAACTATGCGGACATCCTAATGTGAGGGAACTTTGCTAACAACCTAGTGTGGGGGAACTATGCTGACAACCTAGTGTGGGGGAACTATGCTGACAACCTAGTGTGGGGGAACTATACTGCCAATCCAGTGTGGGGGAACTATGCTGACAACCTAATGTGAGGGAACTATGCTGACATCCTAATGTGAGGGAAGTATACTGACAACCTAATGTGGGGGGAACTATGCTGACAACCTAGTGTGGGGGGAACTATGCTGACAACCTAATGTGGGGGAACTATACTGACAACCTAATGTGGGGGGAACTATGCTGACAACCTAGTGTGGGGGGAACTATGCTGACATCCTAATGTGGGGAGAACTATGCTGACAACCTAATGTGGGGGGAACTATACTGCCTACCTAATGTGGGGGGAACTATACTGCCAACCTAATGTGGGGGGAACTGACAACCTAATGTGGGGAGAACTATGCTGACAACCTAGTGTGGGGGAACAATAGTAAGGTACCGTATCACGGTAGAGGGGTAGTCTTATATGGCGAGTATATCCCAAACTCTATATTTTAACTGTAAAAGTTGGGTGTCGTCTTATACGCCGGAAAATACGGTATATATAGATTCCTAATTTAGATGTAATGATCAAATCATACCACTAGATGTCCTCACTATTATAAATATCAATCCCCCAGTACATTATAATTCATATGTAATCAATAAAAATGTATAATTTATATGGAAACCATTGTCCACTATTGCACATTAGGGTCTGTTCACACAGGAAGACATTATACAGGCTGCTCAACAAGCCGGCACTAGGATCGCTTGGAAATGCACTGTCTCTGTAAACGGCAATGCATTTCGGAGCAGATTCCGCAGAAAGAATTGACATGTCACTGACACAAGTTGAAAATCGAATTTTCTGCGGCAGATGTTTCCGCCGCGGAAATTCTACCATGTGCACGGGCAGCAGAATCCCGTTGAAAAACCTAGTGTGCAACAGAATTTTTTGCTTGGAAATTCCGTCGTGTGAACAAGGCCTTAAAGGGATCCTTTTTTTTTTTTAAGGGATACTATTTTTTTTTTTTAAGTTATACAGATTTGTAAATAACTTCTATATAAAAATGTTATCCAGTACTTATCAGCTGCTGTATGCTCCAGAGGAAGTTGTGTAGTTCTTTCCAGTCTGACCACAGTGCTCTCTGCTGACACCTCTGTCCATGTCAGGAACTGTCCAGAGCAGGAGAGGTTTGCTATGGGGATTTGCTCCTACTCTGGACAGTGTTACTTATAAGTCAACAACAAACATAGGATAGGTAATTTTTCGCCGTATAAGACGCACTTTTTCTTCCCCAAAACTGGGGGGAAAAAGTCGGTGCGTCTTATACGGCGAATACACCCCTATCGCGGCGGTCCCTGCGGCCATCAACGGCCGGGACCCGCGGCTAATACAGGACATCACCGATCGCGGTGATGCCCTGTATTAACCCTTCAGACGCGGCGATCAAAGCTGACCGCCGCGTCTGAAGGGAAAGTGACACTAACCCGGCTCTTCAGTTGGGCTGTTCGGGACCGCCACGATCTCACCGCGGCGGTCCCGAACAGCCCGACTGAATAGCCGGGTTAGTGCTTACAGGACACCGGGAGGGACCTAACCTGCCTCCTTGGTGTCTGCTCCGTGCCGGGATCCCCTGTATGGCCGGCGCTCTCCTTCCTCGTCATCACGTCGTCGCGTACGTAACGACGTGATGGCGGCAACGGAGAGCGAGGATACCCGGCCGGCAGCAGAGACGTTTCGGAACGACGGGGACACGGCGACAGCGATGGAGCGACATCCAGGGCAGCGGTGACGGGTCCTGGAGCGGCGGGGACACGTGAGTATTACCTCCTCCTGCAGTGGTCTTCAATCTGCGGACCTCCAGATGTTGTAAAACTACAACTCCCAGCATGCCCGGACAGCCAACGGCTGTCCGGGCATGCTGGGAGTTGAAGTTTTGCAACATCTGGAGGACCGCAGGTTGAAGACCACTATTGGGTTCAAAATCTTTATTTTTTAAGATTTTGCCCCTAAAAATTGGGTGCGTCTTATACGCCGGTGCGTCCTAAAGGACGAAAAATACGGTAACCCTTAACTACCCCCACTTGTGAGGGTCGGGGTTTTTGTTTAAAGTCCCATGCAAATCAATGGGAAATGAATGTTCTCACATAACATCCATATAGCTGGAGATATTTAAATACCTGGTACACATATTACAGGTCGGGATATGAGGACGGGATCGGGATATGAGGACGAGATAGGAGGTCAAGATAGGAGGACGGAATGGTCGGGATAGGAGGTCAAGATAGGAGGTCGGGATAGGAGGACGGGATAGGAGGACGGGATAGGAGGACGCGATAGGAGGTCGGGATATGAGGACGCGATAGGAGGTGGAGATAGGAGGTCGGGATAGGAGGTGGAGATAGGACGATGGGATAGGAGGTCGCGATAGGAGGTCGAGATAGGAGGGCGGGATAGGAGGGCAGGATAGGAGGTCGGGATAGGAGGAAAGGATATGAGGACAGGATAGGAGGTGGAGATAGGATGACGGGATAGGAGGTCGAGATAGGAGGACGGGATAGGAGGTCGGGATAGGATGACGGGATAGGAGGTTGGGATAGGTGGACTGGATAGGAGGTCGTGATTAGTCAGGATAGGAGGTCGGGATAGGAGGATGGGATAGGAGGTCGGGATCGGAGGTGGAGATAGGAGGACGAGATAGGAGGACGGGATAGGAGGTCGGGATCGGAGGCTGAGATAGGACGACGGGATAGGAGGTCGTGGTATGAGGACGGGATATGGGGATGGGATATTGGGTTGGGATATGACAACAATATATGGGGATGGGATATGAAGTCAAAAGCTTACTCCTCTGTTGATTTTCCTCCCCAACAAGGATTAGGAAGGAAAAACCGGGCAACGCCGGGTACTCAGCTAGTATATACATATATATATAAAATGTCTTTTGTTTTGTACTGAGGGATTAATATGTATAGTAGTGAGGACATCTAGTGGTGCAATCTGAGCATTACATATGAATTAGAAATAATATATAACTGGAATAATATGTCATATATATGAGGAATACTCTATAACTATATGCATATATAACTGATTGCACCTGCACTTTCTAACTCTATCCCCCATGTTTTTTTTATTTTTTTTAATAATGGAATATTTTTAACAACTTAATTGTTTACATTTTGGATTTACCCTAACGGATTTTATTAAAAGTTTGGGATTTTTTTTGGGTCCCTTCAGTTAAATTAGCTTGGGGTTACCTTTCTTATAGGTTATATTTATGGCCCTTCTAGCATACCTGTCATATTACAGAAAAGAAACAACTCACTCACTAGGTCATGCAGATGCTTTACATGTCTTTTTTATGCGTCTAGCTTCTGTATTTGGCTCACAAATCCCTCTGTTCTGCTACTCACTCATTCTGACATCCACTGCTCAGGAAGGGGTGTGTCCGAGGAGAGCACTCACCATGCAGTCACTTCCTTTCTGAGTTAGCTGTGCTGTGTCTCTTCATCCAATCACTGGCGGCTGTTTTCATGCTGCAGTCTGACAGGACAGGAGTGAGCACAGAGGAGTGCTAGTACCACCCTCACTCACCATGCATTCACCTCCTCCATGAGTCTGCTGTGCCTCTTCATCCAATCACTGCAGACTGCTCTGTAACCCCCTCCTCTCTGTTTTCATGCTGCAGTCTGACAGGACAGGAGTGAGCACAGAGGAGTGCTAGTCCCGCCCTCACTTCCTGGACTTTGTCCCTGCCTGTGCTTTAGCTGGGACAAAGAGGATGCTGCAGCTGGACAGAATTGCGTTCTGGATGATATGGGGACCCCTAGTGGTCTTTTTTTTAGGAGCCACGATTCATATGAATAGGTGGTTACATTTTTTTTTTTAAAGTATTTTAGAAAAGGTTAATGTTTTGCCAAGATGTACAATATATAAAAAATTTTTGAATCTGATAGCGGCCATTTTACCCTTGAAATGTATTGGGTCTGATATGGTCATTACTACTATGGGGGTCCTTTTGGTTGACACAGTCATAGGTCACGGTTATCCAAAAGGATTTTTTTTTTTTTTTTTTTTTTTATGAATTTTGTTCCAATTCTGCAGCGGAATCTGTGTGACATTTTCATCATGTGCACACCATAGGGTATTTTTTTTTTTAAACTGAAGCGAATAGGATTTCATTTTATAGGTTTAAATTAAGAAAAAAGGGTCCATAGCAAGGAAAAATAATCCTTATCCTATTTATTTATTTATTTATTATGTCCTGTATTTACCCCATTAGGGGTGTATTCACACGTACAGTATCCTGGACATATTTGATGTGCGGGATTTAACGCTGCAGATTTGAAGCAGTATCTAGTCAATTAGTTTACGTTAAAGTCTGCAGCTTTAAATCCCGCACATCAGATATGCTCAGGATACTGTACATGTAAATAGAGCCTAAGGGTACGTTCACACGTACGCAGATTTGATGCGCAGGATTTTCTGCTGCAGATTTCAATGTGAACTAAATGACTGAGCGCAGCTTCTAATCTGCAGTTACAAATCCTGCGCATCAAATCTGCACAGGATCCTGTATGTGAGAACATACCCTTAGGGTGCGTTCACACGGGCGTATTTGTCAGCGGATCCGCAGCTGCGGATCCGCTGACAAAGGCCCCTAAAGTGCTGCCCTCTTTGGGCCTGCTAATAGAGGCAATCCGCCGCTACCAACAGACACACTGTGATGTGCGAGTTACGGCCGCTCTCTGTGTAGCTCAGGGAGCCGGGGGAGCGGCAGCGATGTGCGGGATGTGCGGATACACTGCGACTCGCACTTCGCAGTGTGTCTTCTGGTAGCGGCGGATTGCTGCTATTAGCAGGCACAAAGAGGGCAGCACTTTAGGGGCCTTTGTCAGCTGCGGATCCGCTGACAAATACGCCCATGTGAACGCACCTTAAGGGTACGTTCACAAGAGCGGACCCACAGTGTATTTTACGCTGCAGATCCGCCACTGAAGGACCCCTGCATACCGCTGGCTTTACATGCGACTGCTCGGAGCGTGTCAGTGGCAGCAGGCATGCGCAGTATACTCGCACATCGCGGCAGCTCTGGACCTAAGCTTATGGAGCGATGTGTGCGAGTACACCGCGCATGTGTGCTTGTAGCAGTGTATTGCCGCTCCAAGCAGGCGCATGTGAAGCCACCATGCAGGGGTCCTTCAGCGGCGGATCTGCAGCGTAAAATACGCTGTGGGTGCGCTCATGTGAACGTACCCTAAAGCAGTTTTCCTGTCTTATAAAGCAATGACAGATCACCATCACTTTATGACTGGTGGGGATCGACCTTTGGGATTCCTGATGATCCTGAGAATGAGGGGGAATGGATTCAGAGGTGCACAGCATTGCTTCTAAATACCTACCTGTCTGCACTAAACTGCAGCCAACCCCTGTTTATATGGCGCCTGCATTGCATATGGTCGGAATGTACTGTCTGCATGATAAGAATGTAGTAATGCCGGGTGCCCATGTAAAAGTCTGGGGTCATTCCTTGTCCCAAACTAGCTTCCTCTCACTGGGCCAATACCCTAAAAATACTTCTATTGTAATAGATCCTGACTACAGTGATCCCTCAACTTACAATGGCCTCAACATACAATAGTTTAAACATACAATGGTCTTTTCTGGACCATTGTAACTTGAAACCAGACTCAACATAAAATGCTATGGAATCTGCAAAACGTGTCAGTGGCTGGAAGAACCGACCAAAGTGGATATTTCCCTGGTAAAACCCCCTGTATTCCTAAAGTGCATGCACTGACTGGTGTCTGGTAGCGCCCCCTACAGTACAGGGAGGTATTACATGTTCTGTACTACTCTTTACCTGTATTACTGAAGTGTATGCACTGACTGGTGTCTGGTAGTGCCCCCTACAGTACAGGGAGGTATTACATCTTCTGTACTCTTTACCTGTATTACTGAAGTGTATGCACTGACTGGTGTCTGGTAGCGCCCCCTACAGTACAGGGAGGTATTACATGTTCTGTACTACTCTTTACCTGTATTACTGAAGTGTATGCACTGGCTGGTGTCAGGTAGCGCCCCCTACAGTACAGGGAGGTATTACATGTTCTGTACTCTTTACCTGTATTACTGAAGTGTATGCACTGACTGGTGTCTGGTAGCGCCCCCTACAGTACAGGGAGGTATTACATGTTCGGTACTACTTTTTACCTGTATTACTGAAGTGTATGCACTGACTGGTGTCTGGTAGCACCCCCTACAGTACAGGGAGGTATTACATGTTCTGTACTCTTTACCTGTGCCAGGGTTAGCTGCTCCTTTGGACATCAGGTGAGGGCGGCTCCATTTTCCTTTTTTTTTTTTTAGGACATTGCGTGTTCTGTACAGGCCCATGAAGAAGCTCCTGTCCTCTACATAGATCAGTGTTTCCCAAAGAGGGTGCCTCCAGCTGCTGCAAAACTACAACTCTCAGCATGCCCGGACAGCCGAAGGCTGTCCGGGCATGCTGGGAGTTGTAGTTTTGCAACATCTGGAGGCACCCTGGTTGGGAAACACTGAAATAGACAGTGATTACAGCTCCCAGCAGATCTTTCTTACTTTTATATGTAAGGATTTGCTTTATCTATATTAGTTATCTACTTATTTATCTTTAATCCTCACTTTTTTCCTATTTTTGGATGACATTTTGGTGGCTTCAGAACCAATTACCAGGTTTCCATAGAGTTCTGGTCTCAACATACAATGGTTTCAACATACAATGGTCGTCCTGGAACTGATTAATATTGTAACTTGAGGGACCACTGTATTTAAGAGTCGGGTATGTGTTTGTGTATTAAGAGTTATCTCCAAAGCTGACGTTTGGTGCCTGCTGCAGTTAACCAGCACCTGCCGTATTTGGTCTCAAATCCTGAGTCCGTTTCATACACACAGATCTTACATTTGATATACATATACATGAAGGGGTTAATAAACTCATCCCTATTTTTTTTCTCTCTCTCAGGCAGTACATTGCTGATACCTAGGCTACTAGAGATGAGCGAACTTACAGTAAATTTGATTCGTCACGGACTTCTCGGCTCGGCAGTTGATGACTTTCCCTGCGTAAATTAGTTCAGCTTTCCGGTGCTCCGGTGGGATGGAAAAGGTGGATGCAGTCCTAGGAGACTCTTTCCTAGGACTGTATCCAACTTTTCCAGCCCACCGGAGCACCTGAAAGCTGAACTAATTTATGCAGGAAAAGTAATCAACTGCCGAGCCGAGAAGTTCGTGACAAATCAAATTTACTGTAAGTTCGCTCATCTCTATAGGCTACTATTCCTGACAGGACTAATGGAAGCCTGATAGAAAAAAAAAAGCACATCAAGTGTAAAATACAAAAAGTAAAGGTAGTATAAAATTAAAAGCAAAAAGAATAATAAGGCAGAGTTTCCATCAGCTTTGAGTCCATTCAAACTTAAAGGGGTACTCCGCTGGTGAACATTTTTTTGTTTTTTTTTATGTTTAACTTTCTGGCACCAGTTTATTTAAAAGAGTAGCTCCCACCATGTAACAAAAAATGTTTGTCCCTGCCTATTGCCCATCTATCCCTAACCCCATCCCTGCCTTTAAAAATGTTTTTACCCCCTTAGAAATATATTTTTGTCTGCCTGGTAGTGTGCTCACTTACCAGGCAGACTTCCCCAGCAGGCGCAACGTCACTGATGCCTGCTGGGGGGGGCAACTTCCGCCCTTAGCTCATCTATGCTGCACTCCCGTTCGGAGCGAGCATAGATGAGCGTTCAATAGCACGGCAGGCTGCTCAGGGGTCTCCTCCTCCTCCCTGTTTAGCAGTGTAGTGTTATCCAGGGAGGAGAAGTATAGGAACAACACCCATCTGCCTTGCTTACTAGAGATGAGCGAACTTCCAGTAATTCGATTCGTCACAAACGTCTTGGCTCGGCAGTTGATGACTTTAGCCTGCATAAATTAGTTCAGCTTTCAGGTGGGCTGGAAAGGGTGGATATAGTCCTAGGAGAGAGTCTACTGTAAGTTCACTTATCTCTAGTGCTCACCGCCAAGACGCGGGACCAAAACGAAGTACGGGTAAGTGAAATAAGACCTCACTTACCCATACAGGACATGTACAGTCCTGGAGCATCAGCGCAGCACTGTGATTCAGTGCCGCGCTGTCTCCAGACTGTATATGCTGGCCCCCCAGCATACACAGTCTGGAGGCAGCGCGGCACTGAATCACAGTGCTGCGCTGATGCTCCAGGACTGTACATGTCCTGAGCATGAGCCAATGAGCGCAGGAAGCTACAAGGCCAGGCAGCCAATGAGCTCAGCCCAGACGTTCACAACGCTTTCTCCCGCCTGTCTGATTGACAGGCAGGGAGCGAGTGCAGGCTTACTGAATTCGGACAGATTGCCCGGCCGGATTCAGTTGTGATGTCATGGCAGGCTGCAGCCGACCACTAGGAGGGAGACCCCTAGTGGCTGGTTTTCAAATATAAAATACAATATTATTATTTTTTTTTTAATAATAATGGATTTATATTAGAGATATGTTTGTAGTACATAAGTATTATCAAAGGAAAATAAAATGTTCATTACAGTGCCCATTTAAACAGATTTGTAAATTACTTTTATTAAATTAAATAATTAAATGTATATTTTTGGATTTCTTCTGTCGGACCACAGTGCTCTCTGCTGACACCTCTGTCCAAGTCAGGAACTGTCCAGAGTAGAAGCAAATCCCCATAGAAAACCTCAGATGTCAGCAGAGAGCACTGTAGTCAGACTGGAAAGAACTACACAACTTCCTCTAGAGCATAGAAGTCACAGGGGGGTACACACTTAAAATATAACTTTTAATCAGACACGTTCTAAAAGCATAGGCCCCACAACAAAATTAAGCCAGTATGGTAATTGGACACCAGATCTGTGATATGCAATACAGACCGTGTATGGATGAGGTGTGTATTGTATAGAGGGATAGGGTCTAGAAGAGCAGGGTACACAAATATTTGGTCACCCTAGTAATCCCTGTCGGGGAGATGTGGTGAGGTCTACCCCTGCTCCCACAGGGACCGTCGGAGCACTCGCCCTAGAAAGGGCGACCCCTGCCCCGATCTACCCCTTGGACTACACCCTAGAAATCCCTAGTAGTAAATAATAGCCCTTGTTCTGGTGTACCCGACGCGTTTCAACCACATCGGTGGGTTCATCAGGGGTTAACCAGGCAAGATACAGTACAAGGATAAATATTATCAATAATTAAACTAATTACAAAAATAGAGAGATGTAAATAGTAGGGAAAAAGCGGAACCGTGAGCGCACATATAGCTGGAGCACCTATGCGGTTTATGCAGTAATGGTGCTAACACTTATGCTTATATTAACCTGGTGACAATGTTGCCCTCAGGTGGCTACTCATGGTTACCAACGCTGCCGCAGTGGCGGTATCCCTAGGTGCACTGCCACAGTGGTGGGCAGTGCCTTCAGCCGATCGGTGTCCTGGCTTGCCTGCCGCGGACACCCATGCTGTATTTATGTGTGTCTGAAGCGAAAATCGCGCGCGCACACTAGCCGCCGCGCGTCACTTCCGGTCATGATGTCTAACTTCCGGTGACGCGTCTCTGGGCGCTGAGCGTCGCTGGTTGCTAGGCAGCGCTCAGGATGAGAGTGCAGCGCTGTCAGCAACTAGTAGAAACAAGGTATTAAGCCGGGAATAACGGACAATTGGACCTTATATACAAGGTGCGGAGTGACGGATAACTCATATCGCGAATAGAATCGTGAATGAGTAACTAAATTAGAGGACCTCAGTACCTCCATATGAGCAGAGTGTCAATGGGACAACCGCATCATTAGGAGGGGAAAGGATGGTTGCTAACTGTGATGACGGGGGGGGTCATGAAAAGAGCAGATAATTTAGAATGAGAAATAATAAATCAATAAGAGTGGAAACATATTGGAGATGTGTAACTGAGGTATAGACCTCACAGAGAGAGGGGGGGGGGGGGAAGGGGGCGCTACTGGTGAGATTACTCCAAAAAGCAGGCATAACTCAAGGCCTCATTTAATCCACCAGGAGACTGTGTCTGTAGGGAGAAAATCCACCGGGTTTCCTTTTGGAGGATCAACCTATCCCAGTCTCCTCCTCTGGTGGGAGGTCTAACAAGTTCTATCCCCACAAATCTCAGGTTTTGGGCGTCCCCGTCATGTTGGCCATTGATTGTGCCGAGCTAGTGGCTTGTCGGCCAAATTAATGATGTCTCAAGTGCTCGCCAACTCTTCTCCTAAACTCCCTGATTGTCTTGCCAACATATTCCATACCACAGCTACAGGTGGCTTTGTAAACAATCCCCTTACTCCGGCAGTTGATAAAGTCACGTATGGAATAAATCTGCCCAGTATTGGTGCTAGAGAATGTTTTAGTCACTTCAATATGTTTACAAGCAATGCATCCGCTGCAACGGAAGCACCCTTTGATCTGCCTATTCAACCAAGTGCCTTGTGCCTGAGGTGGCACATAGTGGCTATTCACAAGCCTGTCTCTCAGACTACGGCCCTTTCTGAAAGAAATCTGAGGATAAAATCCCAAAATGTCCTTCAGGTCAGGGTCCATCCTCAAAATCTCCCAGTGTTTGCTGAGAATACATCTAACATCTTGTGCTCCCCCATCATAGGTAGCCACCAATCTAATGAGATTATCTGAGTTCAAATCCCGGGGTTTGGGTACAAGCAGACTAGCTCTGTCTACCTTCCTTGTTTCTTGGTATGCTTTTCGTAGAACCCAATCCGGGTAACCTCTGGCCTGAAAGCGCTGCCTCAAATCAGCAGCTTGGCTCATGAACTCAGATTGGGATGAACAATTCCTCTTCATCCTCAAATATTGCCCCTTAGGGATGCCTCGTTTTAATGGTACCGGGTGAAAACTACGCCATTCCAACAAAGAGTTGGTCGCTGTGGCCTTACGGTATACAGTAGTCTGTAAAGTACCCCTGGCATCCTTCTTAATGAGGACATCAAGAAAGGGTAACTCGTTGTGTGCCAGTTCAAAGGTAAATTTGAGGCCTACTGCATTGTTGTTAAGGGCGTCTACAAAGAGTGTAAAGTCATCACGAGTACCATTCCATATGACGAAGATGTCGTCAATATACCGTGCCCATAGCCCAACCTGCTCCGTAAATTGCACCAGTTGTTCACCAAAAACTAGCACCTCCTCCCACCAGCCCAGATAGAGATTCGCATATGTGGGGGCACAGGGGCTCCCCATTGCAGTCCCTCTGAGCTGGTGGAAGGTGCGTCTGTCAAATAAGAAGTAATTCCTGGTGAGGGTGAAACGGAGCAAGTCTATAACAAATTGGCTATGGGCACGGTATTGGCAACCTCTACTACGTAGAAAATATTCTACCGCCGCTATTCCCAGGTCATGGGGAATGCACGAGTATAAAGACTCCACATCTATGCTGGCTAACCATGTATTCTCCTCAAGGGTCAGACCATCTAACTTTTTTAATAGATCTGTAGTGTCTCGGGTATATGAGGGCAATGCCATCACAAAGGTTTTCAGTATGGCATCAACATACACACCAGCGTTCTGCGAGAGATTGCCCACGCCCGATACTATGGGTCTGCCCTTGAGGGGTATGGTGCCTTTATGTATTTTTGGCAAGGAGTAGAACGTTGCCACCCTAGGATGGCGAGGGACCAGAAAATCAGCTTCTTCTTCGCTCACTAGGTCTGCATCCTTGGCTATCTGTACAATCTCAGCTAGTTCCGTACGGTACAGTACGGTGGGGTCCTCCCTTAGAATCTCATAACAATCTTCCTTCAAGAGGAGTTCCAGACACATCTGACGGTATTTTAGATGGGCCATAATCACAATGTTGCCCCCCTTATCGGAGGGCTTGATTACTAGGGACTTGTCTTTTTCCAATTTCAGCAGTGCCTGCATCTCGTCATGGGTAAAGTTTGCATTACCGATTGATCTGACCTGATCTAAGTCATTTAAGACCAGGTTCATAAAGACATCGATACAGGACATATCACCCGTAGGTGGCATCTTTTTACTCTTATTTTTCAACTGAGTAAAGGGACCTGATCCACTGGGTTGGTCTCCTTCGCTCATTAGGTCAACCAGTATTTCTGCACCCCTGAGGACGTCCCTAGGCAGATCAAGTTCCTGGGCACGACGTCTCTCACAGTTTGCATAGAATTTTTTTCAATGCAATTTCCTGGTGAACAGGTGTAGATCCTTCACCCAGTTGAATTTATTGAATGCCGAGGTGGGTACAAAGCCCAAACCCTTGCTAAGAATGCACATTTCAGATTCAGAGAGTTGATATGCAGATAAGTTACTAATTTGTAGGGCAGAGTTCAATTGTTTCTGTTCCTTAGTGGGTAGAACGTGTCCTGAGGGGGTCTCTCTAAAAAAGGACCTTGTTCGGGTGTGGGCCCCACCCCTGCCTCCTCTCTTAGGACCTCTTCCTCCTCTCTTCCCACGGCCTCGACCTCGCCCCTTATTCCTAGATGGTTGGTCTCTATCAGAGTCAGAAAAATCGGTCTCTGTAGAGGAACCTTCAACCGTTGGTTCACCAGTGCCGCCTTTGGGGAGAAACACATATACTTTGTTGTCTTTAAAGTCCTGTAAGTCACGGACAAACTGTCGGTGTTTTCTCTCCTTCAGGTGGTACTGGAACCTTTCAATAGTGTTTTTTTAACAATAACTCCTTGGCTGGAAACTCAGCCTCAGATGTAAAACCTTGAGTAATCTGAATATGTGACTTCAGTCTCTCTTCCAAGGAGTTGTGATTGATCTTCTCCTCCTCGAGGGAGTATCTGCATAAATCTCAGGGAGCTCTGAGTGGCTTCTTTCTCCCACTTACTGATTAGGTTTTGGGCTTCTATACCTTGCTGCTGGGGTTAAATTAATCCGCAAACCTCTAGGTACGATTTGATGTTTGAGGTAGTTCTCCAGGCTCTGAATCTCCCACCAGGAGGTGATATGTTCTTTATAGAGCCTGGTGAGTTCCCTGAATGCGGATTTGAATGAAGGAGTATATTGTTTTTGAACAAAAATTTTGTCCGAAAAAACCTCCGATACCTCGGTAGCCCAAATGTCTGTATTAAGACCTGCCGCTAAAAATCCAGCCATACCAAAAAATTTAATTCTTTAAACCAATGATTCACAGTTACTCCACTATGGGATGTGTGACAGTACCAGAGAGAAAATAGAAGTCACAGGGGGGTACACACTTAAAATATAACTTTTAATCAGACACGTTCTAAAAGCATAGGCCCCACAACAAAATTAAGCCAGTATGGTAATTGGACACCAGATCTGTGATATGCAATACAGACCGTGTATGGATGAGGTGTGTATTGTATAGAGGGATAGGGTCTAGAAGAGCAGGGTACACAAATATTTGGTCACCCTAGTAAATCCCTGTCGGGGAGATGTGGTGAGGTCTACCCCTGCTCCCACAGGGACCGTCGGAGCACTCGCCCTAGAAAGGGCGACCCCTGCCCCGATCTACCCCTTGGACTACACCCTAGAAATCCCTAGTAGTAAATAATAGCCCTTGTTCTGGTGTACCCGACGCGTTTCAACCACATCGGTGGGTTCATCAGGGGTTAACCAGGCAAGATACAGTACAAGGATAAATATTATCAATAATTAAATTAATTACAAAAATAGAGAGATGTAAATAGTAGGGAAAAAGCGGAACCGTGAGCACACATATAGCTGGAGCACCTATGTGGTTTATGCAGTAATGGTGCTAACACTTATGCTTATATTAACCTGGTGACAATGTTGCCCTCAGGTGGCTACTCACGGTTACCAACGCTGCCGCAGTGGCGGTATCCCTAGGTGCACTGCCACAGTGGTGGGCAGTGCCTTCAGCCGATCGGTGTCCTGGCTTGCCTGCCGCGGACACCCATGCTGTATTTATGTGTGTCTGAAGCGAAAATCGCGCGCGCACACTAGCCGCCGCGCGTCACTTCCGGTCATGACGTCTAACTTCCGGTGACGCGTCTCTGGGCGCTGAGCGTCGCTCGTTGCTAGGCAGCGCTCAGGATGAGAGTGCAGCGCTGTCAGCAACTAGTAGAAACAAGGTATTAAGCCGGGAATAACGGACAATTGGACCTTATATACAAGGTGCGGAGTGACGGATAACTCATATCGCGAATAGAATCGTGAATGAGTAACTAAATTAGAGGACCTCAGTACCTCCATATGAGCAGAGTGTCAATGGGACAACCGCATCATTAGGAGGGGAAAGGATGGTTGCTAACTGTGATGACGGGGGGGGTGGGGTCTTGAAAAGAGCAGATAATTTAGAATGAGAAATAATAAATCAATAAGAGTGGAAACATATTGGAGATGTGTAACTGAGGTATAGACCTCACAGAGAGAGGGGGGGGGGGAAGGGGGCGCTACTGGTGAGATTCCTCTAGAGCATACAGCAGCTGAAGTACTAGAATGTCACGTCCCCTCCCATAGACTTGCATTGAGGGGGGCGGGGCATGACATCATGAGGAGGCGGGGCTATGATGACAAGCTCCCGAGCACAGGATCCATCGTTCGGAACAGTTTGTTTTGTTTCAAACGCTGAGCAGCGGAGTACCCCTTTAAAGTGCAGGCCTTCCTAAAAGTCACACAGGGTTTAGCTGGTAGAATAGAATGTAAAAAATTGTCCTGCATTAAAATAGGTCAGTGTTTCTCCAGAACTTTCTTGATTTTGCCGTAATCTTTAGAATATGTAGTAATAAAATTGCACCGCCAGTCCGTATCTTCCAGCAGAAGATAAGCGATAATACTGATCAGTGCTGTGCCCTATGCATAGCACTGAACAGTATTAGCAATCAAATGAGGCAAACATTTCTGCTTTTTTGTCACATCAAACAGCAAAAAAATTTAATAAAAAGCGATCAAAAAGTCATATATATGCAAACGTGGGTACCAAAACAAACTACAGATCAATGCACAAAAAAATTAGCCCTCACACATCCCTGAATACGGAAAAATGAGAAAGTTACAGGTGGTCAAAATAGAGCAATTTTAAACATACGAATAAAAAAAAAAAAAAAAAAAAAAAAGTTTGATATTTTTTAAAAGCAGTACAATAATAGAAATGCATGTAACCATGGGTATCATTTTAATTGCATTGACCCAGAGAAGAAAATATGTAATTTTTACCAGTGTACAGCGCGAAAACGAACCCCCCCCCCCCCAAATTTGCTAAATTATGGTTTTCGTTTAAATTTCCTTACACGAAAAAAAAAATGTTGGGGTTTACCATACATTTTAGGGTAAAAATGAGTGATATCATTACAAAGGTACAACTGGTCATGCAAAAAACAAGCCCTCATATGGGTCTATGAATGGAAATATAAAAGAATTATGAAATTTAAAAGGAGGATTTGTTGACCAAGTGTGCTGCTGCCATTTTCTTTTTTTACATGTTTTGTACTTGCCACAGCAGCGTGCACCCGTGTATTGGGTTTAGGTGCTGGCTACATTTTCAGTTTTTTTTTTTTCTTTGCTGTGCAAATTTGGGGGGAGTGGCTCCCTCTGTAGCCGTGCATCCCCTCCCCTATTTTCACAGGAGGTGGTTTGGATCGTTAGTGGATCCAACATGTCACCCAGCCTGAGGTAGGTGAGTGTTTAGGGACCCATCCGATAAGAGGCCACCTCCGCGTGGTGGATGGGGGACACGTTTTGATCAAAAAGTGCGCTAAGAGCCTCCATTTTGTTGACCAAGTGTGCTGCTGCCATTTTCTTTTTTTACAATAATAGAAATGCATGTAACCATGGGTATCATTTTAATTGCATTGGCCCAGAGAAGAAAATATGTAATTTTTACCAGTGTACAGCGCGAAAACGAACCCCCCCCCCCCCCCCCCCCCAAATTTGCTAAATTATGGTTTTCGTTTAAATATCCTTACACGAAAAAAAAAATGTTGGGGTTTACCATACATTTTAGGGTAAAAATGAGTGATATCATTACAAAGGTACAACTGGTCACGCAAAAAAACAAGTCCTCATATGGGTCTATGAATGGAAATATAAAAGAATTATGAAATTTAAAAGGAGAGGAGGAAAAAAAATGGGCTGAGTCCTTAAAGAGTAGCTATCACGAAATTAAATTTCCCTATTCCCCCTCCCCATCTGTCTCTGACACTAACTACATCTATCCCAGTCTTTATTTTTCCCCAAATCCCCATAAAATTACCTTTTTTGCAGAGCTACAGGAGCTCAGAGATGAGCTCTCTGGTGAGGGCAGGAAGTGGGCGGCTCCGGCAGGCGCGACGTCATCTGAAGCCTGGCCGGGGCTCGCTTCCGCCCTTCTCCCCGCTCTCCTGCAGCTTGCACGCTGCAATGAATGAGGAGAGGGAGATGCAAGAGGGGGGGGGGGGGTATTTACATAGGAAACAGGCAGAGAGCGAGCACAGAGCTTGTGCGTCGCGCGACATTTAAATATCCCTGCCCCCCTGCATCTCCCTCTCCTCATTCATGTGAACGCGCATTCCGAACCACCCTATGCCACGCTGCCCAGCCAGCGTTTGTCCGAACGAACGTGATCAACGTCGGGGGGGGGGGGGGGGGGGGGGGGGGGTTATGAGAAGTAATCCTGAGCCATGTAGGGTGACACCTAGTGGCCAGGTTTTCAAATGTTAGAAAAAACATGTAAAACATGATTTTCTTTTTACATAATGTATTTAATAAAAACATTTTAATGAATGTATCCATTTAAGGGGTTAAATAAATAAAAATTGTCTATTACAGTTTTACTACTAATATTTAATAATAAAAGACACAATAGAATACTAAATATAAAAGTCTATTTGTCTATATTTTATATTTATATTAAAAGCTTACATATATTACTGTATTCTGTTATTTTAGTAGTTTACATTTTAATTTAGTATTTTGGAGTCTAACAGACTAAAAATAGAGTAAAATACAGTAACAATAAGAAAACTACTAATATAAAATATAGTAATGAAATATAAAAATATAGAAATAACAAATAGAATACTAAAATAACAATGAGGGAGATTTCTCAAAAACCATGTAGAGGAAGAGCAGTGCAGTTGCCCATAGCAACCAATCAGATTGCTTCTTTCATTTTTCAGAGGCCCCTTTAGAAATGAAAGAAGCGATCTGATTGGTTGCTATGGGCAACTGCACCCAATCTCCACCCAATGTTTTTCTCAAAACCTGCGAAGAGGAAAAGTTTGAGTTGCCCATAGCAACCAATCAGATTGCTTTCATTTTTTAAAAGGCCTCGGAAATAGAAAGAAGAGATCCGATTGGTTGCTATGGGAGACTCAGCAACTTCTCCTCTGCACAAGTTTTGATGAATCTCCCCAAATTAGTCTATTCTATATTATAATTAGTTGTAATAGTCTGTTTATATTCCCATATTTTTTGTTATTTTATTTTATATCCTAGCTTTTTTTAAATATATTTTACTTTGTAATTTTCATATCGTGTATTATAATAATATAAAAATAAACTAATAAAATACTAAAATAAGATACAGTAATTACGACTAAATATAAAATAATAGATTAAATAAAAAAAACAAATAAAAAACTAAAAATAATAAAATGTGAGCCATTCAGTAGATATAAATTTCGGTTTAATCGTGTGTTCAGTTTCATTTACAGTTTTATAAATACAACATGAAGTAAACATTGGGTGTAGAGAAAAATCAGAGCGCGGGTTGAACAATTAATAGAAATGATTGAAAAAAAAATTGTATACATAAATAAAATAAAAAAAATTAACAGTTTAATGGCCACCAAAGGGACTTTAAAAAAAAAAAAAAAAAAATTATTATTTCAGAGCAACAAGAAAACAGAGTTAGGGCGCGTTACCACCTGGCGTATAGGCAGCGTATTTCACGTTGCGCAAAATTTGCGACAGCAGCAGGAAATACGCTGCGTATTCCTTGCTCCCTATACACACAGGGCTTTCCGGCGGCAGCCCTAATGCATGTAGTGAGTTTTGGAGGTGGAGCCGCGCGTCACAGACACACCGGTACACAGCCCCGCCTCTAAAACTCACTGCACACATAGGGCTGCCGCCGGAAGGCCCTGTGTGTATAGTGAGCGAGGAATATGCAGTCTATTTCCCGCTGCTGCCGTTAATTTTGTGCAGCATCAAATACGCTGCGTATACGCCCTGTGGGAACGTACCCTAAGGCTGCATTCACACCTCGTTTTCAGCCTACGGTTGCTGGATCCGGCTGGGGAGGGGAAAACCGGGCTCTCCCGTACCCCAGCCGGATCGGCGCTGAAATCCATTTACTTTAATGAGCCGACCGGAGTCAAACGGTGACTCCGGTCGGCTCATTTTTGACCCATATGCAGTTTCCTAACCGGACCAAATCCGCAGTATAGTACAGTTTTAGGTCCGGTCACAAAACCGGATACGGGTCAAAAATGAGCCAACCGGAGTCACCGTTTGACTCCGGTCGGCTCATTAAAGTAAATGGATTTCAGTGCCGATCCGGCTGGGGTACGGGAGAGCCCGGTTTTCCCCTCCCCCCAACCGTAGGCTGAAAACGAGGTGTGAATGGAGCCTAAGACATTATCGCTCATCGACTGCACAATCTGTACTAGAGATGAGCGAATTCACAGTAAATTCGATTCGTCACAAACTTCTCGGCTCGGCAGTTGATGACTTATCCTGCATAAATTAGTTCAGCTTTCAGGTGCTCCCGTGGGCTAGAAAAGGTGGATACAGTCCTAGGAGACTCTTTCCTAGTAATGTATCCACCTTTTCCAGCCCACCGGAGCATCTGAAAGCTGAACTAATTTATGCAGGATAAGTCATCAACTTCAGAGCCGAGAAGTTTGTGACGAATCGAATTTACTGTAAATTCACTCATCTCTAATCCCTACCAACTACTTTATACTAACAATTTTCGGCAGGTCTTCGGCTGTGTTCACACAGGACATGTTAAATTGCAGTACAGCTGTTATTTACCGCCCCAATTTTACCACAATTTTCCAAAATTTGCACAATATTAACACGAGTAATGCCATTTGGCTGTGATGTAAATGTATGAAAAAATTTGCAATAAAAAAAAAAAAAATAATATTTCTCCAATATTTCCTGTCAATGAAACGCCCTGTGGGAACACTGCCTTCAGGGGTCCAGGCGCGGCGGATTTTGCCGTGGATTTTTGAGCTCATGCTTTGCAATGGGTTAAACCTGCGGGATTTCTGCAAACGAAACCGGCAGGCTTTGATTTCATTGCGCATTTTTCGGCCAGTACACGCGGTTGACGTTTAAGGAATGCTTGTCCACTTGTATTGTAATCCGCCACGTTTGGACCCTGTTTGTATAGGCCCAGTTTTTCCTTAACCAGAGTGCCTCCAGCTGTTGCAAAACTACAACTCCCAGCATGCCTGGACAGCCAACAAGGCACCCTTTATTATTTTAATTACATTTTAATGAATATTGTAACTAGAGATGAGCGAATTTACAGTAAATTCGATTTGTCACGAACTTCTCGGCTCGGCAGTTGATAACTCATCCTGCATAAATTAGTTCAGCTTTCCGGTGCTCCGGTGGGCTGGAAAAGGTGGATACAGTCCTAGGAGACTCTTTCCTAGGACTGTATCCACCTTTTCCAGCCCACCGGAGCACCTGAAAGCTGAACTCATTTATGCAGGATAAGACATCAACTGCCGAGCCGAGAAGTTTGTGACGAATCGAATTTACTGTAAATTTGCTCATCTCTAATTGTAACATACACAGAGTGCTGACCATCTTCAAGTCCTATGATCAAGTTATCAATCACACTGTCATGACGAGGACAGCAGAACAGATATCCCTGATGAAGAACTAAGAAAAACCCGCAGGAGTCCACATGGAATGTAGAACACAGATGCATGGGCCAAGGTCATAAGGTCAAAGTAGAAAAATAAAAAAAAAAACCTATTCAAGGGCATATGGGTACAGACGCTATATACGATGCAGGAGAAAACACACTTTATAGGGAACCAGTCATCACTTTTGTTTTTTTAAGAGTCATCAGGGTGGTCCTAAGCTTCTCACACCCCACCAGTCTTGATTGATAGAATTCTCTCTATACCCAAACATGTAGCGTTCCATTAAAGGGGTATTCCGGACAGAAAACAAAATTTCAAATCCACTGGTGCCAGAAAGTTAAACAGATTTGTAAATAACTTCTATAAAAAAATCTTAATCCTTCCAGTACTTATCAGCTGCTGTATGCTCCAGAGGAAGTTGTGTAGTTCTTTTCAGACTGACCACAGTGCTCTCTGCTGACACCTCTGTCCCTGTCAGGAACTGTCACTATGGGGTTTGACTCCTGCTCCGGACAGTTCCTGACACGGACAGAGGTGTCAGCAGAGAGCACTGACTGGAAAGAAATACACAACTTCCTCTGGAGCATACTGCAGCTGATCAGTACTGGAAGGGTTAAGATTTTTATATAGAAGTGATTTATACATTTCTCTGGCACAACTGGGTTTGAAATTTCTTTTCCTTCGGAGTACCCCTTTTTAAGACATTGTCCAGAATTAGAATATTTTTGCTCCCTTCTTGCAAAAACAGCACCCCCTCCTGTCCATAGGTTGTGTCTGGTATTGCAACTCGGCTTTAATAAAGTGAATGGGACTGAGCTGCAGTACTACATACAACCTGTGGACAGAGGCGGCGCTGTTTTATTTATATATATATATATATATATATATATATATATATATATATATATATAATTTTTTTTATTTTTTTTCAAAAAAGCAACAGAATTCGAGAATTTGTCTAATTTTGGAAAACATCTATAAAAGCCAACCAGGTTGGGGGACCACCCCAATGACTCATTCATGACTTAGGAATTACATACTTAAAAATGTCATTAAAGGTGTTCTTCTCTTTTGGAGAATCACCAGTTATTCGAACAAGGCGATCACAAAATGTGTACCCCCAGCTGTGATCCAAAACGATCAGCTTGGGGGGAACCTGGTATTTAAGTAGTCAAGTTTCCCTGCAGCGCCACCACAGGTGGAATGAAGCATTACACGGTGTCCATATACATCACTATGTTGTCTTTGTAATGAATGACAGGTCAGGTCCTCCAGAGCTGGAGACTCTCTTTGTAGGCACTCAAGAGATGAGGATCCTGAACAGGGGTACCCCCTCCCCCCCCCCCACCCCCCTTATAATAGAGGTTTGGTAAAACCTGAGAACCCCCTTTAAATATTCAGTATTAAGATGGAGACTCCCGGTCATAATACACTGGTATGAAGTCATCATTACAAATGGCTAAGTGGTCATGGCTTACGATTGTTTCCCAAGCAGGGTGCCTCCAGCTGTTGCAAAACTACAACCACCAGCATGCCCGGACAGCCGTTGGCTGTCCGGGCATGCTGGTAGTTGTAGTTTTGCAACAGCTGGAGGCACCCTGCTTGGAAAACACTTTCTTATAGCTGATAGAATAATAAAAAAAAAATAATAATAGTCCAATGGTAAATGATTATAGTGCATCCAGGTAGAGTAGTAGTACTTTAGTAGTATTAAGACTTTGCCAATACTGGCATACTTTGAACTTTGCAAGGAAAGGAAAGGCAATAAGTTATTTAGACAGCGTCACGTCCGGCGAACAGCTTTGGTAGAGACGGGTTCGTAACCCAAAAAAAGGTTCCCAGCAGCAAGTGATGAATCATGGGAAATCTCACCAGGTCCAGTCCCATCACCCCCGACCCCAGAGATTAGACCAGGGAAGGGGGGGAGGGGGAGGCTATAAGATGCCAGCCGAAGATTACTTCCAACGGTGGCGCACCAATGAGGATTCGTCGTTGACCACTTCGGGGTCCTGGCTGGTGGCACGTCTGTTGGGAATGAGCAGCAGCACCACAAGGACCAGCAGAACGATGCCGCAGAAGGTCATGAGCGTGTAAGATATAATCCACATGATTGGCTCCCTGAGGGGGTTGGTGGCGATGCAGTTGCTGGACACGTCCTCCGTGCTGAAGGGGCCGGAGATGTCGGACACCTTCACGCCGTTGACCACTTTAAATAAATAAATGAATGAAATTAACATAAATAAATAAAATTATAATAAATAAAATACATGAATGAATTGAAAAAAAAATAAAATAATAATATTAAATAAAATAAATGAATGAATTTAAAATAAAAAATAATTAAAAATACATGAATTTAAAAATAAGTAAAAATGAATAAAATAGATGAATGAATTGAAGAACTGAAGTAAACACAATAATAAATTATAATAAAATTAATGAATGAATTTAAAAAAATAATATATATAATATTATAATAAAATATTAGAATTGATTCAAATATAATAAATTATTATTAAGTTATAATAATTTAATCATAAATTATTAAAATAGTTACATTTAATAAAATAATACATTATAAAACAAAATAAATTGCTTTCTGATTTACTAGATGCCAGCAAATATTTTGAAATTTTCTTGCTCCGACCATGTTCACATGGCAGAATTTTTGCAGAATGCCCACCTGGAAAATTTCCGGCAGACCTTCCCTAAAACAAGCCGGCACTAGGACCGCTTAGTAACGTGTAACATAAACAACATATGTGAGAAACCCCAAAACTGTGGTGGATTTACGGGTAAATACCATTTTTATTAAAATTTTTTATGACCATTCTTTTCTAAAACTCCAGGAAATCCCTTTAAAAGCAAAACCCAAAGAAGCTAAATAGAACATTTAACAGCTTGGCCACTAGATGGCATGAAAGATCCTCAGAGAAACACTATTTTCTTGTGGCTAAAAAAAAATAAAAAAATAAAAAAGTGTAAAAACAGCTATTTATTTTCTTCGTATTTAAACAGCTATTTTTGGGAAGTTTTACATCCCGTAAAATTAAAAATGTTTCCTCCCCCCCAATATCTTTGGGCCTTTTTTTTGAAATTTTAGGCCATTTTCACTTCTTAAAAAAAAAATGATGGTTTGCAAACTGCATATCGGTATATAAAACAAAATATAGAAAAGTGAGAAAACCGACAAAAACATTACAAATGCAAGAAGAAAAAAAAAAAAACCTGAACTTTGTGAAAGACTCTACACAGGATTGACTTTTGAGACGCAAGAGGAGTTTATTGTTCTATATTTTGGGATTTATGCATAATAACGTTTATTCAATGTAAAATGCATGAATTATTATCTTTTTACTACATATCATCAATCATCATCATCATCATCAAACATCATCTTCAATCATCATCATCATCATCGTAAAGGGTTAATAAGGATATCGTTGAGAAAACCTCTCCCTGGCCAAATAACGTTGTCGTCTAGGTCCTGGAGCGATGATCGAAAATTGTCAAGTCAAAGCCAAAACGCAAACAATTGTAACAAGCCGGTAATGAAGCCACGGATTAAAGCGGCGCTCCGTGCGCCACTTAACCCCTTAAGGACCGGGGGGGTTTTCCGTTTTTGCACTTTCGTTTTTTGCTCCTTGCCTTTAAAAAATCATAACTCTTTCAATTTTGCACCTAAAAATCCATATGATGGCTTATTTTTTGCGGCACCAATTATACTTTGTAATGACGTCAGTCATTTTGCCCAAAAATCTACGGTGAAACGGGAAAAAAAAAATCATTGTGCGACAAAACTGAAAAAAAAAAAACGCCATTTTGTAAGTTTTGGGGGCTTCCGTTTCTACGTAGTACATTTTTCGGTAAAAATGACACCTTATCTTTATTCTGTAGGTCCATACGATTAAAATGATCCCCTACTTATATAGGTTTGATTTTGTCGGACTTCTGGAAAAAATCATAACTACATGCACGAAAATTAATATGTTTAAAATTGTCATCTTCTGACCCCTATAACTTTTTCATTTTTCCGTGTATGGGGCAGTATGAGGGCTCATTTTTTGCGCTGTGATATGAAGTTTTTAACAGTACCATTTTTGCATTGATAGGACTTATTGATCGCTTTTTATTCATTTTTAAATGATATAAAAAGTGACCAAAAATACACTATTTTGGACTTTGGAATTTTTTTGCGCGCACGCCATTGACCGTGCCGTTTAATTAATGATATATTTTTATAATTCGGACATTTCCGCACGCGGTGATACCATATATGCTTATTTTTATTTACACTTTTTTTTATGGTAAAGGAGGAGGGGGGTGATTCAAACTTTTAATAGGGGAGGAGTTAAATTATCTTTATTCACTTTTTTTCCACTTTTTTTTTTTCCAGTATTATAGCTCCCATCGTAGCTGCTGTTTTGCTCAGTATCTCACCTGCGCATTTACTGAGGGCAAAACCGACCCTCTTCTCCTCCCTGTCAAAGATGACATAGAATCCTTCCATCACGGTGGCTCCGATAACCAGAGCACTGGATGAGGACGAAATACCAAAGCGGAAACAATTCAGATCCACACGTGTTGTCGTGACAGACTGAATGTATAACTGGAAGAAAAAATAAAAGTTAACAAAAAATATATAAAGTAATAAAAATACATAAAATATTCTAATTTACGCAGCACGGGGTTCCAATATTTTTTTTTGACATCCTGCAGACCTCATCTTCTGACATTCTACAAAATATCAGGCAGAAAGTGACGCAGATCACACGCCATCGTTTACCTTGTCACGGATTGAGTGACCACAGACGTCCCTGTCTATAGATCTTTACATAACTTGCCTCGTATCTAGCAGCTCACACCTTACAACATCACTAGAGATGAGCGAACTTACAGTAAATTCGATTCGTCACGAACTTCTCGGCTCGGCAGTTGATGCCTTTTCCTGCGTAAATTAGTTCAGCTTTCCGGCGCTCCGGTGGGCTGAAAAAGGTGGATACAGTCCTAGGAAAGAGTCTCCTAGGACTGTATCCACCTTTTCCAGTTCACCGGAGCACCGGAAAGCTGAACTAATTTACGCAGGAAAAGTCATCAACTGCCGAGCAGAGAAGTTCGTGACGAATCGAATTTACTGTAAGTTCGCTCATCTCTAAACATCACCTTCATATAATCTGCAGTTTAATTATTGTGTAGGATTTGTGTGATCGGCCGATATCGATATTAGTAAAGTATGGGGTGGGTGCAGCTCACTTTCTATATACAGCCGAGGTTATCGAGATGGACAAAGTATAAAGGCAATAGGCATCTCAGTCCTCTAGGCGAAATTAATAAATATATATACATACACACACATACAGTGGTCCCTTAAGTTACAATATTAATTGGTTCTGGGACGACCATTGTATGTTGAAACCATTGTATGTTGAGACCAGAACTCTATGGAAACCTGGTAATTGGTTCTGAAGCCACCAAAATGTCATCCAAAAAATAGGAAAAAGTGAGGATTAAATAAAAATAAGTAGATAACTAATAGAGATAAAGCAAATCCTTACATATAAAAGTAAGAAAGATCTGCTGGGAGCTGTAATCACTGTCTATGTCAGTGTTTCCCAAGCAGGGAGCCTCCAGCTGTTGCAAAACTACAACTCCCAGCATGCCCGGACAGCTGTTGCAAAACTACAACTCCCAGCATGCCCGGACAGCCAAAGGCAGTCCGGGCATGCTGGGAGTTGTAGTTTTGCAACAGCTGGGGGCACCCTGCTTGGGAAACAATGGTCTATGTAGAGGACAGGAGCTTCTTCAGGGTCCTGTACAGTACATGCAATGTCCTAAAAAAGTAACAAGGAGCCGCCCTCACCTGGTGTCCAAAAGAGTAGCTAACCCTGGTACAGGTAAAGAGTACAGAACATGTAATACCTCCCTGTACTGTAGGGGGCGCTATTAGACACCAGGCAGTGCATTCGCTTCAGTAACACAGGAGTTTTACCAGTGAATGCCCATTCTGATTGGTCAGTTCATCGACATGTTTCACAGACCTGGACTGTCCATAGCAAGTGATATTAGGAACCAAGTAGGTAAGGTAAGAATGTTTAGGAACAAGATGATAATTTATTTACATTCAATATAATTAAACATGAACTGATGTAATATTAATACATTTATTGGTAAAAAAAATAGTAAACTAGGTGGTGCAGTCACAGGGCCCTTGTGACCCACCCCCGTTGTATACAGTTTAATACTATAAAATATTATATTAAATAATAAAGAACAGTAAAGATCTAAAAAAAAATGCTGCTTATCATATATCTGATTTGTTTAGAATGGGCCGGGATCTGTAATCCTAGCAGCCATTGATCAATATCTGCCTTTTATGTGGTGTATCCTTAAAGGGGTACTCCGCTGCTCAGTGTTTGGAACAAACTGTTCCGAATGCTGGAGGCAAGAGCTCGTGACATAATAGCCCCGCCCCCTCATGATGTCACACCCCATCCCCCTCAATGCAAGTCTATGGCAGGGGGGCGTGACTGCTGTCCCGCCCCCTCCCATAGACTTGCATTGAGGGGGCGGGGCGTGACATCACGAGCTCTCGGCGCCGGCTCCAGCATTCGGAACAGTTTGTTCCAAACGCTGAGCAGCGGAGTACTGCTTTAACAGTAGTTATGGGGCATGCTGGGATTTATAGTCCACGTAAATAAAGTTTCCGGCAGGTAGCCGTATATAGCATATACCCTTGTGGTAAGATTGTTGGCGATATAGTTGATGACAACTATAGGTAGTAACAGTTAGTGCCCATTATAAATCACTGGCAGGATCCTTCATTAGCCGCCGGACAGATTAACAAATGAACCTCAAATAGTGCTGGTGGTCAATAGGCCTATGGGGGCTGGCATGCCATGTTAGTCCTCTCACTGCAGTGTATCTGCCCGATGAAAATCTGCTAGTTCAATATGCGGCACTAGCTGTAAGCAGGTACAAGGAGATCCGTGAGATAAAAGGTGAATCGCGAACTGCGCCGCTTCCTGGATGGCTAGGGATCTGCGTCGCTTGGTTGAAACGAATGTAGAGGCCGCTGGGGGCCCCCCGCGATCTCCTGTATGGGGGCCAGGTAGCGCATGTTGACCACCGCAGGAAGCGGCAGCTGACATGCCCCCTCAATACAATTCTATGGCAGAGCCGGAGATTGCCGAATGCAGCGCTCCGGCTCTGCCCGAGTTGTATTGAAGGGGCGTGTCAGCCGCCGCTTCGTGCGGTGGTCAACACGCCCCCTTGCCGCGGGCTGTCGGGGCTCCTTAGGATAGGGAATAAGTTTGCCACCACTGGATATCTCCGCTAAGATAATGAGAAATGAGGGATGAGCCAGGTGGGACAGTGTCCTCGTGTAGTCCTGGCTGGATGTTGGCGATTTACACGGCAGATGTACAGGCAGTTTGAGCAAAGGTAATGATGATAATATAAGGCAGCAATATTAGTCTAAAAATCAATAAGTTAGCTCGACACATTTCAGGATGGACATCCTTTCTTCAGCAGCTTATGTTGAATAATAGGCTGCTGAAGAAACGATGTCCATCCTGAAACGCGTCCAGATAACCTATTGATTATGGCGAGAACAAGATCCTGCACAACTGTCCTATACACAATATCTATGATACATGGGAATTTCATCTCGACATAAAGGCGATAGATCTAGTGTTAGTGTGTATGTGTGTATATATTTTGTAATATAGTGTATGTATATTAGATATACACATCTGTGTATCCTATCCTGTTTTTTGGGATCTGTGTTAAACTTAACTCGAATGTGTGTGCACAAGGCCCAAAGATCAGTAGTGAGGAACAGATAATATTTCAGTGCATAAAAAAATAAAAAAAAATAAAAAGTAAATGAACCTGAGGCTTTATGACGAGACGGAAGGACAGGCTCGAGTTCACATCCCGCAGATAGATGGACAGGTCTGGAAAATACCCCCACGGCTCTTCAGTCTTCTCCCAACAAGCCAACTGCAGGCCCATCCAGAACTCATCATTGAAATTCTCAATCTATAAAATTAAAGACGGAGAAGTCAACCAACTTTATGTAAAGCAATTTCCATGGAGAACGGCGACTTTGAGTGTTCCTTGGTGACCGTTTTAGTTTTACTGATCTGTACAGAAATTGGGTGCTTGCCCTTAAATGGGAACCATCAATAAAGCTAATGTTTTGCTATTGCACTCCTTATACTAAATAAAAAAAATAATAAAAAAAAATCTTTCTAATATGTACTTCGTTCTAAAAAAAAAAGAAAATTAAAAAAATATGAAGTTTTCTATGTTCTATGCCACTAGGTGTCTCCCTACTTGTCCAGAGCACATTTCCCCCTTATCTCTTGCACAGATGTTGGACTCCTGCTGGTCTGGCAGAAGTCCAGAATCAGGAAATGCAGTCTGGAGTGCTGAGGAGGGTGTGTGCAGCCTAAGCCAATTATAGCTAATCTCACACTGAACTGCTCTGGGATGTGTGTAGCAGAGTGAGGGAGGAAGTTCTCCCCTGTATGGCTTCACAGCCTGCTGGGGAACGCCCCTTCCCAGTCTGTGAATCTGACTGAGACTGAGCAGAAAATACAGAGCAATATCAAGGTAGAAAACTAAAAAATTATAAAAATAAAGGCAGGGGGTGGTTTATCATGATGGGGGCAGTGAACTGGGAGGATTATAAAATGTAACAAGATCATGAGAGGTACTCTTTAACTGAATTTATTATTTTGAGTACAAATATTACAGACCCTACACAACGGCCAGCATCATCCCCCATCCTACACAACAGTATTAATGACTTATTGCACTAACTGTCCTCAGGAAAGCAAAGGGAATGGTTGTGTGTGTAGGTCCCTGTCCCTAAAGGCGATCATACACATTAAAAAGGGGTAGCTGGAGGGATCTATTTATTTATTTTTATTAATTTTTATTTATTTTTTTTCAAATCAACTGGTGCCAGAATGTTACAGATTTGTGGTTTACTTCTATTTAGAAATCTTAATCCTTCCAGTACTTATCAACTACTGAAAGTTGTTTAGTTCTACCCAGTCTGACCACAGTGCTCTCTGATGACACCTCTGTCTATGGCAGGAACTGTCCAGAGCAGGATAGGCTTGCTATGGGGATTTGCGCCTACTCTGGGCAGTTCTTAAAATGGACATAGAGCACTGTGGTCAGACTGGAAAGAACTACACAACTTCCTCTGGAGCATACAGCAGCTGATAAGTACTGCAAGGATGAAGATTTTTCCATGGAAGTAATTTACAAATCTGAAGCCAAAAGTAAAAAAGTAAAATAGCTTTAGTTTCATGAACTGAACCTGTACAAGTGTGACAGCACCCTCAGAGACTGGATGAGAACTAAAAAGCTTCTACATGGATTTATTGGTGAATCCTATAATCCACCCCTGAAGGTGCATCTAGAAATAATCCATCTGGGTCTGTGTTTCCCAACCAGGGTGCCTCTAGCTGTTGCAGAACTACAACTCCCAGCATGCCCAGACAGCCTTTGGCTGTCTGGGCATGCTGGGAGTTGTAGTTCTGCAATAGCTAGTGGCACCCTGATAGGGAAATGCTAATCTGGCCTAATAAGGGGGAGCGGCCCATCTCCCTCTATGGGACTGAACATTTTCCAGTGACGTGTTCTGTTTGGTAAAGGAGAGAAGGTACACACCAGCTCTGGACAGGAGAGCAAACACCACAATTACACAAGGAGAACAAAGTTTCCATCAGCAACTCCTAATCGCTCATTGTAACATGTAAATTAGAAACAAATATGAAATAAATGAATAAAATGTGTGTGCTTGTATATTATACAATAAAATTAAAATCTATATTATAAATCTATAAATCTATATTATATATCTATAAAGAGATATATATATATATATATCTATATTTTTTTTATATATCTATATATATATATATATTTTTTTTTTTATATATATATATATATTTTTTTTTTATATATATATATATATATATATATATAAAAAATATATATAATAATATATATATATATATATATATATATATATATATATGAATATAAATTAATTTTCTCTCTCTATATATATATATATATATATATTTATTTATTTATTATACAAACATGGTTGAGGCGACCTCATGAGAAGGCTCACCGAAGACGTCTGAATGATCCCTTCTATAACCGCATTGAAGACTTTGTCAGGTAGGCGCAGGAGGGTGGTGCCACTGTCCACTATGGCTTTATCTGCATTATACTTTAATAAAAATAAAAAAATAAAAAAGAATATAAATTAAATTTTCTGTACCTTAAAGGAGATTGTCCTGTTTAGGACAGTTTTGATACAGTGTAACCTTTTTAAGCAGCATGCTGGGAGTTGTAGTTTTGCAACAGCTGGAGGCGCTCTGGTTGGGAAACTCTGCTCTAGGAGACCTGCCCTGTCCTGCATTACACAGACAAGCCCATTGATATGCCTGCGCACTGTGTAATGCTTCATTCCTCCTGTGGGGGCATTGCAGGGAAATTAAATACTAGCTGCCAAGCTTCCCTTCAGATTACAGCTCATTGGCTGGGGGTCCCTGTGATCAGCATATTGTCAAGGAAATGAACGGATTGTCCAGAGCACATTTTTTTTTATTTATAATCCATGCAGAATTCCAGAAAATTCCATAGGGTTCCCTTACTTTTCCTTCCAGCTTCTGTATTGATTATAAATAATATTATGAGTAAAAGGTTATCGAATTGTTAGCCAGGTCACAGTCAAACACAATTTAACAAATTATCATCCAAAAAAACAACAACAAAAAAACCCAGTTATTTTCTTGTCTATTGCACATCGAGTAAACATCCACAGTGCAAGGGGGAAAAGTAAGTAAAGCCTTGAATTAATTTATCTTGTAATGTAATTCACTTATTTTCTGCAATTATAGAACTACAAAAGGATAATGTCCCCTTAATTCTCATGACGGATGGGGGTCCCAGAAATCAGACTAGTCAAAGTGATGGCACAGCCTAGCCATAACACGTCATTTCATTGGGAAACCATTAAACATGGAAAAACTAGTATTGCAGCCCCTTCGTTCTTTGGACTGGTGGGTTTCCAGGTTGTTGGAAACCCCCAACAACCTGGAAGTGTTTGGAGATTAAAGGGGTAAAACCCCTTTAAGATAAAGGCGCCTATAAATTATCAGGTTGCACATAATCCACCTACCGTATTTTCCGGCGTATAAGACTACTTTTAAACCCGGTAAAATGCTCTCAAAAGTCGGGGGTTGTCTTATAAGTTGGGTGCTGCAGTATGGATTATCCATATCCCGGGCGTCCCGGCCGAGATTAATTTCCCCCGTCACATTCGGGACATCCCCGTCTCCCAAAAGATCTTTTCGGGACACAAGGATGCCCCGGTTACCTTTCTGCGGCACCGGCAGGGGCAGCCGGGATGTAGCGCATGCAGGGACGTCACTGACGTCCTGTGCGTGCAACCATAGAATCGGCAGAGCTGAGCGGAGCAGCGAGGTCCCGGGACTATAGGCCATAGCAGTAGATTGTGACCCCAGACCGGAGGAGTGGTGGTCAGAGCACTGAAGTTAGGTAGTACACAGGCATACAGCCTCCAGCCACACACTGTGTATGGCTAAAAGCTGTATGTCTGTGGGGGCCACTGCCTACCTAATTCGAGGGGAACTATACTGCCAACCTAATGTGTGGGAACTACAACCTAATGTGGGGGGAACTATGCTGCCAACCTAATGTGGGGGGGGGAGAACTATGCTGCCAACCTAATGTGTGTGTGTGGGGGGGGGGGGGGGGGGGGGGAAGTATACTGCCAACCTAGTGTGGGGGGAAACTATGCTGCCTACCTAGTGTGAGGGGGAACAATGGTAAGGTACCGTACATCGCGGTAGAGGGGTAGTCTTATACAGCGAGTATATCCCTCTATATTTTAACAGTAAAAGTTGGGGGTCGTCTTATACGCCCAGTCGTCTTCTACGCCGGAAAATACAGCACTTTCATTCCTATTATAGGAGTTCCTATAATGCTTATAGAGATGAGTGAAGTTACAGTGATTCGATTCGTCTCGGCTCGGCAGTTGATGGCTTTTCCTGCATAAATGAGTTCAGCTTTCAGGTGCTCCGGTGGACTGGAGACTCTCTCCTAGGACTGTATCCACCATTTCCAGCCCACCGGAGCACCTGAAAGCTGAACTAATTTATGCAGGATAAAGTCATCAACTGCCGAGCCGAGAAGTTTGTGACGAATCGAATCACTAAATTTGCTCATCTCTAAATGCTGCCTATGGAATTTCATGTAGTTTTTCCACTTACCTCCTTACAATCCAGGTTTAAATTGAGACCTCCGACTTCAAACTTCAGAACCTCCACTTGGTAATACCACTCCTCGGTGATCGGCGTGTACCAGATATCACCGGTGTATAGACTGGGCTCATAACCCCCCATGACCTGGAGGAGGAAACCATATGATGAAAAGCAGTTCATACCATCATAAAATTGTATCCAGTCTAGACAATGCTCTGTGAGCTAAACAGCCTGAACGTTCGATGGATACACTGGAGCAAACTACCATAGCGATTTATGAAGCTGCCACTGATTTATTTAGCCTGAGAAAGAACTTACCAGGCTGCCACCATTGGTGCCCGTGCCAGAAGTGGGCAGGCCGGCTCCACACATCTGCATGGAAAAGACATCAGGAATCTTCTGCTGCTCAACAAGGGAGTCAAAGAAAGTTTCCACAGCGCTTGATGGCTGAAAAACAGAACACATAAAAGTATAACTTACTTACTTTTCCCCTAGGAACAGCGACACACCTACAGATGAGGTTATGCCTGGTACTGCAGCTGGCTCCTATTTATTTCAGTTGGACTAAGCTTCAATATGACAAAATGATCAGGATGGCAGAGATCCAGTGGGTTCCCTTTGCTTTTTACTGAGCACAGTGCCATACGTACAGTTGTGGCCATGTCTGGTACTGCAGCTCAGCCCCATTCACTTTAATCTGGCTAGTTCCATGAGTGAATACAGATACAGTAAAATACAGGCAGAGTCCCATAACAATGTATTTGAAACCTCCGAATAGGGGACACACACACACAATAGGGAACAAAACACTCCCAATAGGGGACAACCAGGCTTATGTGCCGGCCCTACCTTGTACACAGTGTCTTCATCAAGGGGTACAGCCAATACCCCAATAAGGGGCCCAGGCCCCCGCTGCACCGCCAGCACAGAAGACCAATGTTTTTTAGCAGTGTTCTCCTGTGTCTGTACGTCCGCCGGCCACATCATTCAACCCCCTCCTTCCCCGATTCCTCCCCACCCCCCCGGTGCCACTTTATTTCCCCTGTGCCACATCATTTCCTCTTGATCCCCCCCCCCCTTTTGCTATTTCATTCCCCTTTATTGCCCTCTGTGCAAATTAATCACCCCCTCTTTACCACCCCCTGTGCCATTTTATTCCCCCTTTATACCCCTGTACCCCTTCATAAAGGGGGGGGGGGATGAATTTATACAGAAGGTGATAAAGGGGGAATGAAATGGCACAGGGGGGATAATTTGCCACAATGTAAAAGGGGAATAAGATGGTGCAGGGTATAAAAGGGGGGATACAGGGGGGGGGATAAAGGGAGATTAAACGACACTTGGAGATTCTACTGTAATATGGCTTTTTATTGCGTTTTATATAGATAACTACGCTCTGGAGTGAGTACAGGATAGTATTCCATCATTTAGGAAGAATTTTGAGCCCCCAATAGGGGACATCTTAATAGCGGACACTTTTTTTTTAAATTCCCAGTGAGTGTCCCCTATTGGGAGATTGTACTGTATATAAGAGCTGGCATGCAGAGTCTAAGAAAGCTGATGAAGAATTTGTGATGGGCGCTTTTACTGAATGTCACCCAACTTTTCCAGGCTCCGACAACACCAGTCTCGTACTGTGGCACAACCAGGTTTATATGCCGTTCAGGAGTTTGGAAAAGCTGGGTTAGCCAGAGATATATTAGCAGCCATACTTAATTACAGCTGTGTCGGGGGAAAAGCTGGGTGACAAAATGTATCAGCGTGCAAGGGATTTATGGAAACTGATAAACGACACAGACACATGTTTATATTGCACATCGTGTATTTATCCACTAGAGGGCAGTCCGTGAAAGGATCATTGTTACTGAGTAAGGCAGTGATCACAAACTAGTGTGCCTCCAGCTGTTGCAAAACTACAACTCCCAGCATGCCCGGACAGCCAAAGGCTGTCCGGGCATGCTGGGAGTTGTAGTTCTGCAACAGCTGGAGGCACCCTGGTTGGGAAATACTGGAACGAGAAAAGGTGATTTCAAGCTATTGCTCCCTGTTATCAGCCATTCTGCTTTGAGAAAGCATGGCTATCCTTTAATAGGGACCCCCACCCCACATTAAAAAGTTCTCCTGTTCTGGGGGGCCTGCCCACAATGACTTACCTTGGCCAGACTCCTATAGGCCAGTCCCAGGATGCCCTGCCAGTTGATCTGGGGCATAAAGAAGTTCTCCGACTCAATGATGGAGGCAATGTTCACCACAAAGGAATCATTGATCCCTTTAGGGACGGTAATGACATCTTTTCCCAAGACTCCACTCCAACTTCCTTGAGTGTACCGGACCGAGACGTCAAGTCCGAGAGTCTGGTACGTAGAGGACCTACAAAAATTGAAAGGGAGAGGGAATTTAATAAAAAAAAAAAAAAAAAATTTAAAAAAAATGTACATTTTTATTTTATGATAATTTTTATTACTATGTTTATTAATACAAGTAGAAATACAAAAAGAAACAACAGCAAAAGCGACAACAGCAAAAGCGACAACAACAACAACATCAGTTCTATTATTTTTATTATAAATAAAATTTATATTTTTTATCAATAAAATAAAAATAATGTCAAAATATTATATTTATTTTTATTAATAGATATATATATATATATATTTTACAATTATTTAATAATAAAAATGTATATTTTTTTATTAAAGGGGTACTCCGGCGCTTAGACATCTTATCCCCTATCCAAAGGATAGGTGATAAGATGTCAGATCGCGGGGGTCCCGCCGCTGGGGACCCCCGTGTTCTTCCACACCGCACCCAGTTAGAATCAGTCCCCGAAGAGTGTTCCCTCCGGGTCTGATTACTGGCGATCACGGGGGCGGAAAATAGTGATGTCACGGCTCCGCCCCCGTGTGACGTCACGCTTCGCCCCCTTAATGCAAGCCTATGGGAGGGAGAGAGACAGCTGTCACGCCCCTCCAATAGGCTTGAATTGAGGAGGCGGAGCACGACGTCAAACGGGGGCGGAGCCGTGACGTCACTATGCTCCGTCCTCGTGGTCGAGATGGACTCAGCCTGAGGACCTCCAGCTGTTCCGGAAGCCGCTAAAGGTGGGTGCTGCATGGTAGATCCCGGGGGACTCCAGCGATCTGACATCTTATCCCCTATCCTTTGGATAGGGGATAAGATGTCTAGGGGTGGAGTAACCCTTTAAAATAGAAATAATGTAGAATTGTATATTTTTATTATTAATAGAGTATATATATATATATATATATATATATATATATATATATATATATATATATATATTAGTATTATTGAAAATGTACATTTTTATAAAAAAAATTGAAATAACGTAGACATATTTATTTATATTTTATTAATAGATCGAAATTATATTATATATACATACATATACATTACACACACACATTTATTTTTTATTTTTGTAAAGTTGATTTTCTATTCTATTCCTAAATATCCTGTTTACCACCATTCACATAACCAAGTTGTGCAACTGGACCCATGAGGCCATTATAGTCATGTGATGGCAGCAACCGGTGCAACCTGTATTGTGAGATTCCAGGTTATCGATTCGCAGAGGTTACCTTCCACCTTCATGTAAAGTTTAAACCGAAAAAAAAGTAAAAATAAAAACACCAAAAGACAACAATACTTCGGGAATGGATAGGGGATAAGATGTCTTAGGGCAAGAATACCCCTTGCGATCAGACATTTTATCGCCTATCCTTTGGATAGGGGATAAGATGTCTAAGGGCCGAAGTTAAGGGGTTAAACAGCTGTGGAAAATTTTTTTTTTTAGTTTAGTCCAGTTTACCGCCTTAGTTTTTCCCAGTTTATCAACATTGTTCATTCTTCAGCTTCATCTCTGTAGGGGGGGGGGGAAGGCCCACTGGAGTACTGCCCTTCCTCTTCATGAATCAGGAAGCTCAGGATGCACAGTGCTCACAAGTGGCTCACTAGCACTTACGACAGTGTTTCCCCAACCAGTGTGCCTTCCATGCTGGGAGTTGTGGTTTGCAACAGCTGGAGGCCCCTTGATTGAGGCAAACCCTGACTTACGCAGTAGGCTGGAGGATTATGGTGACCGGTGTGCAGGGCGGCCGCAGTCACCTGTCAGTATCCGGCGCAGATGTAGATACACACAATCACTGACCTTCCTGGTGTGTAATGGTGTCCGCAGAGCTTTTGTCTCACAGTGCGAGGGATTAGGGATACGTAAACCTGAGCAGAGACAGATCCCTCGGCTTAATATAGAATCCTCCGATCTTATCACCTTCACACAAAGCACTGACTCCCACCCTGTACGTGTCCACAGCAACACGTCCGGCCCTACATGGCCAGAAATGCTCTATAGGGGCTCCCCATAGGCTCCTTACTGATGAGGATTTCCCCAAAAATTCTAAAGCTTATGTCCAGTTCAGCCATTACCTTACATCTGTTCTTGGAAAAATGGCCGACACCCAATATGGCTGCTGTAAGAGCTAAGACAGGTGGGGTCAGTTAAGGGCCAGGATGCCGAACGTATTGTACCGCCATTACTGTCCCCCACATCTCTCCCGTGTCGCAATAGTCAGTGTCATTACAACCGCCCCCTACCCTGTGCACGTCGCAATCGTCAGTGCCCCCCTCGTGTGTCGCAATTGTCCGTGCCCCTTCCCTCGTTTCTCACTATAGTCAGTGTCCTCCCCCCATGTATCACAATAGTCAGTGTCATCCCCCATGTATCACAATAGTCAGTGTCCCCCCCCCCTGTCATAATTATTATTAGCCTCTGTGCACACAACAGCCAGCTGTCAGCTCTGAGAAGTGAGGGTGAAATTTCCCACAACATATGAGGGCAAGCAAGGGAAAGCCCCACCCCCTCCTCCTCAGTGAACTGCATGACGTGTGAGCGACAAACAAGGTAATTAGGAGCCATAAAAAGGATGAAAAATCTGGATTTAAGCACAATGTATAGGATCAGCACTAGATAAAAATGTAAGCCTGGAGCATTATTTTCCCCCTTTCATGATGGATACACTTGGTAGACTGTAGAAGTGGGTGTGTCTTATATGAATGGGTGGGGCAAACATTTTTTTTGTTTTGTTTGAAGAGTACCTGTCACCAAACTAAACTTAATATATTGTTCCTTATGTATTTATAAGACACTTAGCTGTTAAAATTCTCAACCTTTTTAATGTTTTTAGGGTATGTTCCCAAGGATGGATCAGCATCACATTTTACACTGCGGATCGGCCGACGATGGACCCTACAGTGCGCCTCCTCATAGCGCCAATGCGCAGATAAGAGCAGAGACGCTGCGATATCAGAACATTTCATGTACTCACCCGTCTGAATTAAAATACTTGTCAATATAAGGATTTGGTGTCCCAGCGACTGCAAAATTACTGCTACCCGTGTCCACCAATATGTTTAACTGTAAAATAAAAAAGTAAAAAAATGACAATGAGCGTTAAGACATTTCCTCTTAATTAAAAATAAATAACTAACAGATAAAGGGAAAAGTATCAGACGATATTTGGTTGATCCTTTTACCTATCAACATAATTCTGTAGTGTTCCATTTCACTCATTAGCGCCCTCTAGCATTCAGTCTTATGTGTCAGTCCTCCCTGTGCCATACCAAAAAACATTGAACACACAGAATTGTCTTTTGTTGCAATCATACTGAAGGGCACTGGATGGGATATTGGTACAATGCATTAAAAAAGGGGTCCAGGATTAAAAATAAAAAAAATAAAAAATAAGCCGATTTCTTTCAGAAAAAGTGCCACACCTGTCCTCAGGTTGTGTGTGGTATTACAGCTCAGTTCCATTGAAGTCAAAGGAGCCAAGTTTTAATACTACACACAACCTGGAGGACAGGTGTGGCGCTGTTTTCTTTACTACTCCTGTTGCATATGGCATTGCCATCGGGGTTGGCTACAAATCACAGACCATGTGAATCCAGTCTCCGAAATTAAAATATATTTATAGGTACCGTATGCATGTGCGATACATATATGTGTGTCTGTATACTTTATTTTATTCTCTCTCTACCAACACACTCACTCTACCAACTCACACTCACACTCACACTCACTCTACCAACTCACACTCTCCCTACCAACTCACACTCTCCCTACCAACTCACACTCTCCCTACCAACTCACACTCTCCCTACCAACTCACACTCTCCCTACCAACTCACACTCTCCCTACCAACTCACACTCTCCCTACCAACTCACACTCTCTCTACCAACTCACACTCTCTCTACCAACTCACACTCTCTCTACCAACTCACACTCTCAAATCAATCAATATCTCTCAATCAAATCACTCTCTCAATCAATCCCCAAAAAATCTATCCACAAATCTATATATATATATATATTATATACACAATTATTATTTTTTCTCTTTTATTTATTTATATTTACAAATTGTATCCAGGCAATACAATCCTCATAGATCTATGCACTAATAGTTTGTTACCATGTATCAGATCACACAGAAAGCACATTAAAGCAGTGGTTCCCAACCAGTGTGCCCCCAGCTGTTGCAAAACTACAACTCCCAGCATGCCCGGACAGCCAACGGCTGTCCGGGCATGCTGGGAGTTGTAGTTTTGCAACAGCTGGAGGCACCCCTGGTTGGAAAACATTGACCTATACTGTATACTACTATATAGTCCAACATGCTGGGAGTTGTAGTTTTGCAACAGCTGGAGGCACCCCTGGTTGGAAAACATTGACCTATACTGTATACTACTATATAGTCCAACATGCTGGGAGTTGTAGTTTTCCTTTGGGTCAGCTGCGGAGCCACAGGCTGTATCAGGGCATGCTGGCAGTTGTAGTTTCACAACAACTGGAGGCACAACGGTTGGGAAACACTACTTTTTAATGGGTTAAAAATTCTTGCAAAAGAGATTGGGAAGTTGTCAGGGAGCCAGGGGCATGATAGATGCCAGCGCTGTCAGTGGTGCCATTACTACAGTGCTGAGTAAGCGAGGAATATGTTAATGGAGGCATATAGGGGGCGCCATCACATGTGAATGAGAAATGTGCCAAGGTCTTGTGTGTCGCTGAGGAATGTAACAAGCAGCGGCGCCCTCCTCCGCAGCACAGCACTGAGCACCCAAGGCTCTGCCACCCCAACCAACAGAAGCATTGTTACATTGTATCAAGACCCCAACCCACATGTATCTGCTCTAACATAACTGGGCAACTGAATTAAAGGGACACGACCCCTAATATATTATATATTTTTATATATATATTATATATATATATATATATATATATATATATATATATATATATATATATTTAATATATATATATATTTAATATATATATATATTTAATATATATATATATATATATATATATATATATATATATTTAATATATATATTTTATATATATATATATTTAATATATATATATATATATATATATTTAATATATATATATATGTCTCCATACAGGTGTCACTGTGTGGAGGAATAAGGTGTAGTGTTCCCTGTTATCAGCCAAATCACGATGGGGAGAGGCTGACTGTGGGTGTTCTTCAATGTGACTGCTGGCAGATGACCAGAGAAGCCCCGGCCCCCAGGAGCACGGCTTTATATCATGTGATCTGCAGTGCGGAGAACACTTACATCTATAGGGAGACCCATAGGAGGCGGTATAAAAGGAACCCATAAATATTCTTATATATAGGAGCAGTATTATAGTAGTTATATTCTTGTATATAGGAGCAGTATTATAGTAGTTATATTCTTGTATATAGGAGCAGTATTATAGTATTATATTCTTGTATATAGGAGCAGTATTATAGTAGTTATATTCTTGTATATAGGAGCAGTATTATAGTAGTTATATTCTTGTATATAGGAGCAGTATTATAGTAGTTATATTCTTGTATATAGGGAGCAGTATTATAGTAGTTATATTCATGTATATAGAAGCAGTATTATAGTAGTTATATTCTTGTATATAGGAGGCAGTATTATAGTAGTTATATTCTTGTATATAGGAGGCAGTATTATAGTAGTTATATTCTTGTATATAGGAGGCAGTATTATAGTAGTTATATTCTTGTACATAGGAGCAGTATCATAGTAGTTACATTCTTGTATATAGGAGCAGTATTATAGTAGTTATATTCTTGTGTATAGGAGGAGTATTATAGTAGTTATATTCTTGTATATAGGAGCAGTATTATAGTAGTTATATTCTTGTATATAGGAGCAGTATTATAGTAGTTATATTCTTGTATATAGGGAGCAGTATTATAGTAGTTATATTCATGTATATAGGAGGCAGTATTATAGTAGTTATATCCTTGTATATAGGAGGCAGTATTATAGTAGTTATATTCATGTATATAGAAGCAGTATTATAGTAGTTATATTCTTGTATATAGGAGGCAGTATTATAGTAGTTATATTCTTGTATATAGGAGCAGTATTATAGTAGTTATATTCTTGTATATAGGAGCAGTATTATAGTAGTTATATTCTTGTATATAGGGAGCAGTATTATAGTAGTTATATTCATGTATATAGAAGCAGTATTATAGTAGTTATATTCTTGTATATAGGAGGCAGTATTATAGTAGTTATATTCTTGTATATAGGAGGCAGTATTATAGTAGTTATATTCTTGTATATAGGAGGCAGTATTATAGTAGTTATATTCTTGTACATAGGAGCAGTATCATAGTAGTTACATTCTTGTATATAGGAGCAGTATTATAGTAGTTATATTCTTGTGTATAGGAGGAGTATTATAGTAGTTATATTCTTGTATATAGGAGCAGTATTATAGTAGTTATATTCTTGTATATAGGAGCAGTATTATAGTAGTTATATTCTTGTACATAGGAGCAGTATTATAGTAGTTATATTCTTGTATATAGGAGCAGTATTATAGTAGTTATATTCTTGTATATAGGGGCAGTATTATAGTAGTTATATTCTTGTATATAGGAGCAGTATTATAGTAGTTATATTCTTGTATATAGGAGCAGTATTATAGTAGTTATATTCTTGTATATAGGAGGTAGTATTATAGTAGTTATATTCTTGTATATAGGAGCAGCATTATAGTAGTTATATTCTTGTATATATGAGCAGTATTATAGTAGTTATATTCTTGTATATAGGAGGTAGTATTATAGTAGTTATATTCTTGTATATAGGAGCTGTATTATAGTAGTTATATTCTTGTATATAGGAGGTAGTATTATAGTAGTTATATTCTTGTATATAGGAGCTGTATTATAGTAGTTATATTCTTGTATATAGGAGGTAGTATTATAGTAGTTACATTCTTGTATATAGGAGCAGTATTATACTAGTTATATTCTTGTATATAGGAGCAGTATTATACTAGTTATATTCTTGTATATAGGAGCAGTATTATAGTAGTTATATTCTTGTATATAGGGGGCAGTATTATAGTAGTTATATTTTTGTATATAGGAGCATTATTATAGTAGTTATATTCTTGTATATAGGAGCAGTATTATAGTGGTTATATTCTTGTATATAGGAGCAGTATTATACTAGTTATATTCTTGTATATAGGAGCAGTATTATAGTAGTTATATTCTTGTACACCTTTATAATATCAGACCATAAGAAGCTGTGCTGCAGCCATCAAGAACTCAAATACATAGTGAGAAGCCTTTCATTACTCTGTAATATTCACATTCTTAGGCTAGAGCCCATCAGCTATTTGTGCCATACTGGCACAGGCAACAACATGCCATGGTATGCCATAGGAATGCACTGAATAAATCAAATGGACACAACACCATAACAGTGAACCATGTCATACACAGTGCAGCGCGTCCTACGCATCCCCCAAATAAACTGCAATTCTACAGTCTAAGTATGTTATTTAAACAAGGGCGATTCTGTATGTAAACAAAACTTTGTTGTTGGATAAAGAAAAAGTTTTGCAACTTGCAAACTGGATGTTGAATGAGAATCCATCACTCATACGATTCTGTAATGCTGCCTACATTTCCTATGAATCCTCTTGGCTTTGCAAAGAAAGGGTGTGGTATTTGATCACTGCATCTGGTCATCTCATTAGGCACTTGGAGTTAGAATTCACTGGTTAAACTGAAAAGGGGGTTGGAGGTCAGTTCACACTTCGTGCAGTTTGGTTACATTTTCTTATTCAAAGTGCGTTTTTTAGACTAATCTTGTCATAAGGCGAAAGGGTTTTGACTAGAAATGAGCGAAGTTATAATACTTCGATTCTGCACAAACCTCGCGGCTCAGAGGTTGCCACCGCCGAGCCGCGAGGTTCGTGCAAAATCGAAGTACTGTAACTTCGCTCATCTCTAGTTTTGACCTATCATCACTATTGAGGTGTTTTATGAATAAAGGGGGGAGATTTATCAAAACCTGTTTAGGCAAAAGTTCATTTCTGAATAGGCCTCAGAAAAATGCGATCTGATTGGTTGCTATGGGCAACTCAGCAACTTTTCCTCTAGACGGGTTTTGATAAATCTCCCCCAAAGTCTTTAGGCTGTGTTCACATGCTGAATTTCCACTGCATAGTTTATAATTTTTTTAATGTATTTTGGAAGTTTCTACTGCGATTTCTATAAATGACACAGAAGGAGATTTATCAAGCTACGTAGTATTTTATTTTTGCTTAAAGGGGTACTCCGCCCCTAGACATCTTATCCCCTATCCAAAGCATAGGGGATAAGATGTCAGATCGCTGTGGTCCCGCTGCTGGGGAGCCCCGGGGATCGCTGCTGCGGCACCCCGCTATCATTACTGCGCAGAGCGAGATCGCTCTGTGCGTAATGACGGGCGATATGGGGGACGGAGCATCGTTATGTCACGGCTCCGCCCCTCATGACGTCACGGCCCGCCCCCGTCAATAAAAGTCTATGGGAAGGGGGCGTGGCGGTCGTCACGCCCCCTGCCATAGACTTGCATAAAGGGGACGGGCCGTGATGTCACGAGGGGCGGAGCCGTGACGCAACGATGCTCCGGCCCCTGTATCGCCTGTCATTACGTGCAGAGCGATCTCGCTCTGCGCAGTAATGATAGCGGGGTGCCGCAGCAGCGATCCCCGGGGTCCCCAGCAGCGGGACCGCGGCGATCTGACATCTTATCCCCTATGCTTTGGATAGGGGATAAGATGTCTGGGGGCGGAGTACCCCTCATAGAATTCCACGAGCGGAACTCCGCGGTGTGAACTTAACATTAGTGTGAATGAGTCTTCCGCGAGACCCGTTCACAGTGCGGAATTTCCATGGCAGACAATTCCGCCGCTGAAATTGTTCAGCGCAAAGAAAGAACATGTTCATTCTTTGCGCGGATTCGGCGAGCACTGCATAGCCGTCAATGGAGACTGCTCAGTGCCCCGCGGCCCTAGCGCCGAAGTATCCTCGGCGGCGTCCATCAGGCGGAATCTCCGCTCGCGGAATTCAGCGAGCGGAGATTCCGCAGTGTGAACGCACCCCAAGAGTTGCATCTGAGTGTGTGCGCGCGCAATTGCGACCTTTTGCTATCCCGTGCAACATTTTTTATTTTGTTTACCTCAAAAGCACATCTTCAAACTTTGCTCACGTAGCGGGACAGCGATTTGCCCAATTGTGGTAAAATAACTTATTTTTGGGGGGAGATTTTGAGAAAACCACCGCAAAACCAAAAGAAATGCAGCAAAAAAAAATTTTAAGTGTATAACACAGCCTCAGGAGCTGTGTATAATTACTCTACATCCTGATCCCATAGAGATAGCAGCAGTATACAGAGAGCTGGAGGGGAGATGTATAACCACTATATATTCTGATCCCATTGAGATAGCAGCAGTATACAGATCGAGCTGGAGGGGAGGTGTATAACTACTATATATTCTGATCCCATAGAGATAGCAGCAGTATACAGCTATAGCTGGAAGGTATATACCCTATTCCCATTGAGAGAGCTGCAGTATACAGACAGAGCTGATGGGGAGGTGTATAACTAGTATATATCCTGACCCCATAGAGAGAGCAGCAGTATACAGGTAGAGCTAGGAGCGGATGTATATAACTAATATATAATCTGATCCTATAAAGATAGCAGCAATGTACAGATTTTACAAGCAACAATGTTATCCTGTGAACTACCATGTAACTTCCTGTGAGTGAGACTGGTGATCACATGACCCAGTTACAGTAATGAAACACATGGATGCAGGCCGTGCTGGAATAAAACAAATGGCGCCGCTGTAGAATGCTTGAGTGAAAAGCACTAATCGTGACCTCCAAAATCGATGTTCTATAGGGCATGGCACCCTACTTTACCAGACTAGTGATTTATACCCAATCCCCTGTAGTCGCATAAGGCTTTGTTCAAACCTGTCAAAACGACGGACACCAAAAGGCAGCTGACTGACCCCCACTAACTATCAGGTTCCATCGCGCCGTCCGCCATTTTACCAGAAAGCACGCTGCATAATTTGTCCCGTCAAGTAGTGCGAACAAATCCTTAAAAAAAAAAAAAAAAAAACCTAGGCAGGTTTGCCTTTCAGGATGCTAGAAAAGCTGGGTGATCATCCCAAGCTGTAGTTTTACCCCCCCCCCCCCATCTGATCTCTGCGTCCTCTTATACCGCCAACACCGCCTGACCGCTTTTGGTCATTTGCATCCATTCCCAAATAAAAAAATTATAATAATAATAAATAATAATAATAATTAAATCAATAAAAATTCAATATTTCATTATAGCTCAACAAGAAAAAAACAACATAAAAAAAAAAAAAAAAATTAAAAAAAATCTCCTTAAAATAAGGCACTTGCGGCTCTTTCTATTCTTCAGCGGGTTAATAGATGTGAAAATTAGCAGCCAATTTCTATAATGCCTCATTTACCACCAAAGATTCCTAATTACATTACAAGCCCATCTGCTGCAGAAACTCCTCGCGAGCGTCGCGCACTAAAAATCGCTTCCTGGCCGGACTCGGCTGGGTTTCGCGTGCCATTACTACATGTTATTATTGGCGCTCATTTTTGTTAATCATGTTCGCTTGGCACTTTATAACTAGCAAAAAAGCATCTCATCTGCTTAAACATATGTTTCCCTGAGAGGAGCTGGCGCCGTGCGGCGTTGTTCATCACGTCTCCACCAGAGAGAGAGAAAGACGCCGCAGGCTGACGGAGGAATCCCCCGCACTTTACAGGGGGTTTTCCGGTTTGGGGCATGCCTGCTTTTTTTTTTTTTTTTTTTTTTATATAGGCCTCTATGTTGTTGTCTGTGTCCATAGCAACCGGATTCTAGACTGGTTGCTATGGGCAATTTCTCTATTTCTACTACAGAGGCTAAATTGTAGGGCAGTGGTCTCCAAACGGTGTCCCTCCAGATGTTGCAAAACTACAATTCCCAGCATGCCCGGACAGCCTTCGGCTGTCCGGGCATACTGGGAGTTGTAGTTCTGCAACATCTTAGAAGCCCACTGAGCCAGAACCTATGACAGACCACCAATGACCAGATGCAGACTACAAGTCCCAGCATCCCCATCACTGTCTGAAAACCCCTCCAGCTCTATACAAGTTTTCCTAGGCTTCATCGACCAGAGACGTACTAGAAGTCCCAGCGCCCTGTCAGCTTCTAGCGATGGATCTGGTTCTGGAATGGTTAACCTGGGTTTCGTCGGCAAGAGGCGTACTACAAGTGCCAGCGTTCCGTCGCTGTGTAGCAATGCATCTGATTAGGATAGTTAACCAAGGCGTCATCAACCAGCGTACTACAAGTCCCAGCGTCCTGTCACTGCCTAGTGATGCCTCCGGGACGATAATGGATAACCTAGGTGGTGTACTACAAGTCCCAGCGTGCTGTCACTGCCTAGTGATGCCTCCGGGACGATAATGGATAACCTAGGTGGTGTACTACAAGTCCCAGCGTGCTGTCACTGCCTAGTGATGCCTCAGGGACAATAATGCATAACCTAGGTGGTGTACTACAAGTCCCAGCGTGCTGTCACTGCCTAGTGATGCCTCCGGGACGATAATGGATAACCTAGGTGGTGTACTACAAGTCCCAGCGTGCTGTCACTGCCTAGTGATGCCTCCGGGACGATAATGGATAACCTAGGTGGTGTACTACAAGTCCCAGCGTGCTGTCACTGCCTAGTGATGCCTCCGGGACGATAATGGATAACCTAGGCGGTGAACTACTAATCCCAGCGTGCTGTCACTGCCTAGTGATGCCTCCGGGACGATAATGGATAACCTAGGCGGTGAACTACTAATCCCAGCGTGCTGTCACTGTGTAGCGATGCATCCGGTTCTGTAATAGATAACCTAGGCTTTATCAACTGGAGGGAGTACTACAAGTCCCAGCATCCTGTCACTGTCAGGTTCTATAATACTCAACCTAGGCATCATCCACCAGAGGTGTACTACAAGTCCCAGCATCCTGTCACTGTCAGGTTCTATAATACTCAACCTAGGCATCATCCACCAGAGGTGTACTACAAGTCCCAGCATCCCATTACTATTTAGCAATGCATCAGATTATGATTGTCATCTAAGGTGTCATTGACTGAGGCGTACTACAAGTCCCAGTGTCCCGACACTGTTTAGCAAGGCCTCCGATTCTATGATAGCTAGCCTAGGATTCGACCAGAGGCATACCGTCAGTGTCTAGCAAGGTGTCTGGTTCTATAGTGGTTAACGTAGGTTTCGTTACTCAGAGACGTACTATAAGTACCAGCATCCTGTCACTGTAGTGATGCCTTAAAGGGGTTATCCAGGAAAAAAAAAAAAAAAGGATTTCACTATATATCAACTGGCTCAAGAGAGTTAAAACAGATTTGTAAATTACTTCTATTAAAAAAATCTTAATCCTTTCAGTACTTATGAGCTTCTAAAGTGGAGTTGTTTTTTTTCTCTTTCTAAGTGCTCTCTGATGACACGTGTCTCGGGAACCGCCCAGTTTAGAAGAAAATCCCCATAGAAAAGAACTTCCTCTGTAGAATACAGCTGCTAATAAGTACTGGAAGGGTAAAGATTTTTTTTTTTAATAGAAGTCATTTACAAATCTGTTTAACTTTCTGGCACCAGTTGATTTAAAAAATATATATTTTTCCACGGGAGTACCCCTTTAAGCTAGGCTTCATTGACCAGAGGCGTACTTTAAGTCAAGCATCTTGTGACTGTCTAGCGACGCCTCCAATTTGAAAGTAGTTTACCTAGACATTGCAACACTTAGGAGGTCCGCAACTTCTGGACCAGCGGTGTCCAAACTATGATAGACGACTTATTCCGTCACAGACCCGAGGCAAACTACAACTCCCAGTGCCTCGTCATTGTTAGGGAAGCCTCTGGTTCTATAAAAACAGTTGACCTACGCTTCCACCAGAGACATACTACAACTCCCAGAATCCTGTCACTGTCTAGCTATGTGATAGCCTGGGGGAGTAGGGTATATGGGGTGTAGCTGTGCGGTTACTAAAGGATGCTTTCTTAACCCTTTCTATTTGTGACGCCAGGGTGAGGGCTATTCTCTGTATGCTTGTCCTACCGCCACCCTTCACAAAAGCGATAGGAAATAATTGATTGTCCACAACCGGAGATTTGCAGAAACTTGTCGGAACTTTTAATGAAGGTTTTATGCAGTAATGAACAGAAACAGTCCATATAACAGAGTCTATTAGAGCTTGACAAGTGGTTGGGACCTCGCGAGTCTATTGAGCTTAGGAAAATAATTGTTGCGGTGATCCACTGGATTTAGGGGTCTAGATTCGGTCCAGTAATCACGCTAGCTTTAGCAGGGATTTAGTTTAGAACTCACGGTTTAGTTTAGGCTGAGGCCGGTAGGTTTTCTGGCCTAGCGTGTCTTTGAAAGTTGCGCAGATCCATCCTGCTAGTCCGGCATCCACGACAGCAGCAACCCAAGAGAGCGATCATTGGCTACAGCTTCCTTATATGGGCAGGGGCTGGACTAAAGCTCACTGGTCCATAACAACTGTCAATCTTCTGTACAAGGAGTTATGGGTAATCATGTGAACCAAGGACCTCCAAAGGTCCTCCAACATACCATAGAGGAATTAACATGGTCACATGACAGAAGGTCCTGCGACGCCAACAAGGTAAGTAGACTAATATACCTTATATTAAATATACACATTATATAATTAGAGTAGGACGAGGCGACTAGGGGCTGTCCCACCTGAGGGACCCTACCTGAACATAGTAACTCTGACTTTGGGGACCACCACACAAGGTACGGTATGCAATACGGTACCGGGACACCACAGCACGTTCTATAAATGGTTAACCTAGGCTTCAGAGACGTACTACAAGTACCAGCATCCCATCACTGTCTAACGAGGCCTCCAGTTCTATAATGGTTAACCTAGGCTTTGAGTTCTCCCAGGAAGCTGTAGTGGACTTGTAGTGCCCCCTCACTTGTTATGTGGTTAGGGTTCGCCTTCCGGGCATGCTGGGAGTTGTAGTTTTGCAACAGCTGGAGGCACACTGGTTGAGAAACACTACCCTATCATAACCAATAGGGCAGTGGTCCTCAGTAGAGATGAGTGAATTTACAGTAAATTCGATTCGTCACGAATTTCTCGGCTCGGCAGTTGATGACTTTTCCTGCATAAATTAGTTTTGCTTTCAGGTGCTCCGGTGGGCTGGAAAAGGTGGATACGGTCCTAGGAGACTCTTTCCTAGGAATGTATCCATCTTTTCCAGCCCACCGGAGCACCTGAAAGCTGAACTAATTTTATGCAGGATAAGTCATCAACTGCCGAGCCGAGAAGTTCGTGACGAATCGAATTTACTGTAAATTCGCTCATCTCTAGTCCTCAACCTGCAGACCTCCAGATGTTGCAAAACTACAACTCCCAGCATTGCCGGACAGCATGCTGGGAGTTGTAGCTTTGCAACAGCTGGAGGTCCACAGGTTGAAGACCACTGCAATAGGGTATATGAAAGAGTGTTTTGTGTGTGTTTTTTTTTTAACTGTATCCCATCTTTGAATAATTCGATATCACTGCCAAATAAGGAGGGGAGAATTTTTCTCTCGTCTGCGGTAAAATTGGCAAATGGCCTCCAGAGGATTTTATCTCCACAGAAAAAATATTGGAACATCCTGATCCGAAGCCGGAATGTGGAATTTGTCTTCATGTAACAAAAAAAAAAGGTTACACCCTGCCGAAATGTCAGACAAGTGCAAACACAACAGGGTCGACTGTTCCTTCCCACAGTAGGGGGAGATTTATCCAAACCTGTCCAGAGGAAATGTTGCTGCGTTGCCCATAGCAACCAATCAGATCACTACTTTCATTTTTAACAAGGCCTCTGCAAAATGAAAGTAGCGATCTGATTGGTTGCTATGGGCAACTTTTCCTTTGCACAGGTTTGGATAAATCTCCCCCAGAAAACCTAGTGCAGTGGTCTTCAACCTGCGGACCTCCAGATGTTGCAAAACTACAACTCCCAGCATGCCCGGACAGCCGTTGGCTGTCCGGGCATGCTGGGAGTTGTAGTTTTGCAACATCTGGAGGTCCGCAGGTTGAAGACCACTGACCTAGTGGTTACAGTCACTTAGAAGTTACATGTACATGTGGTGACAAACTTGCAATTTTACCTGAGAAAACTTTAGAAAATGGGTTTTGCAGTTTTAGATAAAAAAAAAAACAAACACAAACATAGCTGCTTGCTTTCTAAAAGAGCGCTACACCTATCCTCAGGTTGTACATGGTATTACTCCATGCATTTTAACAGAACTGAGCTGCAATCCCACACACAACCTGAGAACAAGGGTGGCGCTGTTTCCAGGAGAAAGCAGCTATCTTTTTTTCTACTGCTGAATAACCCATTTAAAGAAGCACACTGGGAGGTGCGTATAACTACTATGTATCCTAGTAATAGCAAACTTCCATGTCGCTCACTACACCGATCTAATCCACCACACCTGCGCACGGACACGCCGATCCCGCCCTCGGCCCAAGGTAATGCAGAAGAAAGGGATTGTCCAGCGCAAGGCTTGCGGATAAAAGAGTGTCCTTTATTGGAAAATTCACAGAGATCACTCGACAGAGGACAATGTCTGACGCGTTTCACACATAAGCGCTTAATCGTAGTCTACCATGTGTGAAACGCGTCAGACATTGTCCTCTGTCGAGTGATCTCTGTGAATTTTCCAATAAAGAACAAGCTTTTATCCGCAAGCCTTGCGCTGGACAAACCCTTTCTTCTACTATGTATCCTAATTCCATAAATAAAGCAGCAGTATTCAGATAGAGCTGGAGGAGAAGTGTATAACCACTATAAATCCTAATCCAATAGAGATAGCAGCAGTATACAGAGAGCTGGAGGGGAGGTATATAGCTACTATATATCCTGATCTCTTCGACATAGCAGCAGCAGTATAGAGGTAGACCTGGAGGGGAAGTGTACAATTATCTGTATACTGCTGCTATCTATGGGAGCAGGATATATAGTAAAAGGTGTAGGGGAGGTATATAACTACTATATATATCCTGGTCCCATAGAGATAGCAGCAGTATACAGATAGAGCTGGAGGGGAGGTATATAACTACAATAAATTATATATATATGTTTTGATCTCTTAGACATAGCAGCAGCAGTATAGAGGTAGAGCTGGAGGGGAGGTGTATAACTATCTGTATACTGCTGCTATCTATGGGAGCAGGATATATAGTAAAGGTGTAGGGGAGGAGTATAACTACTATATATATCCTGACCCCATAGAGATAGCAGCAGTATACAGATAGAGCTGGAGGGGAAGTATATAACTACTATATATCCTGATCTCTTCGACATAGCAGCAGCAGTATAGAGGTAGAGCTGGAGGGGAGGTGTACAATTATCTGTATACTGCTGCTATCTATGGGAGCAGGATATATAGTAAAGGTGTAGGGGAGGTGTATAACTACTATATATATATCCTGATCCCATAGAGATAGCAGCAGTATACAGATAGAGCTGGAGGGGAGGTATATAACTACTATATATCCTGATCCCATAGACCCAATACTTGATATTGTAGATTTATGGGTCATCATACATCTTGATGGATTTTGAAATTCATTAATGTGAAAGCATCTGATTCAGTGGATTAAACCATGGTCTCAAATTATATAGACAATCCATTACTAGGTTTACTGAAGGCAGAGTTCTCCAAACAAAATGACTCCAGCTGCTGCAAAACTACAACTCCCAGCATGCCCTGACAGTTGAAGGTTGGAGAACACTGCCTTAAGGTGATCCCTCTCACCAGAAAAATTCCCTTTGGCCAGAGCTTCATGGTGACATTACATACTATACAATATCTATAAACATACCTTCAAAATATCTCATAGATTTCTAACAGTTGAAAAAAAAAAAAAAATTTAAAAAAAGAAGAAAAACACAAAAATTGTGGTCTAGATGTGAACCAAAACAAATAAAAAAAAATAGTTCCATTCACTGACTGCAAGCAATGATGTTAAAAGGAATCTTTCAGCTGTAATTTTCAGCTGCAGACTCAATTGTACCTTTCCTAGATCAAATAGTGTCAAGGAGGCGGGGCCAAGCTGCTCAAGTGTCACATGCCGACGTGCCTCATGGCTCACCTTTCTATGCCGGACACTCCTTGTATGCCAGTCAAGGAAAAGCTGGGAGGGGAGGACGAGACAAGCGCCACTGTGTGTATTATGTGGTTGTATAATTTGTATAGTGTTCTATTGTCTTAGAGCGGAGTAGAGTTTTGTGTTTTCTCATAAATCACCATAACCAGGCGTCCCTATTCAATCCCTCAACCCAGAGCTGTAGACTGGAGAGAACTGGCAGATACTGGTATGTGACGATACATTCCTCTGCCCACCCCCATATTCACTGGATTGTGCCTCTGTAGCGTCAGCACAGTCTATGGAGACAATGTAGAGTACAGGCCTAGTATCCACACAAGGAAGTGTGGTCGAAAGTCAAGGCACCACCATTAGTGAACGACAGCTCTTCAAGCGCACCCATCACATCACAGAAAAAAAATAGTGCTTCTATAATGTTACTCACTAGGTCATGCAGATTCTTTACATGTCTGTGTATAACTTCTGTATATGGCACACAAATCCCCTGTTCCACTGCTTACTCATTCTGGCATCCACTGCTCAGGAATGGGCGTGTTAGAAGCAAGCACTGAGCCCGTCATCACTCACCATACATTCACTTCCTTCCTGAGGCTGCTGTGCCTCTTCATCCAATCACTGAAGGCTACTCTCTAACCCCCTCCTTTCTATTTTCATGCTGCAGTCTGATAGGACAGGAGTGAGCACAGAGAAGTGCTAGCCCCGCCCTCACTTCCTGGGCTTGGTCACAGTCTGTGCTTTATGCTGCAGCCGGACAGGATTATGTTCTGGCTGGTATGGGGACCCCTAGTGGTCTCTTTTTTTTTTAAGCCATGATTTCTATAAAAAGGAGATCACATTTTTGTATGAAGTATATAAGAAAGGTTAAATGTTTTGCCAAGATGTACAACATTTAAAAAGTTTTTGAATCTGACATCGGCCATTTTAGGTCTGCTCTAGTGAAACGTTCTGGTATATACCGACAATTAAAGAAAAACATGTTACTAGACCACATTATTATGTCATAGCTGTGTGCACAGACAAGTATGGCAAGTATAGAAAGTCTCTGCAGGTCCATAATAATAATACATAATAATAAGCCACAGGATTTAAAATATCTTGTCTGTATTGAACACTAGGGCAGCAACTATTCGGATGCTTTGGATTGAGGGCTCCTCCCCCCCATTTATTCTTTGTCTTCCATAAGGCAATGCATTCTATTCTAGATGAAATGTTGTTGCCAAAAACACAATTTGTGAGGAGGTCTAGGAAGCCATATAGGAGGCTAAACCTCATACATCCTCTCTTGAGAGACAGAGACACACACACAGACACACACACACACACAGACAGAGACACACACAGACAGAGACACACACACACAGAGACACACACACACAGAGACACACACACACAGAGACACACACACACAGAGACACACACACACAGAGACACACACACACAGAGACACACACACACAGAGACACACACACACAGAGACACACACACACAGAGACACACACACACAGAGACACACACACACAGAGACACACACACACAGAGACACACACACAGACACACACACACACACACACACACACACACACAGACACACACACACAGACACACACACACAGACACACACACACAGACACACACACACAGACACACACACACAGACACACACACACAGACACACACACACAGACACACACACACAGACACAGACACAGACACACAGAGACAGAGATATATAGTTTTTTTCGTGCATATAATTGGTCATTACGCCATATCTTGTTTCTTTATAATCAAATCTGTGCTTGTACTGTAGCATTAATCATCTCCACTAAATATCAGACAGGGAGGTTATAAAAGGAGCTGCAAGGAGGAAATGAGTCTGTCTGTGGATGAAGCTGAATGGAATGCAGAGGTTCTCAGTGCTGAAAAAGGAAAACAACTCCTCCAGTGATAAAAGATAACATGGTATATTATTTTGCAGGTTGAAGTTATAAAGTTATATTGTGTTTTGAGTTGTTTGAATGGAGTGGTATAGACTTGCATCCAATACTGTTCGAATAGGCCTGGGTGGGGTCAGAGTATGTGTGTGTGAAATACTGTTGAGAGAGGGGGGGGGGGGGGGGGGGTCGAGAGAGCAGTGTGAACACGCCATAGACATATGCTGTGGTATACTAACCAATAATGGCAATCACATACACTTCTATGGGGGAAAAAATGTGTATTTGTGACATGTGGCGTGGTATAGGTCTCTCTGTGTGTGTGTTCTTTTTTAATGTGTGATGGTCGCCTTGTGGGTGTGAGCGGTGGTCGGGATGTTACTGTGCAGGTTATAATGGGTGTTAACCATTGTCAGTCGTGATGCCAGGGTGAGGGTTAAATGCTTTATATCTTGGCCTATCGCCACCCTTCCCAAGGACGATAGGTGTTTGCAGAATAAAGTGTTGTCCACAACCATAGCTTCGCTGAAAACTTGCATAAACTTTACTGAAGATTTTCTGTAGCATGCAAACATAAGAACAGTCTTTGTAACAGAGTCTATGAATAGCTTGGCTGAGATTGACTGTTGGTTGGGACTTTTAGTAAGTTCTTTAGCTTGTAGGAATTTAGTATGCGCAGATCTGCTGGATTTAGGGTTGTGTTTAGGTCAAGGGTCCTTGCCAACATTAGCGGGGAATTTAGAAGAACTCACTGTGTAATTCAGCCGAGGCCGCAAGGCTTTGGCCTAGTAATTGTCGTTGTAAGTTGCGGAGGTCCTACCTCATTCAGTGACAACAACCCAAGAGAGAGTAAAGGCCGCAGCTCCCTTATATATGGGCAGGGGCTGGCCGTTCCAGCATTGGTCCACGCCATCTGTCAATCAGCCTCACAAAGCATTATGGGTATCACATGGCCTATGAACCTCCAAAAAGGTCCTTTTCACTAACCATAGAGACTAAAGCCTCGTCACGTGACCCGCAGGTCCTGCGACGCTAGTGCAAGGTAAGTACACTTTCTATATACATTTATACACATTGGGGGGAGATTTATCAAAACCTGTGCAGAGGAAGAGTGGTGCAGTTGCCCATAGCAACCAATCAGATTGCTTCTTTCATTTTCCACAGGCCTCTTTAGAGGCCTGTGGAAAATGAAAGAAGCAATCTGATTGGTTGCTATGGGCAACTGCACCACTCTTCCTCTGCACAGGTTTTGATAAATCTCCCCCATTTACCTTAACAATATATTCACTATCTAAGGGGTGACTAGGGGGAAGACTAAACCTGAGGACCCCACAGTTCCTAGGAACTCTGACTTTGGGGACCCCTACCAAGGTACTTTATGTAATACGGGACCGGGACACCACAAATGGTTTTACAAAAAAACTGTCCCGAAATTCTGTGTGATGGTAACATTGGCCCGAGAACCCTGCAAGGTCAAAAGTAACGTGCACAGAGCAAGAACCATCGTATCCTACAGACTGTTCAGACCAACGTCCTATCAAATAGGCTGAAACCATCAGGAGGTGCCACAAAAGCGTAAAACAGTAAAGAAAATTATTTAGTTCAACCGTTCTGGTCTGCGATCATATCCTTTAAAGGGGAATTCCACCAGTAAAACCTCAGGGGTACAAATGTATAAATCCACGAGGCAACTGTTTCAGTGCTTCAGAGGAATCCTTTCCAGCGCGTGGCACCCTGGACGCCCCAGTACGACATCATATGACACCTCACCACAAAGAGATTGCCGCCAGCCATGTGTCATGGGACTTCTACAAGGACCCACGTAAGAGCCGCCCCCACCACCCTCCCCATCGTCAGCTGAGAGATTCCTAACCTTCTCTGCTTCCTCACATGGCATCACATGACACCGGCTTGTACAATTCTTGGAATACAAAGAATCTGCCTACAAAGGCTGGACATGTGACGCAGCCCTGAAGGGTTCAAAGTTCAAAGTCCGCAAATAAATAAAAAAAATGTCAAAATACATACTCTTTATAAGATTTTTTTTTTTTTCGAGTCCTGAAAGGGTCAATTTAATATAAAAATATTTATATATTATATATATATATATATTAGAGATGAGCGAACTTACAGGAAATTCGATTCGTCACGAACTTCTCGGCTCGGCAATTGATGACTTATCCTGCGTAAATTAGATCAGCCTTCAGGTGCTCCGGAGGGCTGGAAAAGGTGGATACATTCCTAGGAAAGAGTCTCCTAGGACTGTATCCACCTTTTCCAGCCCACCGGAGCACCGGAAAGCTGAACTAATATATGAAGGAAAAGTCATCAACTGCCGAGCCGAGAAGTTTGTGATGAATCAAATTTACTGTAAGTTCGCTCATTATAATATATATATATATATATATATATATATATATATATATATATATACATACACATACATACATATATATATATATATATATACACACACACACACAAACACTATATATATATATATATAATATGTGTGTGTGTGTGTGTGTGTGTGTGTGTGTGTGTGTGTGTGTGTGTGTAATATGTATATATATACACACACACACACACATTATATATATATATATACACACACACATATATTATATATATATATACACACACACATTATATATACACAAACTATATATATATATATATATATATAGTTTGTGTATATATAATGTGTGTATATATATATATAATATACACACACACTGTGTGTATATATATATATATATATATATATATATATATATAGTTTGTGTATATATAATGTGTGTATATATATATATATAATATACACACACACTGTGTGTATATATATATATATATATATATATATATATATATATATATATATATACACACACACACACACACATATATATACACACACACACACAAACACACATACTTATAAATATTTTAATATTAAATTGACCCTCAGGACTCGAAAAAAAATGTATATCTTATAAAAAGGTTTTTACATTGTATGTATATATTTATTTTTTATTATTATATAAAATGATATAGTTTTTTGTCCTGATTGGATAAATAAAATAAAAATGATAAATAATAAAATCTATCCATCCATCCATCCTAATCAATCCATCCATATCCATCCATTCTAATCCATCCATCCATCTATCTATATCTTGCATGTAGATAAGGATATAACTGCAATTCCCCATCAGCTTTTTAGTGTACGTCCAATTTGCGGAGGAGTTGGCAAGAAAACTGCGGAGAATCAGGCTTAGTCGTACCTCACCGTTACTATTAACCAGAAAGTTCCACTATGTAAAAGGGAAATATTTGAAGAAGAATACGAATACATTTGGGGAGGGGAGTATGATGGTATAGATCAGTGTTTCCCAATCCGTGTGCCTCCAGCTGTTGCAAAACTACAACACCCAGCATGCCTGGACAGCCTTTGGCTGTCCGGGCATGCTGGGAGTTGTAGTTTTGCAACAGCTGGAGGCACATGGGTTGGGAAACACTGGTATAGATACTCCATAGAAGAATCAATCTGTCCATACAGTTTGTTGACATCTGTCCTAGTATCCTCACATTCTCTATGGAGTATCCTTTGGTCCGGAATTTGTGCTTATCCAGCAGCGAAAGAAAATTCTAATTCTTGATGCCCAATTGTCAGGAAATTTCTCTGCACTCCAGTGAGGGTAAAGGTCCAGCATGGGTCAATGCTGTTACTAACCAACATTTTGGCTAAGAGTAATGCTAAGCAAAATCTGCTGATATCCGTCAAAGTTTAAAATTTTAAAAAATGTAATTAAAATAAATAAATTTAGAAAAGTAGATGTAACCCACAGGAGATTCTACAGGAAGATCATGTAGAACAGACTGACTATAAAACCATTTTATTGCTGAAACACCTAGATCAATAATGAAAACCCGCACTTTAATTGAGGCGGACAGTTATTAGTATGAAGAGGGATCGGGACTCCATACCCAGCGGCTATTAAAAACATTTAGATGCCGCTTTTAAAGTTTACAGTGGAAATTATTGTTATTAATTTTTTTAAATCACCTGGTTCCAGAAAGTTAAACAGATCTGTAAATTGCTTCTATTAAAAAAAAAACAAAAAACTTAATCCTTCCAGTACTTATGAACTGCTGAATATTAAAAGAAAATTTCCTTTGTAGTATTCAGCAGCTAATAAGTACTGGAAGGATTAAGAAGTAATTTACAAATCTGTGTAACTTTCTGGCACCAGTTGATTTAAAAAAAATAAAATAAAATTAGTTTCCCACAGGAGTACCCCTTTAAAAGAGTCATTGGTGAACGCATATCCGTTGTCATGGCAGCCCAAGGCCTTTTCTGCTATTGCCTATGGCAGAGAGTGCAGATCTAAAGAGAATATGACACCATGTTAACCTGCACTAAACCCAATATACTGGGTAATACTGCGGGTGAACGGCTTTACAAAGAGGGGTCACTTACTTAAATTCATTGAGTATAAGCAGAGTTCTGGCACCGTAAACTTCCTGCTGCACTGCTATCCAGTGGGCATTGGAGGCAGGGAGCTGGCTCACTCAGCTCCTCTGCCTCCTCCATATTTTCCATCAGCCCTGCCCCCTTCATTGATATGCTCATGAAGGCCGCGGGTTAGTGTTCTTTATGTGCGCTCACCCGCGGCCTTCATCAGCATATCAATAAAAGGGGGCCGAGCCGGATGGACAATATGATTGAAGCAGGGGAGCTAAGTGAGCTGGCTCCCTGCCTCCAATGAGCACTGGATAGCAATAGAGCAGGAAGTTTACAATGCCAGAACTTTGCATATACAAAATAGTTAAGTGACCCTGCTTTGTAAAGCTGTTCACCCGCACTATAACCCAGTATATTGGGTTTAGTGCAAGTCAACATGGTGTCAGATTCTCAAAAAAGATACACGTTGTACATATAATTTTATTTCCCCCCAATCAACTGAAAAAAAATCAATTGAATATAAAAATAATCACCAGCAACCCTTTTGCTAACACTCCAGTCAGTGACGGCTAGAAAGCTGACCGCCATTCTGACCACATGTTCGGCAGATGCCACCTCACACACCAACTTGTAATAACCAACATGACAGAGCAAAAACGTTAACAGATTCTATCATCGGTTAGTGATCTGTCTTGTGACAAGATGGTGATCCCCTGTGATACAATGAAGACATGAAAGTCCATGTGGAAGGAAGCCATCAATGAGATCATAAGGTCCCATGGTCTACAGGCGCCATATGACAGACAACCTCCTATTACAGTTCTTGTGCAGTTCTTAGCCTACATTTTGGAAGACAGGGTAGGATCAGACATGTTAGGGAATAAAGGCTATTGCTGGGCAGTATACCGGTTCTTACCGAATTCTTTTTTCCTGCACGATATGAATTTTTCCCATACCGCAATACCTCCCCCCCCCCTCAAATGAACGAATTATCCAGCGCGCTGTCCCCACATCGGGGAACTAATCATATGTGACCCGCGGGGCGCTGTTCTGCTTATCTTCTCCCCCCCCCAATGAATTATCAGCCCAGCACTGTCCCCCACATCAGGGTACTAATCATATGTCCCCCTCTAACGCTGCTCTCCTCGTCCTCCTGTGAGTTGTGGGCTGCCGGTGCTGGAAATCTGTACTGTACTACATATTCCAGGCTCCTTACATGACCGAGGCGGGACATCGCTGTGGCCGGTGATAGGCTGACAGCTCTGTGACGTTCCCATCCCCAGCACGAGGCCGTTACCCGAGGGGGGGGGGGGCGGGGGAGAGACGCAGAGCCCACAGGTCACATGATTGGGGGGGGGGGGGGTGAAAAATACCGTTAGATACCGTGGAACCGCCATAACTTACAAAAATATTGTGATACACATTTGTGGCCATACCGCCCAGCTCTTATAAAGGCTATGCTTCATAGCCTCCTTTGATCAGATGCCTACCTACCTGGATGTGGTAAATTGTCAAGTCAGCACTTCAGAAGGTGGTGAAACAAATCCAGAAAATCCCGGCACTCACCAAATCGTCATACATGACTAAAGTTTATTTAAGTTGTCAAGTTACAGGTACATCTTTCGGCTTTGGCCTTTCTCTGCTGTCTGCCAAAGCCGAAATGTATCCTGCACCTGTAACCTGATAATGTAAATAAACTTCACTTGGGGTGCATGCACCCTAAGAAATACACTTCCCGTATCAGGTTTTTGATGAAAAACGGATTCCTCAAAACCGGACTAAACTGTATCAAAACGTGTGTACAAATTTCAACCCGTATAAGGTTTGAAAAATGATGTCCGGTTGCATCCGTTTAAGAAAAAATAAAAATAAATAAAAAATAAACTTATACGTCTTTAACTTTTCACTCCATTTTGAATAAAGTTTCACTTGTTTGATTGGATTTCAAAGGGAAAAAACTGTGCAAAGTCATAAACCGTATGGTGAAAGCCGGATGGAACCGTACGCAGATACGGTTCTGTACGGTTCCCATTTACTCCCATGTTAAAAAAAAAAATATTTAAAAAAAAAACACGTATACGGTTTTTCACCGAACCAAAAACCGTGGTAGGCTACGGTTTTGGGTATGGGAAAAAAACCAAAAAAAAAAAACAGACAAAAACGGACACAACCTGATTCATCTTTTGGCATACAGTTTTCAATGGAGAGTCAATGCATACGGTTTTCAATATGGTTCCGTACGGTTTTCAAATTGAAAGCGTATACGGGAACTGTATGGCAAAAACGTGGTGTGAACCCAGCCTAAGGGTACAGGACGTCTTTTGGCTTTTCTACGGAAAGGCCAAAGCCGAAATGTATCCTGTACCTGTAACCTATGTAAATAAACTTCACCTATGCAGTGTTTTTTATTTTTTATTTTTTTTTGTTACTTAGGATGTATTTGTGTAGGTAGCTTTGATCTGGAGTCCATATAAGTTTGGCATCACAGACCTCAAGGAATTCCCTATTCTACTGTGACTACTTCCGGGGGGCCTCCTACCTCTGCACCCCATACACATAAAGCTATACCCCACAGAGGGACAGTATGCGCCTATAAGAACTACATTACAGAACTGTAAATCAGCCTCGTATGAGACCTAATCCCCATCATTTCCGGAATAGGAACCCCCCCGCCTCTCCTGGATGTTCTGGGACTTCTCGTCACATTTCCATATTACACAGAACAGATCAATGAGTCAATATTGGTCAATATTTGTTCAGCCAAACAACGTCATTTGTCTTACTTCACCATCTCGGGTACCTGTTGATCTAAGGACGATGCCTACATGACAAGGACTTCTCTCCATAAATGAAAAGAGCAGTCAGTTTATGGCGGAATTAGTATAATGCCAGTAGTCTCCAGTCACAGCATGATAGGAGTTGTAGTTTCACAACAGCCGGAAAAAAAAAAAAAAGTCACAGGTAAAAGACCAATGGTAAACATAATTTATTTGAAGGTCCGGGAAAAAAAAAAAAATAAATAAATAAATAAAAGTAGAAAAACCGTATGGTTTGAAAAACGGCGACAACAGAATACATTATGGTGCACACAGTTTTGAATGGGAAGTCTATGGGCACGGTTTTTCTGTATGGTTGCATACGTTTTTTTTTTTTATGAAACTAAGTGCCGAAACCGTATAGAAAAATCGTGGTGTGAACCCACCCCAACAGGTGGAATCTTGAGTTATCTGAAATGTAACCCACCGACTGCCCCCCGCCCCCCCCCCCCCCCACACACACACACACACACACACACACACTTTCGATTTCACAAAAATAAAATAAAAAAATAAAAACTCAAAAACATTAAAAGGGGGTACTCCCGTGGAAAACTTCTTTTTTTATTTAAATCAACTGGTGCCAGAAAGTTAAACAGATTTGTAAATTACTTCTATTAAAAAATCTTAATCCTTCCAGTACATTTTAGGGGCTGTATACTACAGAGGAAATGCTTATCTTTTTAGATTTCTCTGATGTCACGAGCACAGTGCTCTCTGCTGACCTCTGCTGTCCATTTTAGGAACTGTCCTGAGCATCGTTTGCTATGGGGATTTTCTCCTGCTCTGGACAGCAGAGGTAAGCAGAGAGCACTGTGCTCGTGACATCAGAGAAATCTAAAAAGATAAGCATTTCCTCTGTAGTATACAGCCCCTAAAATGTACTGGAAGGATTAAGATTTCTTAATAGAAGTCATTTACAAATCTGTTTAACTTTCTGGCACCAGTTGATAAAAAAAAAAAAAAAAAAAAAGGGATGAGGTTTTCCACGGGAGTACCCCTTTAACAAAAGCTCATTCGCCGGCTTATTTGATCTTATGTGCAACCAATAAAATGTATTGTCATAGGCCGCACCTCACCCAGTGTACACAGGGCATGCGCGATCGGCAGTAATAGAATTAAAAGGCCACACAAACACCCCAGCGCTTGTTCGGGTGGCCCCATGATGAATCCAGCTGTGTAAAAGGTGTAGTAAACAAATGACGATCACCCAGATGGGCACTCGATAATCACACCCAGTCAGCACCTCTAAAAAGGCCTTAACACGAAGGGTTGATTTATTACAAAAAATCTATGGTGCAGCCCTAGGACCTTAAAAGGGTATTCCAGGCAAAAAAAATTTGGAATCTAATCAATCTCTCTCTCTCTCTATCTATATATTGGCTCCAGAAAGTTAAACAGATTTGTAAATTACTTCTATTAAAAAATCTTAATCCTTCCAATAATTATAAGCTATTGAAGTTGAGTTGTTCTTTTCTGTCTAGCAACAGTGCTCTCTGCTGACATCTCTGTCTGTCTCGGGAACTGCACAGAGGTTTGCTATCTAGGGGGATTTGCTTCTACTCTGGACAGTTCCCGAGACGGGTGTCAGAGAGCACTTAGACAGAAAAGAACTACTCAACTTCAGCAGCTCATAAGTACTGAAAGGATAAGGATTTTTTTTAACCCCTTGGGGACAGAGCCCATTTTGACCCCAAGGACCAGAGCATTTTTTGCAATTCTGACCACTGTCACTAAGCATTAATAACTCTGGGATGCTTGTACTTATGAATTTGATTCAGAGATTGTTTTTTTCGTGAGATATTCTATTTTATGTTAGTGGTAAAATTTTGCCGATACTTGCATCATTTCTTTGTGAAAAATTCCAAAATTTCATGAAAAATTTGAACATTTTGCATTTTTATAACTTTGAAGCTCTCTGCTTGTAAGGAAAATAGACATTCCAAATAAACGATATATTGATTCACATATACAATATGTCTACTTTATATTTGCATCATAAAATTGACATGTTTTTACTTTTGGAAAACATCAAGGGGCTTCAAAGTATAGCAGCAATTTTCAAATTTTTCAAGTAAAATTTCAAAATCTGAATTTTTCAGAGACCAGTTCAGTTTTGAAGTTATTTGAGGGTCTTTATGTTAGAAATACCCCATAATGGACCCAGTTATGAAAACTGCACCCCTGAACGTATTTAAAATGACATTCAGAAAGTGACTTAACCCTTTAGGTGTCTCACAGGAATAGCAGCAAAGTTGAGGCAAAAATTTAAAATCTTCATTACACTTTTATGTTCTTGTAGACCCATATTTTTTATTTTTACAAGGGTTAAAAGGAGAAAAAGCCCCCCAAAATATGTAACCCAATTTTTCTTGAGTAAGGAAATACCTCATGTGTATGTAAAGTGTTCGGCGGGTGCACTAGAGGGCTCAGAAGGGAAAGAGCGACAATGGGATTTTGGAGAGCAAATTTTGCCGAGATGGTTTTTGGGGGGCATGTCGCATTTAGGAAGCCCCTATGGTGCCAGAACAGCGAAAAACACCCCACATGGCACACTATTTGGGAAACTACACCCCTCAAGGAACATGACAAGGGGTACAGTGAGCCTTAACACCCCACATGTGTTTGACGACTTTGCGTTGAAGTCGGACGCGAAAATAAATTTTTTTTATTTTTTTATTTTTACTAAAATGCTGATGCTACCCCAAATTTTTCATAAGGAGTAATAGGTGAAAATGTTCCCCAAAATTTGAAACCCCATTTCTCTCAAGGAAATACCTCATATGTGGATGTAAAGTGATCTAAGGGTGCATTAGAGGACTGAGAAGGGTAGGAGCGACATTGGGCTTTTGGCAAGCAAATTTTGGTGAAGCGGTTTGTGGGGAGCACGTTGCATTTAGGAAGCCCCTATGGTGCCAGAACAGCGAAAAATGCGCCCGCAGAGCATTTTACGCCCACATATGGGGTATTTCTGTACTTGGGAGAAAGTGTGTTACAAATTTTGGGGTCTTTATTTCCTTTTTACCTCTTATGAAAATGAAAAGTACGGGGCAACACCAGCATGTTAGAGTAAAAAAAAAAAAAAAATTTTTTTTATTTATTTTTTAACACACACACACACACACACACACACACACACACACACACACACTAACAGGCTGGTGTAGACCCCAACTTTACCTTTTCATAAGGAGTAAAAAAAATTTGTAGCGCAATTTCTTCCGAGTACGGAGATGCCCCATGTGTGGCCCTAAACTGTTGCCTTGAAATACAACAGGGCTCTGAAGTGAGAGAGCACCATGCACATTTGCGGCCTAAATTAGGGATTTTCATAAGGTGTACCCGGATGCAAGTGTTACACTTGCCTCCGCCACCAAAAATACTGTACATCAGTTTTCCCCAAACAGGGTGCCTCCAGCTGTTGCAAAACTCCCAACATGCCTGGACAGTCAATGGCTGTCCAGCAATACTGGGAGTTGTTATTAAGCAACAGCTGGAGGCTCCGTTTTGGAAAAACCGACATACCAGACGTTTTACATTTTTATTTGGGGGGGGGGGGGGGGGGGAGGCGGCGACAGTGTAAGGGTGCAGTGTATATGTAGTGTTTAACTTTATTAAGGGTTAGTGTAGTGATTTTAGGGTACATTCACACGGGCGGGGATTTACAGTGAGTTTCCCGCTGCAGTGGAAAATTTGCCGCATCTCAAACTTGAAGCGGGAAACTTGCTGTAAACCCCCGCCCATGTGAATGTAAAACTAAAACTCCCAGTTTGCACTGACAGGTAACCGGCACCAGTGGTCCCCGACGCATCCACAAGCACATCGCCGCCATCTCCCCCCGCTCTGCCTCAACATCCAGGGGGCGGGCAGAGTGGGGGAAAATGAACGTTCCCCCCCCCCTGCCCCAAGCTCCGATCATCCCTATTTTCCGGGCTATCGGGTCATCAGAGACCCGATCAGCCTGGAATAGCCACAAATAGAATGCCCCCAGGCATTTGCACGGGATGCCTGCTGAATGATTTCAGCAGGTATCCCGTTCCGATCCCCGTTCGGCTAGCGGCGGGGATCGAAATTCCCACGGGTGTACAGGTATGCCCGTGGTCCCCAACAGGTTAATAGATGTAATTTACAAATCTGTTTAACTTTCTGGAGCCAGTTGATTATATATATATTATATATAAAAAGTTTATTCCTGGATAATCCCTTTAAATATGTCAGTATGCCATCTCTATGGAAGAGCCGATACGCTGCACTCCGGTATCTCCGGCTCTCCCATAGAGCTGCATGGAGGGGGGTGTAGGCCACAGCTCTGTGCGGTGATCGACAGGCTCCATTTAAGAGGAGAGCTGGGGCGCGGTGTGGAAGAATTTTTTCTATCCTGGAGTACTTAACTTCTCATAGAGACATCAAAAGTCGATCGATTGGGGTCTGGATGTTCAGACGTCCTCCGATTGCTAGAAAGAACCAGAAGTGCTTCTTTTCCTCACTTGCTGCAGGAGACGGGCTACCTACCCGGAATAGAGAACCAATGAATAAGCCGGTGGATGACCCAGCCGAGAGACAACCCTACACGTCACACAGATCTTCTGTCAAAGTCCGGGAGACCCAGCGCTGAAATCCCATGTGTCACGTGTGCCCTAAACACACAAGACCGCTGCCGACCCCGACCACAATGGATTCATTATGGGAAAGACTTATGTTACAATACAGTAAAGATTTGTTTAGGACAAACTCCCTATAAAAGCAAAGTAAAAAATGTTGGGACAACTAAAGGTTTTGATTTTGGGTCCTAGAGAGCACAACCATAGGGTCCAAGTGTTTCCTCTCTCTATGGGGCACGCTAGGTTTTGTAAACACAGCCATGTGGTGCTAGCCAGAACTATTTTCCCATAAAACATTGCTCCATGATACATCCATACATGTATTTAGGGGTGAACAAATTTTTTAATGCTGGTTTTAGTCTGTACAAAATAATAAAAAAATATTTAAAAAAAATCTATATATCTCTCTCATAATATATATATATATATATATATATATATATATATATATATATATATATTTTATTATTTTTATTTTTTCTTCTTTCTTTCTTTTTACTTTTTTTTTTTTTTTTTTTCACTATTTACTAGGTAAAAATTAAGCAAAGTAAACAGCTCTTACATGTTAAACCGGTCACATATGACAACAGGTTATGGTTCTGGGATTGCACCCACACATGGACAGGCTGAACCAGTCCCGCTCCCCTCAGGCCCAGATATTCTACATACTTGCTATTCCTCTACACAACAGAAACAAAAGGATTTGGCGCCTGGCGGAGATCTGGTGTGTTCAGGAGAGCGGCCTCTCACCCATACACTAAGGCACCTCCATCACACCAGAACATGTAGAAGATGTTTACACCATCACAAGATCAACGTGCGAGTTCTGTCAGGTTGGAAAAATAAAAAGATCCTTTCTCAAAAAACACATTAAAATCAGTGACTTATTCTACTACTGCTAATAAATACCAATAGTAGAAAGGACATTTAAAGGGGTACTCCAGTGAAAATTTTTTTTTGAATTACCTGGTGCCAGAATGTTAAACAGATTTGCAAATTACTTTATTTAAAAATCTTAAAATCCTTACAGTAATTATCAGATGCTGTATTCTGCAGAGGAAGTTTTTTCCTGGAATACCCCTTTAAATATTCTGTCTGACCACAGTGCTCTCTGCCGACACCTCTGGCTGTCAAGAACTGTCCAGAGCAGGAGAGGTTTGCTATGGGGATTTGCTCCTGCTCTTGACAGTTCCTGAGACAGACAGGGGTGTCAGCAGAGAGCACTGTGGTCGGACAGATCAGAAATGTAACCCCTTAAGGACGCAGCTCATTTTCACCTTAGGGACGCAGCCCTTTTTTTGCAATTCTGACCACTGTCACTTTATATATTTATAACTCCGATGCTTTTACCTTTCATTCTGATTCCAAGATTGTTTTTTCATGACATAGTCTACTTTAACATACTGGTAAATTTTCGTTGTTATTTGCATCCTTTCTTTGTGAAAAATCCCAAAATTTTATGAAATTTTTGCAATTTTCTAACTTTGAAACTATCTGCTTGAAAGGAAAATGGACATTCCAAATAAATTATATATTGGATAGGGGATAAGATGTCTAAGCACCGGAGAACCCCTTTAAGGCTCACTATACCCCTTGTTACGTTCCGTGAGGGGTGTAGTTTCCAAAATGGGGTCACATGTGAGTATTTATTTTTTTGCGTTTATGTCAGAACCGCTGTAAAATCAGCCACCCCTGTGCAAGTCACCAATTTAGGCCTCAAATGTACATGGTGCGCCCTCACTCCTGAGCCTTGTTGTGCGCTCGCAGACCATTTTACGCCCATATATGGGGTATTTCCGTACTCAGGAGAAATTTTGGGGGGCTTTTCTTCCTATTACCTCTTGTGAAAATGAAAAGTATGGGGCAACACCAGCATGTTAGTGTAAACATTTTTTATTTTTTACACCAACATGCTGGTGTGGATCCCAACTTTTCCATTTCATATGGGGTAAAAGGAGAAAAAGCCCCCCAAAACTTGTAAAGCAATTGCTCCCAAGTAAGGAAATACCCCATATGTTGCCCAAAACAGTTTCCTTGAAATTCGACAGGGCCCTGAAGTGAGAGAGCGCCATGCACATTTGAGGCCTAAATTAGGGACTTGCATAGGGGTGAACTAGGATGCAAGCGTTACAATTGCCTCCGCTATCAAAAATATTCTACGCCAGTGATTCCCAAACAGGGCGACTCCAGCTGTTGCTCAATTCCCAGCATGCCTGTACAGTCAGTGTCCGGAAATGCTGGGAGGCTCCGTTTTGGAAACCGTGACGTACGATACGTTTTTCATTTTTATTGGGGGGGGGGGGAAAGACCGTGTAAGGGGTGTACATGTAGTGTTTTACCCTTTATTATGTGTTAGTGTAGTACCCTGCACATTCACATGGGGTGAAAACCTCCAGCTGTTGCAAAACTACAACTCCCAGCATGCACTGACAGACCATGCATGCTGGGAGTTGTGCTTCTGCAACAGCTGGAGGCACACTGGTTGGAAAACCTTGAGTTAGGTTCTGTTACCTAAGTCAGTATTTTCCAAGTGTGCCTACAGCTGTTACAAAACTACAACTACCAGCATGTACTGATCACCGAGGGGCATTCTGGGAGTTTAGCTATGCAACAGCTGGAGGCACGCAACTACAACTTCTAGCATGCCGAGACAGCCTGTGGCCCTCCAAATGTGGCAAAACTACAAATCCCAGCATACCCAGACAGCAAACTGCTGTGTGGGCATGCTGGGTGTTGTAGTTTTGCAACATCTGGAGGGCTACAGTTTAGATACCAAACTGTGACCCTGAAGATGTTGCTACGCAACTACTCACCTCCTGCAGCAGGATCACCCCACAAGCTGGAGGATCGCCGCCCGGTAAGGGACCTCCACCGCCGCTCACATCACAGTTCCTCCGCTCTGCCTGGACTACCGTGGGTGGGCAGAGCGGGGAAACCGAACTTTAACCCCCCCCCCCGCCCCTGATCTGCTATTGGTTGGTCGCTTCTGACTGACCGACCAATAGCAGGGATAGAAGTGGTGGCACCCCTGCCACCTCAATCCTATCCCTTCAGAGGGATCGGGGGTGTCTTGGATCCCCCCGATCCCCCTTATTTTCCGTGTCACCGGAGACCCGTATGATCGCCGGTCTGAATTGACTGGTGTCTCAGGATCCCCCCTCAGCAATATGCTAGGATGCCTGCTGAATGATCCCGTTCCGGTCCCCGACCGTCTAGCGGCAAGGACCAAAATTCTCACGGGTGTACCTGTACACCCTGCGTCCTAAAGGACTCAAAATGCACGTGTACGCCCTGCGTCCTGAAGAGGTTAAAAAGAAAATAGCTGCTGTATGATCCACAGGAAGTTAAGTACTGGAAGGGTTAAGATTTTTAAGTAGAAGTGATTTACAAATCTGTTTATCGTTCTGGCACCAGTTGATAAAAAAAATATATATATATAATTTTTATTTTTAAAATCAACTGGTGCCAGAACGATAAACAGATTTGTAAATCACTTCTACTTAAAAATCTTAACCCTTCCAGTACTTTTTACCGGAGTACCCCTTTAAGCCCCTATGCGCCAAATAGTAAAAACCAGGTATGGTATCATGCACAATGCACTATGTACGGGGGAGGGTTTAGTCAGCACCAATCTTTGCCAGGCTTTCCCAGACTCCTGAATTACAGAATTGTTTTAGGAGATCTTTCTCTGGTGCCTGCAAACAATAAGAAGACATGTGCCCAGACTTGTATTTGGCGCTAGAGAGCGGAAACTATCCATTATAGCACCATTTGCCAACCAGGGTGCCTGCAGCTGTTGCAAAACTACAACTCCCAACATGGCCGGACAGCCGAAGGCTGTCCGGGCATGCTGGGAGTTGTAGTTTTGCAACAGCTGCAGGCACCCTGGTTGGCAAACACTGCATTAAAGCGTGGGTACAAAAGGAAATTCCAATTGGGATCGCCAGGCGGCCACTGAACGATGCCCGCTGCTGTCCGCCACGGTATATGTCAGCATCCCATTCCTGGTGCAGATACCAGAAGCAGATCGCTTTAAAACACAAATGTAAAAACAGGCATTACCAATAGAGATGAGCGAACTTACAGTAAATTCGATTCGTCACGAACTTCTCGGCTCGGCAGTTGATGACTTTTCCTGCGTAAATTAGTTCAGCTTTCCGGTGCTCCGTGGGCTAGAAAAGGTGGATACATTCCTAGGAAAGAGTCTCCTAGGACTGTATCCACCTTTTCCAGCCCACGGGAGCACCTGAAAGCTGAACTAATTTATGCAGGAAAAGTCATCAACTGCCGAGCCGAGAAGTTCGTGACGAATCGAATTTACTGTAAGTTCGCTCATCTCTAATTACCAATACCGCATGTCGCGGCGTAGGGAGTTGTAAAATAACCGCAAAGAACTGTAACCACAAGAGCTTACAATCTAATCTTACTTGGGGTACCCGACTCTCACCGATCAGCATGTTATCCCCTATCCTATGGATAGGCAGGTAATCTCCCCGTGCCACCCACCACACAGAAAAAACAACACATACCTGTCACCTAGCTTTTCCAGTCTCCTGTAGAGACTATGGGGGGAGATTTATCAAAACCTGTCCAGAGGAAAAAAGTTGCTGCGTTGTGTTCAGAGTCATTTCCAAAAATGAAAGAAGCGATCTGATTGGTTGCTATGGGCAACGCAGAAAATTTTACTCTGGACAGGATTTGACATGTCTCCCTATATGTCGGGTGAATAGGAAAGCTGGGTGACAGGCAGTACGCAGTGCCCTGTGGGGAGTCCCAAAGTTAAAGGAGTTCTGTAGTGAAACATAACTTATCCCCTATCCAAAGGATAGGGGATAAGTTATAGATCGTGGGGGTCCGATTGCTGGGACCGCCCCCACGATCTCCTGAACGGTAGTCGGCTGGAAAGGGGCGCACGGAGCTGCAGCCGACACCCTTCCCTACAAGTATCCCATAGAGATAGATGGATGGGGGTGTCGGACGCGGCTTCCTGCATGGGTTGGAACGGCCACTCTATGGGATACATGGAGGGGAGGAGTGTCGGCCGCAGCTCCGTGCGCCCCTTTCCAGCAGACTGCCGGTGCCCCGTTCAGGAGATCGTGGTGGTCCCAGCAGTCGGACCCCCATGATCCTAATAACCTATAACCCTAATAAGTCCCTATTGAGCCGAGTTGATCAAGAGGAAGGCAAAAAACCCTCATACTAGAGGTAAAAATTTCCCGACTCCAATATGGCCTCAGAATAAATCCCTGGATCAATGTTCTGTCCCTATAAATCTAGAATCCATAACCAGTAATGTTATTATTCTCCAGAAATGCATCCAGACCCCTTTTTGAACTCTATTACAGAGTTCACCATGACCACCTCCTCCGGGAGAGAATTCCACAGTCTCACTGCTCTTACAGTAAAGAACCCCCGTCTGTGCTGGTGTAGAAACTAGAGATGAGCAAACTTACAGTAAATTCGATTCGTCACGAACTTCTCGGCTCGGCAGTTGATGACTTTTCCTGCATAAATTAGTTCAGCTTTCAGGTGCTCCCGTGGGCTGGAAAAGGTGGATACAGTCCTAGGAGACTCTTTCCTAGGACTGTATCCACCTTTTCCAGCCCACCGGAGCACCTGAAAGCTGAACTAATTTATGCAGGAAAAGTCATCAACTGCCGAGCCGAGAAGTTCGTGACGAATCGAATTTACTGTAAGTTCGCTCATCTCTAGCAGAAACCTTCTTTCCTCTAGATGTAGAGGATGCCCCCTTGTTATTGATACAGTCCTGGCTATAAATAGATCATGGAGAGATCTCTGTACTGTCCCCTGATATATTTATACATAGTTATTAGGTCTCCCCTAAGCCTTCTTTTTTCTAAACTAAATAACCCTAATTCTGATAATCTTTCTGGGTACTGTAGTCCTCCCATTCCCCGTATTACTCTGGTTGCCCGTCTTTGAACCCTCTCCAGCTCCACTATATATTTCTTGTACACTGGTACCCAGTACTGTACACAGTATTCTATATGTGGTCTGACTAGTGATTTGTACAGCAGTAGAATTATTTCCTTGTCGTGGGCATCTATGCCCCTATTGATGCACCCCATGATTTTATTAGCCTTGGCAGCAGCTGCCTGACACTGGTCACTACAGCTTAATTTACTATTAACTAAGACTACTAAGTCCTTTTCCATGTCAGTCGTCCCAAGCGTTCTCCCATTTAATACATAATCCCAGCCCGGATTTCTCTTCCCCATGTGCATTACCTTACATTTATCAGTGTTGAACCTCATCTGCCACTTCCCAGCCAAAACCTTCAACCTATCCAGATCCATTTGTAACAGTGCACTGTCCTCTATAGTGTTTGCCGCTTTACAGAGTTTAGTATCATCTGCAAAGATTGTTACTTTACAATTCAACCCCTCTACAAGGTCATTAATGAATATATGAAATAGGACAGGACCCAAAACGGACCCCTGTGGTCCCCACTAGTAACAGTCACCCAATCAGAATAAGTACCATTAATAACCACCCTCTGTTTCCTATCACTGAGCCAGTCACTTACCCACTTACACACATTCTCCCCCTGCCCCATCCTTCTCATTTTATGCACCAATCTTTTATGTGGCACCGTATCAAATGCTTTGGAAAAATCCAGATATACGACATCCAGCAAATGCCCCTGGTCCAGTCTGGAGCTCACCTCCTCATAAAAGCTGATCAGGTTATTTTGACAGGACCGATCCCTCATAAAGCCATGCTGATATGGAGTCATACATTTATTTTATCAAGACATTCCAAAATACCATCTCTTAGGAAACCCTCAAACAATTTACATAACACTGCACACACTGATCTTTTATATTGATCAATGGTTTCTCATAAGAAACCACTGATCGATGATTCTGCCGCTTGAATGGATCTCAGGCACTGAGCAGTCATTCGGCGATCGGACACCAGGAGGCAAGGTAGGAGACCCTTCTCGTGTCCTACAGCTGTTTGGAACGCCGGTATTTCGCCGCGGCGATCCTGAACAGCCCCCTGAGCTAACCGGCAGTGATTTAGTTTCACTTTAGACGCGGCGTTCAACTTTGAACGCCGCGTCTAAAGGGTTAATAGCGTGCGGCACCGCAATCAATGCCGCGCGCTATTAGCCACGGGTCCCGGCCGTTGTTAGAGGCCGGGCCCGACACGCTAGGACGTGTGGGCCACGCCGTGGCCCTGCGTTATAGAACGGGAGCGGACTCAGGACGTACAGGTACGCCCTGGGTCCTTAACAGGTTAAGGTAACCCTTTGTTTACTTGGATCATCAAAAGGAAATCCATCTGGAACGATCTCCTGGGCACAATGAGATGTTCCCTCACCCCCTGAAATCTTCTCCTATACATATTAGGTTAGAAGTCGATCCTGCCAGATTGAGGGTCAACGGGCCAAAGAATAAAATACACGCAAAGTTGCCCAAAATTTGGTTGTTATGGCCCAAACATGGGACCCAGAGCTCAGAGATGGCAGGTGGCCCAGGAGAACAATGAGATGGGGGAAGGTTTAGAGGAACTTGTCATTGTCACCTGATAATGGAGATAATCCTCCTCTCCCGGCAATAGGGCAGGGTCTACATAACTTCCTCATCAGACATCAAGGCCCCGGAGCTACTGTCACCACCGTAATCCAGACCCGATAAGACGCTGTGAAGATACTTTGAAATTCGTCATCACTTTGGTTAATCCTTTGTGGTCACTAATACTGGACGCGACCGATGTAGATCTTAGATAGGTGATTGTTCAGGATCGGCGGAGATCCATGAGGAACATTCTACGCCAGAGATCTTATGGGGCAGCAGTAGGCATGGTCTGCATTGGTAAACCAGTATCTCTTAACCCACTTATGAAACTTGGAGGTAATAAAGGAAATGGGGGCGCGGGGGGTCTTAGACAAGGACAATCCTCTTACCGAATTTTTCGTCATATAAGACGCACCTAATTTTATAGGATAAAAATCTACAAAATAAGGATTCTGAACCAAATACAATGTAAAGTATAGGACAGTGATCTTCAACCTGCGGACCTTCAGATGTTGCAAGACCACTGGTATAGGAGGTAATACTCACGTGTCCTGCCGCTCCGGACCCGTTACAGCTGCCCTGGATGTCGCCCTCCATCACTGTCGCCGCGTCCCTGTCGCTCCGGAACGTCTCTGCTGCCCGGTATCCTCGCTCTCCGTCGCCGCCATGACGTCGCTACGCCGCTCCTATTTGATGACAGGACGACGACGAAGGAGAGCGCCGGCCATGCAGGGGATCCCGGCACGGAGCAGACACCGAGGAGGCAGATGGCGCGATTTCACAGCGGCTGTCCCGAACAGCCCGACTGTACAGCCGGGTTAGTGTTCTTTTCGCGAGAGCGCGAGAGAGAGCGAGAGAGCGAGAAGCAGTATACAGCACAACTGGTCCAGGTTGGCAGACACCTTGTTGTGGTGGTGGGCACCTTACCAGCCCCCCATAATAGCACCATTAGACCCCCTAGTAATGAGTCCCTAATACACCCGTGTGAACCTTCCCTTAGACAGATCCTAAAGTGCGACTATATAAAAGGAAAGTGTGAAAACAGATGTAGGACCCTGCTGGCTAAACTGAAATAAGGGACCGTCTCAACCGGCAAAAAAACACTGCGGATCTCAATTGACCCCCATGACTAATGGGAGGGGGAGGGGTAGTAGAGCCTCAAGACCCCCATGTGATCAGACAGAGGGTAAACAATAGGGTTTCTGCAGAATTCCTTTGGCAACAAACTACATAGACGACAAGTAATAAAATACTAAACCTACGTGGGAACGTGAAAGACTGGTCTACTGCCATTACAAAACTACAACTCCCAGCATACCCCGAACGGCTTTCATCAGTGTTCTTTAACCCGTGACTGTCCAGCTGTTGCAAAACTACAACTCCCAGCATGCCGTAGGCTTAGACTCGTGTTTCCCAACCAGGGTGCCTCCAGCTGTTGCAAAACTACAACTAGTAACCAGCATGTCGTAGGCTTAGACCAGGGTTTCCCAACCAGGGTGCCTCCAGCTGTTGAAAAACTGCCCAGGCATGCTGAGAGTTGTAGTTTCGCAACACCTGACCAGCCACAAGTTGGAGACTAACAGCGTAAATCAGTGTTTCCCAACCAGAGTGCCTTCGACTGTTGCAAAACTACAAGTACCAGCATGCCCAGGCAGCCAAAGACTTTAAGGGCATGCTGGGAGTTGTAGTTTTGCAACTGCTAGATAGCCACAAGTTGGAGACCAATGGCTTAGACCAGGGTTTCCCATCCATAGCCTCCAGCTGTTGAAAAACTGCAACTCCCAGTATGCCCAGACAGCCTTTGGCTATTTGGGCATGCTGGGAGCTGTAGTTCTGCAACTGCTGAACAGTCACAGGTTGGAGACTAATAGCTTAGGCCAGTGTTTCCCAACCAGGGTGCCTTTGGCTGTTGCAAAACTACAAGTCCCAGCATGCCCAGACAGCCGAAGACTTTCAGGGCATGCTAGGAGTTGTAGTTTTGCAACTGCTAGACAGCCACAAGTTGGAGACCAATGTCTTAGACCAGAGTTTCCCATCCAGGGTGCCTCCAGCTGTTGAAAAACTGCAACTGCCAGACAGCCTTAGGCTATTCGGGCATGCTGGGAGCTGTAGTTCTGCAACTGCAGAACAGTCACAGGTAGGAGACTAATCGCTTAGGCCAGTGTTTTCTAACCAGGGTGCCTTTGGCTGTTGCAAAACTACAACTCCCAGCATGCCCGGACAGCCGAAGGCTGTCCGGGCATGCTGGGAGCTGTAGTTTTGCAACAGTCAGAGACACCCTGATTGGGAAACACTGACTTAAACCGAAGGCTGTCTACAAATAGATGCAATTCCACACCATGTTATATAACCGTCAGGGCTCAGTCCAGCAGGACAAATGGGAATGGAGTTCCTGCACTTTTTCCACAGCAGGAACACGGTTTCCAATAGCAGGAGGACCAGCCCTTGAGTGAGTTCCCACACTTTTCCCCCCAGGACCCCTGATAACAGTCTCGTCTAAGTATGTACCCCCCTCCCTCTCCCGCAGGGGGCACTTACCGTCTGTGGGGGGGTCCCTATCATCATCTCCAGGTAGTACCCTCTGCCAGAGTCCCCCTCCAGGTTGTCCACCATGGCCATGAAGTTGATCTTCCCGCTGGGGTCCGAGGCCAGGGACAGCCCCACTATGTCCTTCGGGGTGGCCGGGGACACTGGCAGGGGCTGACTGACCAGAGCCGGGGAGATCTTCAGGGTGAAGGAGAACCGGGCACAGACACTCGCTGCCCCCAGCACCAGGGCCAGGGCCAGGCTCTGCCCCCTCCTCACTGCCATGCCGGGTGGTCACTCCACCAGCCACATAGTCCCAGGGTCCAGTCCCGCAGTATGCAGCACCCAGTCCCCGCTCGGCTGCAGCTCTGCCCCGGGGCTACACAAACGGATATAGCGGGGAGGAGCGAGCAGGGGAGGTCTGCAAAACTTTTCTCTTAAAGTTACAAAGTAACTAAAAGTAAGTGAGGGGGGAGCTTGCCTGACCTCTGCTGGCCGCACACGGGTACTGCAGCGTCTTATCAGTCCTACGGATTACACGGTGTTACATTGTATCAGATGGTGTTACAGTGTATCAGATGGTGTTACAGTGTATCAGATGGTGTTACAGTGTATCAGATGGTGTTACAGTGTGTCAGATGGTGTTACAGTGTGTCAGATGGTGTTACATTGTATCATATGGTGTTACAGTGTATCAGATAGTGTTACAGTGTGTCAGATGGTGTTACAGTGTGTCAGATGGTGTTACAGTGTGTCAGATGGTGTTACATTGTATCATATGGTGTTACAGTGTGTCAGATAGTGTTACAGTGTATCAGATGGTGTTACAGTGTATCAGATGGTGTTACAGTGTGTCAGATGGTGTTATATTGTATCATATGGTGTTACAGTGTGTCAGATAGTGTTACAGTGTATCATATGGTGTTACAGTGTGTCAGATGGTGTTACAGTGTATCAGATGGTGTTACATTGTGTCAGATGGTGTTAGATTGTATCAGATGGTGTCACATTTATCAGAGGGTGTTACAGTGTGTTAGATAGTGTTACAGTGTATCAGAAGGTGTTACAGTGTTTCAGATGGTGTTACAGTGTATCAGATGGTGTTACAGTGTATCAGATGGTGTTACAGTGTATCAGATGGTGTTACATTGTGTCAGATGGTGTTACAGTGTGTCAGATGGTGTTACATTGTATCAGATGGTGTTACATTGTATCAGATGGTGTTACGGTGTATCAGATGGTGTTACATTGTATCAGATGGTGTTACAGTGTATCAGATGGTGTTATATTGTATCAGGTTGTGTTACAGTGTATCAGATGGTGTTACAGTGTATCATATGGTGTTACAGTGTATCAGATGGTGTTATATTGTATCAGGTTGTGTTACAGTGTATCAGATGGTGTTACATTGTATCAGATGGTGTTACATTGTGTCAGATGGTGTTACAGTGTGTCAGATGGTGTTACAGTGCATCGGATGGTGTTACATTGTATCAGATGGTGTTACAGTGCGTCAGATGGTGTTACATTGTGTCAGATGGTGTTACAGTGTATCAGATGGTGTTACAGTGTATCAAATGGTGTTACAGTGTATCATATGGTGTTACATTGTATCAGATGGTGTTACATTTATCAGAGGGTGTTACAGTGTGTTAGATGGTGTTACAGTGTATCAGATGGTGTTATATTGTATCATATAATGTTACATTGTGACAGATGGTGTTATATTGTATCAGATGGTGTTACAGTGTATCATATGGTGTTACATTGTGTCAGATGGTGTTACAGTGTATCAGATGATGTTACAGTGTATCAGATGGTGTTACAGTGTATCAGATGGTGTTACATTGTGTCAGATGGTGTTCAGTGTATCAGATGGTGTTACAGTGTATCAGATGGTGTTACAGTGTATCAGATGGTGTTACAGTGTTTCAGATGATGTTACAGTGTATCAGAAGGTGTTACAGTGTATCAGAAGGTGTTACAGAGTATCAGATGATGTTACAGTGTATCAGATGGTGTTACAGTGTATCATATGATGTCACATTGTATCAGATGGTGTTACAGTGTATCGGATGGTGTTACAGTGTATCATATGATGTCACAGTGTATCAGATGATGTTACAGTGTATCGGATGGTGTTACAGATGATCTTAGGCAGTGGAGGTTTGAGATGGAAACAGCTTTACCTTTGTTCCAAAATGTTTCATTGAATTGACTGTACATATTTCAAAAAAATTTAAATGACAAATTCTTGGTGATTTTTGGGAAAAGAAATAAAAAAAGACCAGGGTTTCACATACAGGGTGCCTCCAGCTGTTGAAAAACTGCAACTCCCAGCATGCTCAGACAGCCTTTGGCTATTCGGGCATGCTGGGAGCTATTGTTCTGCAACTGCTGAACAGTCACAGGTTGGAGAATAATAGCTTAGGCCAGTGTTTCCCAACCAGGGTGCCTTCGGCTGTCCGGGCATGCTGGGCCAACAATCCTGTGTATGGTAGGCCTGACTAAGGGGCATGCTAGTGCCGAAATCCGGGCCAAAAATCCTGTTTATCGTAGACCTGACTAAGGGGCATGCTAGTGCCAAAACCCGGGCCAAAAATCCTGTTTATGGTAGACCTGACTAAGGGGCATGCTAGTGCCGAAACCCGGGCCAAAATCCTGTTTATGGTAGACCTGACTAAGGGGCATGCTAGTGCCGAAACCCGGGCCAAAAATCCTGTTTATGGTAGACCTGACTAAGGGGCATGCTTGCGCTAAAACCTATGCCTGCAATGTTCACAGTGACGTTTATGTATTTTTATTAAAATTAGGGAATTTTGATAGGCTTTTATGGGAGGGAAAAAAATAGCAAAAAAAAAAAAACAACGCAATGTGGGTTTGACACTGACTTTTTCTTTGGGGGGGGGGGTGAGAAATAGGGTACATTCACATGTACACATTTTGCTGTTTCGCTACCTTTTAAATTAAATGGGTCAAAAATCCACTCAGGAAAATGTGTGGCAAAATACTGATGTGTGAACGTACCCTTAGGGTAGGGTCACACAGGGCGAATCCCCAGCATATTTCATGCTGCAGGTGCACCGACGGCAGTCACAGTGGGACTGCAGAACAAGTCTGGCCAGGTAGCTCTGTGTGTCTGCTCGTAGTGGCAGATTTCTACAACCGGAAATCCACCACTATGAGCAGAGCAGCACACATGGGGGGGAGATTTATCAAAACCTGTGCAGAGGAAAAGTTTCCCATAGCAACCAATCAGATCTCTTCTTTCATTTTGCAGAGGCCTTGTTAAAAATGAAGGAACCAATCTGATTGGTTGTTATGGGCAACTCAACAACTTTTCCTCTGCACAAGTTTTGATAAATCTCCCCCAATGAGCTACCCCCGAGGCAGTCAGGAGCTTGCTCTGCAGCCCTTCTCTGACTGGCAACAGTGCAACTCCTAAGGGTGCGTTCACACGTTCGTATTTTTTACTGCAGATCTGCAGCAGATCTGCAGCAGATTTGCTGCTGCAGATTTTGCTGCCCATTGACTTCAATGGGCAGCAAAATCTGCTGAAGCAGATCTGCAGCAGTAAATACGCACGTGTGAACGCACCCAAAGGGTGCTTTTACATGTGCGTATTTTCTGCTGCAGATCTGCTTCAACAGATCTTGCTGCCCATTGAAGTCAATGGGCAGAAAAATCTGCAGCAGCAAATCTGCTGCAGATCTGCTGCAGATCTGCAGTAAAAAATACGCACGTGTGAACGTACCCTAATGCTGTGTTTATACATAAAATTTTTTGCCAACATTATAATTTTTTTTGCGTACATCCCCTAAAAAAAAAAAAGGGCTATTTTATTACCATTGTGCAAAAACTGCAGTTTAATGTGTGTTTAGACTGAAAAAACACCTCATTTGTGATTACAGGTCAGTGTTTACTCCACTTACGCATCTCTGTATTCATGGGACCTGTAGGCAGCATTAGGAAATCATTTCAGACTTTAGATTTGTATCCAGTATTGCTGAAAACCTCGTGCCTGCCACTTCAGCTAAAACAGGTAAGCACAAGCTTTACACAAGAACCTCTACCTTATGTTTTAATAATATTATATGCTGCACTCACTAGATAAGCCAAAAATATAAAAAAAACATAATGTGAGTTGTAGTTGCAAACGCCGTAGGACAACAGGATGGGAAACACTGACTTGGAGGGTCCGGATACATTTTACAACCCGGTGTGTAAATAGTTACAGGTTATTGTGGTTGATATGATGTCATTTTGGCGACATAATCACATGACTGCATTGTCCACAAGGCTTTGATGCTGGGTATATAGAGCGGGGGCCCGCGGATCATATGGCCATGTGACTGTGTCACATGATTAGGGATGTGCTGGTGACCTTCCCTGACCCATTCTTGCTCCTCCTGTATTCCACTGTACAGTGGTCCCTCAAGTTACAATATGAATTGGTTCCAGGACAACCATTGTATGTTGAAACCATTGTATGTTGAGACCAAAACTCTATGGAAACCTGGTAATTGGTTCTGAAGCCACCAAAATGTCATCCAAAAATAGGTAAAAGTGAGAATTAAAGAAAAATAAGTAGATAACTAATATAGATAAAGCAAATCCTTACATATAAAAGTAAGAAAGATCTGCTGGGAGCTGTAATCACTGTCTATGTCAGTGTCACCCAACCAGGGTGCCTCCAGCTGTTGCAAAACTACAACTCCCAGCATGCACGGACAGCCTTCGGCTGTCCGGGCATGCTGGGAGCTGTAGTTTTGCAACAGCTGGAGGCACCCTCTTTGGGAAACACTGGTCTTCAGGGTCCTGTACAGAACACGCAGTGTCCTAAAAAAAGGAAAATGGAGCCGCCCTCAACTGGTGTCCAAAGGAGCAGCTACCCTGCACAGGTAAAGAGTACAGAGCATGTAATACCACCCTGTACTGTAGGGGGCGCTACCAGACACCAGTCAGTGCATACACTTCAGTAATACAGGTAAAGAGTAGTACAGAACATGTAATACCACCCTGTACTGTAGAGGGTGCTACCAGACACCAGTCAGTGCATACACTTCAGTTATACAGGTAAAGGGTACAGAACATGTAATACCACCCTGTACTGTAGGGGGCGCTACCAGACACCAGTCAGTGCATGCACTTCAGTAATACAGGTAAAGAGTAGTACAAAACATGTAATACCTCCCTGTACAGTAGGGGGTGCTACCAGACACCAGTCAGTGCATACACTTCAGTAATACAGGTAAAGAGTACAGAACATGTAATACCTCCCTGTACTGTAGGGGGTGCTACCAGACACCAGTCAGTGCATACACTTCAGTAATACAGGTAAAGAGCACAGAACATGTAATCCCTCCCTGTACTGTAGGGGGCGCTACCAGACACCAGTCAGTGCATACACTTCAGTAATACAGGTAAAGAGTAGTACAGGACATGTAATACCTCCCTGTACTGTAGGGGGCGCTACCAGACACCAGTCAGTGCATACACTTCAGTAATACAGGTAAAGAGTAGTACAGAACATGTAATACCTCCCTGTACTGTAGGGGGCGCTACCAGACACCAGTCAGTGCATACACTTCAGTAATACAGGTAAAGAGTACAGAACATGTAATACCTCCCTGTACTGTAGGGGGCGCTACCAGACACCAGTCAGTGCATACACTTCAGTAATACAGGTAAAGAGTAGTACAGAACATGTAATACCTCCCTGTACTGTAGGGGGCGATACCAGACACCAGTCAGTGCATGCACTTAAGTAATACAGGTAAAGAGTAGTACAGAACATGTAATGCCTCCCTGTACTGTAGGAGGCGCTACCAGACACCAGTCAGTTCATGTACTTCAGTAATACAAGTAAAGAGTAGTACAGAGCATGTAATACCTCCCTGTACTGTAGGGGGCGCTACCAGACACCAGTCAGTGCATACACTTCAGTAATACAGGTAAAGAGTAGTACAGAACATGTAATACCTCCCTGTACTGTAGGGGGCGCTACCAGACACCAGTCAGTGCATACACTTCAGTAATACAGGTAAAGAGTACAGAACATGTAATACCTCCCTGTACTGTAGGGGGCGCTACCAGACACCAGTCAGTGCATACACTTCAGTAATACAGGTAAAGAGTAGTACAGAACATGTAATACCTCCCTGTACTGTAGGGGGCGCTACAAGATACCAGTCAGTGCATACACTTCAGTAATACAGGTAAAGAGTACAGAACATGTAATACCTCCCTGTACTGTAGGGGGCGCTACCAGACACCAGTCAGTGCATGCACTTAAGTAATACAGGTAAAGAGTAGTACAGAACATGTAATGCCTCCCTGTACTGTAGGGGGCGCTACCAGACACCAGTCAGTGCATGTACTTCAGTAATACAAGTAAAGAGTAGTACAGAGCATGTAATACCTCCCTGTACTGTAGGGGGCGCTACCAGACACCAGTCAGTGCATACACTTCAGTAATACAGGTAAAGAGTAGTACAGAACATGTAATACCTCCCTGTACTGTAGGGGGCGCTACCAGACACCAGTCAGTGCATACACTTCAGTAATACAGGTAAAGAGTACAGAACATGTAATACCTCCCTGTACTGAAGGGGGCGCTACCAGACACCAGTCAGTGCATACACTTCAGTAATACAGGTAAAGAGTAGTACAGAACATGTAATACCTCCCTGTACTGTAGGGGGCGCTACAAGACACCAGTCAGTGCATACACTTCAGTAATACAGGTAAAGAGTACAAAACATGTAATACCTCCCTGTACTGTAGGGGGCGCTACCAGACACCAGTCAGTGCATACACTTCAGTAATACAGGTAAAGAGTAGTACAAAACATGTAATACCTCCCTGTACTGTATGGGGCTCTACCAGACACCAGTCAGTGCATGCACTTCAGTAATACAGGTAAAGAGTATTACAGAGCATGTAATACCTCCCTGTACTGTAGGGGGCGCTACCAGACACCAGTCAGTGCATACACTTCAGTAATACAGGTAAAGAGCACAGAACATGTAATCCCTCCCTGTACTGTAGGGGGCACTACCAGACACCAGTCAGTGCATACACTTCAGTAATACAGGTAAAGAGTACAGAACATGTAATCCCTCCCTGTACTGTAGGGGGCGCTACCAGACACCAGTCAGTGCATACACTTCAGTAATACAGGTAAAGAGTACAGAACATGTAATACCTCCCTGTACTGTAGGGGGCGCTACAAGACACCAGTCAGTGCATACACTTCAGTAATACAGGTAAAGAGTACAGAACATGTAATACCTCCCTGTACTCTATGGGGCGCTACCAGACACCAGTCAGTGCATACACTTCAGTAATACAGGTAAAGAGTAGTACAGGACATGTAATACCTCCCTGTACTGTAGGGGGCGCTACCAGACACCAGTCAGTGCATACACTTCAGTAATACAGGTAAAGAGTAGTACAGAACATGTAATACCTCCCTGTACTGTAGGGGGCGCTACCAGACACCAGTCAGTGCATACACTTCAGTAATACAGGTAAAGAGTACAGAACATGTAATACCTCCCTGTACTGTAGGGGGCGCTACCAGACACCAGTCAGTGCATACACTTCAGTAATACAGGTAAAGAGTAGTACAGAACATGTAATACCTCCCTGTACTGTAGGGGGCGCTACCAGACACCAGTCAGTGCATACACTTCAATAATACAGGTAAAGAGTAGTACAGAACATGTAATACCTCCCTGTACTGTAGGGGGCACTACCAGACACCAGTCAGTGCATACACTTCAGTAATACAGGTAAAGAGCACAGAACATGTAATACCTCCCTGTACTGTAGGGGGCGCTACCAGACACCAGTCAGTGCATGCACTTTAGGAATACAGGTGTTTTACCAGTGAAATATCCATTCTGATTGGTCTGTTCTTCCAGCCATTGACAGGTTTCGCAGATCCCAAAGCATTGTATGTTGAGTCTGGTTTCAAGTTACAATGGTCCAGAAAAGACCATTGTATGTTGAAACTATTGTACGTTGAGGCCATTGTATGTTGAAACTATTGTACGTTGAGGCCATTGTAAGTTGAGGGATCACTGTACAGACACAGGGGGCGCTGTGGGGCTAGCGTGCACCATCTTTAATCTGGAATCATCTGCTCTGTTGCTAATAGGAAGAGATCACAGCTCCAGAATCTGCCAATATGTTCCCCACGTTCCCATGCTGACTGCCACAGATTTTTCTGTTTGATATAATTTATTAACCCCCGCCATCACCGCTGGCCAGGGTAGGTTGGCCGGCCTCCAGTTGGCAGGCATTGCATAGGATAGCTGTGACAAAGCCTTGGGCTACAGCTGGAAGGATGTCAGCGCTGTGTAAACTGTGAAGTACTGACGGATTGTTACACGGGACGAATGAGAACACTGGAGCGAGACAAAAGGGAAGGAAGTGGAAGGATATAATACTGAGCGTAAATACGAAAATAAGGGAGGAATTACCGGAAAATTACCGGAAAACGTGAATCCCTATCAAGTATCCATGAAAACAGGGATGGTTTAAGGCAGTGGTCTTCAAACTGTGGCCCTCCAGATGTTGCAAAACTACAATTCCCAGCATGCCCGGACAGCCGTTGGCTGTCCGGGCATGCTGGGAGTTGTAGTTTTGCAACATCTGGAGGGCCACAGTCTGAAGACCGCTGGTTTAAGGGGATGGAGAACTGAGCTGATGCTAAGTGCGCAGTTTTTTTTTATCGACCCCCCTCGGGATCCCCTGTGTCGGTCAGGACTGGTATTCCAGAAAATTGGGCCCTGTGCAAAAATTGAAAATAAAATTAAAAAAATAACCCCCTCTGTACTAGACATGCTTTAGACAAAAGTTCTAAATCACTGGGGGTCCAGGGTAGAGAAGGGGTTAATTTTACATTCCCTGGTAGTGTAGGGTAGTGAGGGGATACGTTGGTAATTCTCTGGTAGTGTAGAGTAATGAAGGGGTTAATTTTACATTCCCTGGTGGTGTAGGGTAGCCAGGAGGTTAGTTTTACATCACTGGTGGTGTAGGATAGTGAGGGGATGAGTTTATAATTCCCTGGTGGTGTAGGGTAATGAAGGGGTTAATTTTACATTCCCTAGTGGTGTAGGGTAGCCAGGAGGTTAGTTTTACATCACTGGTGGCCTAGGGTAGTGAAGGGGTTAGCTTTATATTCCCTGATAGTGTAGGGTAGAGAAGGGGTGTAGTGAAGTTAGGAGGGGATGTTTTATATTCCGTGGTGGTTAAGGGTACATTCCCTGATGGTCTAAGGTAGTGAAGGGGTTAGCTTTACATTCCCTGGTGGTCTAGGGTAGTAAAGGGTTTAGCTTTACATTCCCCGGTGGTCTAGGGTAGTGAAGGGGTTAGCTTTACATTCCTTGGTGGTCTAGGGTAGTGAAGGGGTTAGCTTTACATTCCTTGGTGATCTAGGGAAATGAAAGGGTTAGGCTTACATTTCCTGGTGGTCTAGGGTAGTGAAGGGGTTAGCTTTACATTCCCTGGTGGTCTAGGGTAGTAAAGGGTTTAGCTTTACATTCCCTGGTGGTCTAGGGTAGTGAAGGGGTTAGCTTTACATTCCCTGGTGGTCTAGGGTAGTAAAGGGTTTAGCTTTCCATTCCCTGGTGGTCTAGGGTAGTAAAGGGTTTAGCTTTACATTCCCTGGTGGTCTAGGGTAGTGAAGGGGTAAACTTTACATTCCCTGGTGGTCTAGGGTAGTAAAGGGTTTAGCTTTACATTCCCTGGTGGTCTAGGGTAGTGAAGAGTTTAGCTTTACATTCCCTGGTGGTCTAGGGTGGTAAAGGGTTTAGCTTTACATTCCCTGGTGGTCTAGGGTAGTGAAGGGGTAAACTTTACATTCCCTGGTGGTCTAGGGTGTTAAAGGGTTTAGCTTTACATTCCCTGGTGGTCTAGGGTGGAGAAGGGTTTAGCTTTACATTCCCAGGTGGTCTAGGGTAGTGAAGGGGTAAACTTTACATTCCCTGGTGGTCTAGGGTGTTAAAGGGTTTAGCTTTACATTCCCTGGTGGTCTAGGGTAGTGAAGGGGTAAACTTTACATTCCCTGGTGGTCTAGGGTGTTAAAGGGTTTAGCTTTACATTCCCTGGTGGTCTAGGGTGTTAAAGGATTTAGCTTTACATTCCCTGGTGGTCTAGGGTGGAGAAGGGTTTAGCTTTACATTCCCTGGTGGTCTAGGGTAGTGAAGGGGTAAACTTTACATTCCCTGGTGGTCTAGGGTGTTAAAAGATTTAGCTTTACATTCCCTGGTGGTCTAGGGTAGTGAAGGGGTAAACTTTACATTCCCTGGTGGTCTAGGGTGTTAAAGGGTTTAGCTTTACATTCCCTGGTGGTCTAGGGTAGTGAAGGGGTAAACTTTACATTCCCTGGTGGTCTAGGGTGTTAAAGGGTTTAGCTTTACATTCCCTGGTGGTCTAGGGTAGTGAAGGGGTAAACTTTACATTCCCTGGTGGTCTAGGGTGTTAAAGGGTTTAGCTTTACATTCCCAGGTGGTCTAGGGTAGTGAAGGGGTAAACTTTACATTCCCTGGTGGTCTAGGGTGTTAAAGGGTTTAGCTTTACATTCCCTGGTGGTCTAGGGTGGAGAAGGGTTTAGCTTTACATTCCCAGGTGGTCTAGGGTAGTGAAGGGGTTAACTTTACATTCCCATACCTTCTAACCGTCCCGGATCCGGCGGGATATTCCCGCTTTTGGGGGTGATGTCCCGTCGTCCCGGAAGGGCCCCCACATGCCCCGCATTTAACTGTAAATTCCTCTCATGAGGCATCTACAGTTAAATGTGGAGCTCGGCGGGACGTTCGAGCCATTGTCTCCTCACCCTGTCAATCACTCTTGTGCCCGTGGCTACAGTAAGCCAGCAGGCACAAGAGGGTGTACTGAGGGAGCCACAGGAGCCGACAGGAAGAAGACAGAAGAGCTGGAGGAGGTTAGTATGCTGGAGGGGATGCTGCCACTGCCTACTATGGGGAAATGATACTGCTGCAGCCTCATATGGGGGAGCTGCTGCTGCCTACTATGGGGGGGGGGGGGGAATCTGTTGCCTACTATGGGGGAATCTGCTGCCTACTATGGGGGTACTGCCGCCTACTATGGGGAAATTATACTGCTGCAGCCTCATATTGGGGAGCTGCTGCTGCCTACTATGGGGGGGGGGGGGGGAATCTGCCGCCTACTATAGGGAAATTTCTGACTGCTGTGGGGAAACTGCTGCCGACTATAGGGGTACTGGCACCTACTATGGGGGTACTGGCACCTATCGAGGAAATGCTGCCTACTATGGGGGCACTGCCACCCGTTGCCTACTATGGGGGGTACTGCTGCCTACTGTAGGAGAAAGGCAGCCTATTATGGGGGAAACAGCTGTCTACTATGGGGGTACTGCTGCCTACAATGGGGGGAATCTGCCACCTGCTATGGGGGGGAATCTGCAGCATTCTATGGGGGACATCTGCTGCTAACCTAATGTGGGGGACATCTGCTGCCTACTTAATGTGGGGGGACATCTGCCGCTAACCTAATGTGGGGGGACATCTGCTCCCAACCTAATGTGGGGGACATCTGCTGCCAACCTAATGTGGGGGACATTAGCTGCCAACCTAATGTGGGGGGACATCTGCTGCCTACTTAATGTGGGGGACATAGGAAAACATTAGTTATTAATAATCAAAGGAACATGCCAGGATACTGATACACTTATGCCTGTCAGGCAGCGTCTTCACTAGGCATAACAAACGATGTTTCCCCTTTTTTTGAGTGTTTCTTAAACTGTATTTTAACATACAAGTGAGAGATCCAGTGCGCTCTTCTGACAAGTCCCCATAATAGCAGTACAGAAATGGCGACACCCACCAGGAGCGGATTATTATCAGTAAAAATGTATTTCTTTTCAAAACCCGCTAGAGCATGTGACTGGGGTGCCCATCGCCGTCCCTGAGTCTTGTCGGTATTATCTCTCGTCAAATGTAAATGCCTTGTGGGACAATAGGAATTCCAGCCATTCACATATAAAATGATTAGGTCCTGTAGAAAGTCCCTTACTACACGGATGCTGGCGCCGGCGCTTGCGTCCTCCTGTTGCCAGGGAGATCCAGCTTAGGCTGGGTTCACACTACATTTTTGCCATACTGTTTTCAATCCGTTTTTCTAAAGAAAACCGTATGGCAAAAAAAACGGATGGAACAGTATGGAAAAAAGTTAACCGTATGCGTTTTTTAAACAGTATACTGTTTTTAAAAGTGCATACAGTTCCGTCAGTTTTTACAGAAAAAAAAAACATACGTTTTTGAAAATTTTGTACATTTTTAATGGGAGGGGTCTTGGGTGGGGATTCAAATGCACATGTGCAAAGTAAAAACTTATATGTTTTTCCCGTATGGAACCGTATACATGTGCGTTTCCCATTGACCTCCATGTTTAAAAAAAACGTATGCGCTTGCAATACGGTTTTTAAACCAGAGACAAAATTGTGGTCAACCACTGTTTTGACTCCGGTTTAAAAACCGTACTGCAACCGCTGGCTGTTCGGGCATGCTGGGAGTTGTAGTTTTGCAACAGCTGGAGGCACCCTGGTTGGGAAACAATGGTTTATGTAGAGGACAGGAGCTTCTTCAGGGTCCTATACAGTACACACAGTGTCCCAAATGGAGCTGCCCTTACTTGGTGTCCAATGGAGCAGCTAACCCTGGCACAGGTAAGGAGTAGTACAGAACTTGTAGTTCCTCCCTGTACTGTAGGGGGCGCTACCAGACACCAGTCAGTGCATGCACTTCAGTAATACAGGTGATTTACCAGTGAATGCCCATTATGATTGGTCAGTTCTTCCAGTTGTGACACGTTTCACAGATCTGGACTGTCAGTAACATTGTATGTTGAGTCTGGTTTCAAGTTACGATGGTCCAGAAAAGACCATTGTATGTTGAAACTATTGTATGTTGAGGCCATTGTAAGTTGAGGGATCAGTGTATATAATTTTTTTTTAGCCTAATCAGAGGTGTTTTCTGGTCCCTGGAGTTGCTGAGGGCCGGCGGTGACCTCTAGGGATTATCATGGCCTTGTAATAAGCATCTGCCCATCTTCAAAGAGAATCACATTTTCCTTCAGCCACTCTCTCTCCGATCAGTCAAGTCCCAACATACATACTTCTTTGCATCATCCTATCCTATCAAGTGGAAAAGCTGGGTGACAACCAGTATGACCACCGGCTCCCATCTTTCCCAGTCTTCTGAACAGCAATTTGCCTAGTCAAACTTTCTCTTTTGCATCACTATGCAAATTTAGAAGTCTAAGAAAGCTGGATGGCAATATGTTAACCAATCCCCACACAGGTTGTCACTCAGCTTTCCCAGAATCGTCAACAGCAAATTGTAGTGTTATGCTCTCC